>NC_143130.1:100025158-100349221 GCF_059928025.1 Delphinapterus leucas
CTGAAATGACTGTACCATTTTGTATTTCCACCGACAACGAATGAGAGTGCTTGTTGCTCCACATCCTTACCAGCATTCGGTGTGTCAGTGTTTTGGATTCTGACCATCTAATACATATGTAGTGGTATCTCACTGTTGTTTCCTAATTCCATTTTTATACTCTGCATTCTGGTTGAAAGCTGTCTTTGCCCTGAGAATCTTTCAATGCCCTAGAATTAATTATGTATTCTACTTTCTCTACTGCCATACATATACTGAGAAGCAGAATGACAGTAAAGAGTACTTGGAACAGAGAGGGAAATAAAGTAAGCAACTTTAGGCTTGTGGGGTAGGACTTCGTATGTGTGTATGTGTGCCAAATGGCCATTTCCGACTGTTCATTAATCCAGAAATCCCTCTAAATCTTGGAAGACAGTTCAAGTTAATGTAGAGAGGTTGGTAGAGTTATTAATGGTCTGTGAGGAAACTTGTGTCATTAGGTCTAGTAAATTCAAAAGCTAAAGTATCATCTGTCATTTAATAAAAAGGAATTACAAGGAAGTGAAAGTAGATTAAAATTAGGGGAGCTGAAGAGAAACCAAGGGTATCTGGTGGCTCATTTTGGCATCTTGGAAACTGGTTAGGTAGGTTTTGAGATCCTTTTATATAAGAAAGTACACATGAAGCAAAAACTAGGTAATATTCAAGAGACTTTAATTTTAGGAAGGATTTTATGATACAAAAAATAATGGCCTCCCAAAGATCTCTACCTTAATCTCTATAACTTGTGAGTATATTACTTTTCATGGCAAGAGACTTTGCAGATGTGATTAAATTAAGGATATTTAGGTAGGGAGGTATTCTGGATTATCCTTGTGGGTCCAGTGTAATCACAAGGGTCCTTGTAAAAGGGAGGCAGGAAGGACAAGTCAGACAGAAAATGTGAGGACAAAAGCAAGGTCAGGGAGAAGATAATACTGATAGCCAGGACATGGAACCAACCTAAATGTCCATCAACAGATGAATGGATAAAGAAGATGTGGCACATATATACAATGGAATATTACTCAGCCAAAAAAAAGGAACGAAACTGAGTTATTTGTAGTGAGGTAGATGGACCTAGAGTCTGTCACACAGAGTGAAGTAAGTCAGAAAGAGAAAAACAAATACCGTATGCTAACGCATATATATGGAATCTAAGAAAAAAAAAATGGTACTGATGAACCTAGTTGCAGGGCAGGAATAAAGATGTAGACATAGAGAATGGACTTGAGGACACGGGGTGGGAGGGGGAAGCTGGGGCGAAGTGAGAGTAGCATCGACATATATATACTACTGAATGTAACATAGTTAGCTAGTGGGAAGCAGCCACATAGCACAGGGAGATCAGCTCGGTGCTTTGTGGTGACCTGGAGCGGTGGGAGAGGGCGGGTGGGAGGGAGGCTCAAGAGGAAGGGGATATGGGGACATGTGCATGCATATGGCTGATTCACTTCGTTGTACAACAGAAACTAAGGCAGTATTGTGAAGCAATTATACTCCAATAAAGATCTATGAAAAAAAAAAAAAGAAAATAGAGGAAGAGGCCAGGCGCCAAGGAATGTAGCTCATCTCTAGAAACTAGAAAAAAGAATGGATTCTTCCATAGAGCCCACAGAAGGAATGCAGCCCAGAAGACTCATTTTAGACTTCTGACCTCCAGAGCTGTAAGTGAATAAGTTTGTGTTATTTTAAACCGCTAAGTTTGTGGTAATTTGTTACAGCCAGTAATGGGCTGTTTTTACCCAAAACACTTCTGTCACCAAATGTGTGGGTTTTCCACACCAAGCAATTCTCCAGTTTTCTGTGGATACCAACTGGGTGTCCCACAATTTAGTTCAATTCTGACACTACCCAGAGTTAGCAGAGACCCCACAGGATAAAGGCTCAGACCCACGAGACTGCCCCCACTTCAGATGCCAGTCTCAAGTCTGAGCTACCTGTACTTTAGACAAGCTGACTATAAATTGGGGGTTCCCATGGCCCTCTCCTCAGGATCAATAATTTGATAGAATGGCTCACAGAACTCAGGAAAGTGCTTTACTATTACCAGTATTTATTACAGAGGACATTATAATGCATACAAATGAACAGCCAGATAAAGAGGTACCCAAGGCAAGGTCTAGAAGGGTCCTCAGCACAGGAGCTTCTGTCCTCATGCAGTTGGGGTTGTCACCTTCCTGGCACGTGGGTGTATTTACCATGTGCAGTAATCATTCTGGGTAGCGAATGATCTTAGACCTAGTGAATCACTATTAACAAAGGCTATGCAGCAAAAGTGATGGGGTATCACTTCTGAGATTAGGTTAACAAGGATGTCCGACTTCCATCTCCCTCCCTGTTGATCTTTCTCGTGCTCAGTCTGATGAAGTCAGCTGCGTGTTGTGAGTTGCATTATGGAGAGGCACACGTGACAAAGAACTGAGGGCAGCCTCTGACCATCATTCAGTGAGAATCTGAGGCCCTCAGTCTAGTACCTTGTGAAGGACTGAATCCTGCTTGGAGTTTTTTTCATTCAAGCCTTAAGATGATACCACAGCTCACACCTTGATTATAGCTTTGTGAGAGACTGAAGCAGAGATACCTAGCTAAGCTGTACCCATATTCCACATTCACAGAAACTGTGAGGTAATAAATATTTATTAAATGTTATTTAATTTATTAATTTTTTATTATATTATTTAGTAAATGTTATTTAATAAATAAATAAGCCACTAAGTTTTGTTATGTAGCAATAGGGAATCAGTATGAATATATAACAAGTGTTACTTTCCTACGGCTGCTCTAACAAGTTACCACCAATTTGGTGGCCTTAAAACAACTGAAGTTTGCTCTCATAATTCTGGAGGCCAGGAGTCCAAAATCTTTATCACTGGGCTGAAATCAAGGTGTTGGCAGGGCTGCACTCTCTCTGGAGGCTCTAGGGGAAAATCCTTGCCTCTTCTGGCTTCTGGTGTCTGCTGAAATTCTTTGCCTTGTGACCACATCACTCCAGTATTCAAGGCTAGCACCTTTAAATCTCTCTGCTCAGTCTTCATATTGGCTTTTCCTCAGTGTGTGCATGTGTGTGTATACGTGTGTGTGAAATCACCCTCTGCCTCCTTATAAGTATACCTGTGGTTGCATTTGGGGGCCCACTCAGATAATCTACATGAGCTCCCCATCTCAAGATCCTTAATGACATCTGTGAAGATGCTTGTTCCACATAAGGTAATATTTACAGGTTCCAGGTTTTTGGATGTAGATATCTTTGGGGGGACCATTTTTCAGCCTACCACAAATAGCTAACATTTTAAAACTCTTATTATGCTCTAGATACCATGGTAAACACTTTATATGTATTTTCATCTATATGGATTATCGCTACTCATTTATATTCAAAGAAACTGACTCTCAGAGAATTTCTGTGACTTGTCTCAGGACACACAGCTCGTAAGTGATGAAGCTAGAGTGAACCCATGCAGTCTGACCTCAGAGCTTGTCTATCTAACTGCTATTTGGTATTGCCTCCCCATAGGTTCATATGCTTAACCTAAGTAATTAGAAAAGGGTATATCCATTTCACGGCATAGAATATATTCAGTGAGTTCTTATTAATGGTGGGTTTTGTGGTATCTTTTTTTTAAAAATAAATTTATTTATTTATTTATTTTTTTGCTGTGTTGGGCCTTCGTTGTTGTTTGTGGGCCTTCCCTAGTTGCAGTGAGCCGGGGCTACTCTTCGTTGCGGTGTGTGGGTTTCTCATTGCGGTGGCTTCTCTTGTTGTGGAGCACAGGCTATAGGCATGGGGGCTCAGTAGTGTGGCTCACGGGCTCTAGAGCGCAGGCTCAGTAGTTGTGACACACAGACTTAGTTGCTCCGCAGCATGTGGGATCTTCCCGGACCAGGGCTCGAACCTGTGTCCCTTGTGTTGGCAGATGGATTTTTAACCACTGCATCACCAGGGAAGTCCTGTGGTGTCTTTTTAATTACTAAGTTAAAACAATGTTAGTTATTTTTTAGTTATTTTGAAATTTTCAGTTATTTTTAAGGAAAGACACTTGAACTGGGAGGACCTTATCTAACATTTACAATCAAAATCCTGTTGCCTAGAGAAGATAGACCAAGTAAATAGCATCCCTTAGAGAATGGATCCTGGATGAGGTCCACCCCTCTTTTGATGTGCCACGTTTACATAAACCCAGTCTCTGGTGTGCGGGCTCTAAAGAGATGGAACAGTCAAACTGTAAAGAACTGATTGCTTTGAGCACTTAAAGGCACTTCTCCATAACTAGTTTTAAACAGATTTATTTTAGCTTTCCTGGGAAAAGTGCATCTAGAGATGAAATCTGAATAAAGGTAGAAAGAGGTGATTCTTGTGTTGATCGAAGTTCAAAATGAGAATGTGTAATGTATTCCAGATTATGTTCTGCTTAGCATTTGCTATGTTATGCCTTTAACAATTTGCTGATTTTCTGTGTATGACCTGTTAGTCTAAAAATTCAGATCACACATATTTCAACTCTATGTAGATTTAAACTTTAGACTTATGAATCTCTTTTCTATAGATTTCTTCTTGGAAGCAGATTCCAAATTTAAGGAAGTAATGCTGTCAGAGGCCTTGGAGCTATTTCTCCAGCTTTTGTTTTTATTGCCACTGCGTTAATGATGGCAGGGCTGTCCCTTCCCCAGTGTGACATGCCTGAGCAGGTGTGCAGATGGTTAAAGACTAGGGAGATGGGACTCGGATGGCAGATGGTGATGCCTTGTCATGGCTCCAACTACACTTTGAACATTCTGTCCCTCCTCCGACATGCATCACTTCAGATGGCAGCCTCATTTGGAGGTGAATTGTTCTTTGCTATTTTTTTCTTTTTTTCCTGTGCTGGAGTTGACCTCATACCTGGCACTGTGTGAAACGTATTGGCCTAGATTCTGCCCCAGAGATGATAGAGGCTTATTGATATTTAGTGTATGCTTTGTCATATCAATTTTTAGAAAATAGAGCCTGAAGAGATCTTCTAATTTTACTGAGATTACCCAGTCGCTGGCACTATTCTATTTACCTTCAACTGGTATCTCTCTAAGGACAGATGCTTCATGAAAAAAAGGAGTTCTGGAATCAAATTATGGAAGAAAGTGTTCTGAGGGCAAATGAGGTTAGGAAATGTTGATTCCTTTCCTCCCCCCATTACCTCTGTAGTCAATGTGTTGACAGCCACACCTTGTCTCTTCAACACCTCTCTGAATATAGCCGTGGTATATGTTTCTGGAATGCTGATAGCTTCTTACCTTAATCCAGCTCTCTTCTTTGCCCGAGGGCTTTCTTCAGCACTCTGGGAGCTTCTCTGGGCTCCCTCCAGGTGCTACCCAGAAGCCATGGGAGTGTTCATGCCCTCGTCTTTTGGGAAGTTGGACTTGATAAATTCTGAGACCACCTCACTCTCTTCGAAATAATTCTGAAGCCACACCATAGTTTCGTGGAGAGTTTCCAGCAGAATTGAGCTCTAGTTTCTCAGAGCAGTAACTTGTTCATTAACATGAACTACATGGTGTTTCCCATTTCCCTATCTCATTTTCCCCTGTCTCATTGTGTTTCCTATTTCTGTCTCTGACATACACTACCTGTACCCAAGTCCTTATCTGAAAGCCTGCTTTTGGAAGTCCCCGCCTCTGGATAGTCCTATGCATGTTAGGTTTGAGAGGTTCTAGAGTAGAGAAATTTACTTAGTCCTGTTCTCTAAACTTGCCGTTCTACACATCTTTTTTTAACTCTAAAATTTTGTGTATCTAATGTTTTTTGCAATATCATTCCTGAATTTGGCTGCTGGAGATATCTGAGAGAAGTATCGCATTATAGTATCCCATGAAAGGGCCCACAGATTCCCTTTCACAGCCTGTTTTTGTCTTTGAGTGCCCTTGGCTAATGCCTCGAGGTCACAGGTCTGCAAGGGACCTTAGAGTCTAGTTACCTCATTTTATCAATAGAGAAACTAAGAGTGATGAACTGTCATCTTGTTCAGTTATCTGAGATTTCATAGGAAGTGTGCAAATTATCTAGCCCAAGGGTTAGTAAACTGGCTTAAGGGCAAAACTCAGCCTGCTGCCTGTTTTTGTACAGCCTGCAAGCTAAGAATAGTTATTACATTTTTAAATGGTTGAAAACAATTTTAAAATAATATTTCATGACAATAATGAAAATTAATATCAAATTACAATTTCAATGTCCATAAAGTTTTATTGGAACACAGACACACCCATTTGTTTATGTCACTAACCGGCAGCTGCTTTACTGCTCCAATCTCAGAGTTTGAGTAGTTGTGACAGAGACTATATGACCCACAAGCCTAAGACATTTATTATCTGATCCTTTACAGAAAAAGTTTGCCATTCCCTGCTTTCGATTCTTAAGACATGATAAAGGGAATTGCAGACGTCAGTGTGCTTTTCAGCATAAGTCAATACAATGTAGCAGATAGGTCAGAGCTGTTAGTCCTGCATGAGAATCCTATTCTGTGCAGTGCTGTTAACAAGCTTCATTGGATTTTGGACAGATGACACCACATTTTTAAGTATCAGTTTCCTCATTTATAAAATGGAGGGACTGGACTGAAGAGTTCTTAAATTCCTTAATGATCTGATTTCTCTTAGATTCTGTGTTTGTCTATTTGGCATCCATTAATCACCAGGCTAAACTAATGGTCAGAGCTGGTTACATCTCCCCTGTGGTCCAGCTTTCACAGGTGCACAAAAGTCATAAACTTACCAACCAGTTCCGAGTCCATACCCCCAACTACCTCCTTTATCTAAATCTCACATAAACCCAATAATTCTCCTGCCCTAATCACCTAGGGCCGGGTACTAGACAACTAGAGACCACCTCTGTAGAGGCTGCCAATATTATTCAGACTAGCCAGTTTCAAACTGCTTTCTCTTCCCTGCTTTGCCTTTTCCATGGAAAACATAATCAAGACTCTAGGCCAGGCTTTCCTGTTCCTCTTGCTTCTGCCTCCTGATTGACTCTGGTGCTTCCCCATGTGCCTCTCATTCCTGGGGACTTGTAACAATACACTCTTTTTCAGTGATACTGACTTTTTTGTATCATCACTCAGTCACCTTTATAAATTAAGACTCGGGCACAGATTGCTTAAGCACAAATTATTTATAATTCTGTGCAGTTATCTCAGAGTTTAATGTATATATAATTCTAGAGCATGATTTGTTCCTGATGTTCAGCCTAAGCCAAACCTCCTTTATTGCAGCTCAGTTCCATCGCTCCTCATCCATGAGCTGTGGGAAAGTGAGCACATAGGCTGCATCCTTGCCACACAGGGAGCCTTTGGCTATTTCTAAAGTTCATATGACTCGTTGGTAAGTCTGTGGTTTGCCTCCTCCTGCGATTCAGGAACACTTTCTCATCATATGGTTTTTCATTTGTCTCTCCTCCTCACACTGCTCTGAGTCCTGGAAAACTCTGTGCTTTCTACTTAGCCCAGTATAAGCTGTGCTATATTAACTTTTCTCTAGATGTTTCCTTTAGTTCAGTCAGGTATGATGACGCTGTTCTTTCCAGAAAATTTTTGTCTTTTGGGACCTCCCTTCACTGTAGGCATCACCATCTTTTAAGGATTTTCTCTTCTATGTGGCCCTCAGGAATCAAGGTCAGTTAGGACTTAAAGGGGCATGTGATGGCACAGATGAGTGAAGTACACCAGGTATGATACAATTGGGGTAATGGGGGCTATGGTGAACAAATGGCCATGTACTGTTGACTCAGCTGTTATTTCTCAGCTTTGAGAAATTACTGTCCCATGAGAATTCTGTCCAGTGGTGACAAAACTTTTCCCTTTTTAAAGTCCAAAATCTAGAATTTTAGATGGTATCTCTAGAATTTACAATAAATTCAAATTAAAAAACAACAACAACACTGTTTGAGCCAAATGAAATGCAACTCTGATTGAGCCTGTGAGCCATCACTTTGCTATGTCTGATCTGTGGTAAATGGGAACATCCTTCCAGACTCATTCCAGATTCATTCTTACTTGTACTCCAAGTCATTGGACCCTGGAACCTATGACTGCTGAACTCTTTGGCTTTTGTCAACACACTTGTCTCATATGGCATGTTCTCAGGATCCAGCTCCTTGCTATTTCCAGGGTAAATCAGGCAATCTAATGACCTCCCTCACTCTAATGGGCATTTTTGCTAGGGTGTTTCCTTTCTTCTCTGTTAAGATGTATATTTTATGAATGAAATTATAGGGACAATATTCTTGCAGCTCTTGTCTAAAGTTGAGGATTTTAAACATGTAAAAGGGTCAAAAGTCCATGGTAGGCCAGAGGGGGATATTTAGGCACAATGGTAAGTGGTACTTTGTGTTATCTCCCAAATCACAGGTATTAGGAAGCTGCCAGTGTCTAGGGCCAGGTCTGAACACAGTTTGGACTTGCATCGTTGTGCTCATGATTGTCATTGTTATCAGTATCAGCATCAGGTGCGGGCTGACTTACAGAGTACTTACAGAGTACCATTAACCAACTATGTTAGTTCTCCCTTTCTAAGGTTGAGGGTGCTTTTGGTGTTGACAGGCACTATGTTTTTAAAAGTTGTTTGTTTATATATCTGGTAATTGGTTCCATCTGGCATCACCTGCTGTGCCTAAGCACTATTTAGCATGCTTAATGAGATCCCCCTGAGCTTTGAAAACATTTAAGTGAAAGAGTTAGATTCCACAAATAGAAGAGGCGGCTGGTGAGACTTGGTTATTACGCCAGGTGGAGGGCATATTTTTGGGTTTAGAAGCCAAAACCAGACTTTCTGTTCTTCTCTGCCCATTGGCCTGGAAGGCACCCACATGGAACCCACCTTGTTTTATTCAGTGACACCAGTGAAATGTCTGCTGTTCCTACCTTCTTAGACTGCCAGCAGCACTTAACAAGAACCCAGTGATGAACCTTATAGATGGCTAGCTGACCAGCTCTCCCCAGGCTACCCCAGCTCCCCCTCAGGAATAATAAGATTCTGTGCCAGGATTGTACGCATCCAACAGCCCAGCATGAGTCATTCTTTTGCCCCAGGGTCGGTAAAGATTGAATCAGTGAGTTGGAAAAAAAACCCACAAAAAACCCCAGTGATTTGGTTCCTTTCATTCCCCCTGGGAAGTAGGGTGGGAATGAGGATGAGGAGAAACTCATTTATTTTACATGCTTATTTGCAGAATTAATGTAGATTAATCACCCTTCCATGAGTGATGTTTTGAGCACAGTATACAGCTTTATCATTAATGAGAGGGAAGTGGAACACTTTTAGTTCCTTTTTGGGTAATTCTTTGAGGCTAGCACCACCGTGTGGACAAAGTGGATACAGACTTTTCTTTGCCTTGCATAACTGGCCGGTGCTGTGCCTTTGGCAAGGTGATTTTGGTATCTTCTCGCCTGTTTCATCTTTTCTGAGTCATCGCAGAGCAACACAGTGATAGAAATATTTTTTGCAGCAGTGTCATACAGTGCTGGGCTCTCAAGGATCTTGTGCTTCTACAAAATGACTGAACTGCATGCAGGGAGATGACAGTGGCAGATTCACAGAGCAGCTTTGTATCAGGCAGAGTGTAAATTAGACACCTAGTTCGGGATTAGCCACTGGGCTCTAAAGTGGATATTACCAATTTGGACTCAGTGATAAATGTCAGGACCTGTTCTGAGGGAACTTTCTGACCTCTGTTACCCAAGAGGTGCAGGCTGAATCAGAGGAAAGGAAGAGACATAAGATCTGGTGGTAGGGTGCAAAAGAATTTTACCAAACCACATGGTTTGCCTCCTGTGGGGTGGGAATGTGAAGTGGAGCTTCTCTCCTGACTCTTTTGGTAGAATGAAGAGGAGAGATGAATATAGAGCAGTTCTACTGACTGTGGCTTTAAATCCCACGGAGGGGAGCGGCTAGCAAAGAGAGGAGAAAGATTGGTACCCCCATAGTGGCCTTTCCTGTGTGGCTGGCACCAAGATCCCTGGAGAGGGGCAAGCCTGCTTCTCCTTGAGAGGTTGGTTCTTCATTTCCAAACTGACTGGTGTGTGTGTGTTGGGATGGGGCTCTAATAGGTGGAGGTAGGGAAGACTGTTGCTTATAAAGAACTAGCACTATTTAACTCCTAACAGGCCACCCTTCCAGTCTTACTCTTTCTGTAGTCTCCTAACCCCAAAAGAGAAAAAGTTTTACCAGCACTTAAAACAGAATGCTGTGATTGTGGAAATTTGGGGGAGTCAAGAACAAATCAAGATGTGCTACCATTCCTCTCTTCGATGAGCTACTAAAGTGATAGGGGAATGTATAGAACAGTCCTTGCCACCCACAAATCACTATTGCCTTTAAATATTTCCTTTATTCCTTCCCATAACTTGCCTGGCTCCTACAGCTGTAGACATTAACATATATGGGATTTCAGATTGAAACAGCTTCTTGTGGCTGAGTATGGGCTGATGCCAATCTGGAGGGGGTTTCAAGGGACATGTTATGGAACTTTCCTCTGTAGAAGGCCATTTATCAAACTTAAATGTGACAAGAAGCTGGGTGGGCCATCTTCACATTTTTATCATCTCAATTGATACAGAAAAAGCATTTGACAAAATTCAGCATCCTTTCATGATAAAGTAAAAACACTCAACAAACTGGGAATAGGAGAAAACCATAATTAAAATTAAAAGCATATATGAAAAACTTACAGTGAACATCATAGTCAGTGGTAAAAGACTGAAAGCTTCTCCTCTAAAATCAGGAACAAAGCAAGGATGCCAGCATTCATCACCTCCATTCAATATAGTTCTGGAAATCTTAGCCAGAGCAATTAGGCAAGGATAAGAAATAAAAGGCATCCAACTGGGAAAGGAAGAAGTAAAATTATCTCTGTTCACAGGTTATATGATCTTATCCATAGAAACCCATAAAGATTCCATACAAAAAAAACCTTGTTAAAACTAATTTAAAAATTCAGCAAAATAGCAGGATACAAAATCAACACACAAAAATCAGTTGCATTTCTAAACACTAACAAGGAATTCTATAAATTTTGGAAGCTAAAGGATGATAAAGGCATATTACTTTCTTAGTGAATAATTGGTTCCTTGAACAGAAGAGGCTCCTACCAAGATATCTTCTTTCTGCAGAGAATATAGTAAAATTTGGGTTAACTTTGGGAATGCTAATATGACTTAGTGAGAAATTGAGTTTTAAATAAATGCAATCTCAAAAACAATTTGATTTGAGAGAGGATAACATGGTAGCTGGGTAGAGGCCATGTTTCAATTAATAGATAAATATGAGCAAGGCAAAACTTTAGTATACAGACATCTGAATGAACACAGATTTTGAATTAAAGGGATTCAAGGTAATATGGGTCACTAGTCTGTCTGCCTTGAAATCATTTTCATAGCTCTCTGTGATGTCTCTAAAGGTGAGAAATTCAACCTACTTAATTATTTTCTTAAAAACAGAATGGAAAGGAATTTTAAAATTCCTAAAAAAAATTTTCCTTATCATGGTACAGTACTACATTTCCTATAATTATCCACAGAACTTAAAAAATTTTACAATGTATTGCTAGAACTCCAACAGAAACTTATGTTGGGGTGCTTTCACTTGGGGTGAAAGAAGACAGCAAAAGTTATATAATTTTGGTTAATTTGCATTGAAATATTTTTATAAGAGCATGGAACCCAGTAATAAAAACCAGGGTAAACCATTCTAATTTTAGAAGAAAAATTAACACTGTTCTCCCCTACAACCTCAAAATTAAAATCTGGTAGAATGACTACCATTGTACTCTTTACTACTGTGAGTTCAACTTTTTTTTTTTTAAGATTCCACATATATATGAGTTTCTTTTACTTAGCACGGTGTTCTCCATGTTCATCCATGTTGTCTCAAATGGCAGGATTTCCTTTTTTTAGGCTGACTAAAATTCCATTGTGTATATATATATATACACACATGTATATGTGTGTGTGTGTGTGTGTATACATATACATACATACACAACATTTTCTTGATCCATTCATCTGTCAACGAACATTTAGGTTTTTTCCATGTCTCGGCTACTGTGAATAATGGTGCAATGAACATGGGAGTTCAGATATGTATTTCAAATAGTGATTTTTATTTCCTTTGGATATATACTCAGAAGTGGGATTCCTGAATCATATGGTAGTTCTAGCTTAATTTTTTGAAGAATCTCCCTACTGTTTTCCATAATAGCTGTCTCAGTTTATATTCCCATCAACAGTGTATAAGTTATCCGTTTTTTCCACATCTTCATCAATACTTGTTATCTTTTGATTTTTTGATAATAGCTATCCTAACAGGTATGAAGTAATAACATCGTGGTTTTGATTTGCATTTCCCTGATCATTAGTGATGTAGAGCATCTTTTCATACACCTGTCAGCCATTTATATGTCTTCTGTGGAGAAATTTCTATTCAGATTCTTTGTCCATTTTTAAATTGGGTTATTTGGATTTTTGCTATTGAATTTTAAGTGTTCCTTATATATTTTAGATATTAACCCCTTATCAGATATATGATTTGCAAAACATTTTTCCATTCTGTAGGTTGCTTTTTCATTTTGTTGATTGTTTCCTTGGCTGTGCAGAAACTTTTAAGTTTGATGTAGTCCCACTTGCTTATTTTTGCTTTTATTGTCTGTGTTTTTGGTGTCTTAAGACCAAAAATGAAAGAAAAAAGAAGGAAAAAAAGAACAAATTAGGGCTTTCCTGGTGGCGCAGTGGTTGGGAATCTGCCTGCCAAGGAAGGGGACACGGGTTCGAGCCCTGGTCTGGAAGGATCCCACGTGCTGTGGAGCAAGTAAGCCTGTGGGCCACAACTACTGAGCCCGCGCTCTAGAGCCTGCGAGCCACAGCTACTGAGCCCACGTGCCACAACTACTGAAGCCTGCACACCTAGAGCCAGTGCTTCGCCACGAGAAGCCACGGCAATGAGAAGTCTGCACATTGCAACAAAGAGTGGCCCCGCTCGCTGCAACTAAAGAAAGCCCACACACAGCAAAGATCCAATGCAGCCAAAAATAAATAAATAAATATATTTAAAAAAAGAACAAATTAAGCACAAAGTTTGTAGAAGGAAGGAAATAACAAAAATCAGAGAAGAAATAAATAAGAGAGTAAAAAGATAATAGAAAAGATCAACAAAGCTAAGAGTTGTTTTTTCAAAAGATGAACAAAATTGACAAACCTTTAGCTAGACCAAGAAGAGAGAAGATGCAATAAATCATAAATGAAAAAGAGGACATTACAACTGATACCACTGACACAAAAGATCATGAGAGACTACTATGAATAATTAGATGCCAACAAATAAAATAACCTAGAATAAATGGATAAATTTCTAGAAACATACAAACTATCAAGGCTACATTAAGAAGAAATAGAAACTCTGAACAGACCAATAAAAAGTAAGGGGATTGAATCAGTAATCAAAACTCTCCCAACAAAGAACAGTTCAGGATTTGATGGCTTCACTGGTGAATTTTACCAGGCATTTGAAGAATAATTACAAGGCCAACATTACCCTGATACCAAAGCCAGAAAATGAATCTACAAGAAAAGAAAATTACAGGCCAGTATTCCTGATGAACATAGATACAAAAATCCTTGACAAAAATATAGCAAATCAAATTCAACAGCACATTAAAAGGATCATACACCTTGATCAAGTGTGATTTATTCCTGGGATGCAAGGATGGTTCAACATATGCAAATCAGTAAATGTGATATACTGCATTAACAAAATGAGGACAAAAACCATATGATCATCTTAACTGATGCAGAAAATGCATTTAACAAAATCCAACATCCTTTCATGATAACTCTTAAAAAATTAGGAATGGAAGAATTGTACCTCAACATAATAAAGGCCAATATGACAAGCCCACAGCTAACATTATACTCAATGATGAAGAGCTAGAAGCTTTTCCTCTAAGATCAAGAACAAGACAAGTGTGCCCACTCTCACCACTTCTATTCAACATAGCTCTGGGAGTCCTAGCCAGAGCAACTAGGCAAGAAAAAGAAATAAAAGGCATCCAGATTGGAAAGGTAGAAGTAAAAAAATTATCTCTTTGCAGATGACGTGGTCTTTTATAGATAGAAAACCCTAAAGACTTCACCAAAAAGCTATAAAAACTAATAAAAACATTCAGTAAAATTGCAGGATACAAAATCAACATGCAAAAATCAGTTGTGTTTCCGTGTACTAACAATAAATTTTCTGAAAAAGAAATTAAGAAAATGATTCCATTTACAATAGCATCAAAAAGAATAAAATAATTAAGAATAAAATTAACCAAGGAGGTAAAAGACCTGTACACTGAAAACTATTAAACAGTGATGAAAGAAATTGAAGAAGACAAATAAATGGAAATACATCTCATGTTTGTAGATTGGAAGAATTACTACCCAACGCAATCTATAGATCCAATGCAATCTCTATCAAAATTCCAATGGCAAGTTTCACAGAAACAGAAAAAATATTCCTAAATTCATATGGAATCACATAAGACACCAAATAGCTCAAACAATCTTGAGTAAGAACAACAAATCTGGAGGCATCACACTTCCTGGGTTCAAACTGTATTATTAAGCTGTAGTAATCAAAACAGTACGATATTCATATAAAAACAGACACACAGATCAGTGGAACAGAATACAGAGCCCAGAATTAAATCCGCATATATATGGTCAAGTAATTTTTATTTTTTTATTTTGTGGTACGCGGTCCTCTCACTGTTGTGGCCTCTCGCGTTGCAGAGCACAGGCTACGGACGCGCAGGCTCAGCGGCCATGGCTCACGGGCCCAGCCGCTCCGCGGCATGTGGGATCCTCCTGGACCGGGGCACGAACCCACGTCCTCTGCATCGGCAGGCGGACTCTCAACCACTGCGCCACCAGGGAAGCCCTGGTCAAGTAATTTTTGACAAAGATGCCAAGAATGCACAGTGGGGAAAGGATAGTCTCTTTAATAAATGGTGTTGGGAAAACTGGGTATCCATAGGCAAAAGAGTGAAATTGGACCCTTATCTTACACAATACACAAAAGCAACTCAAAATGGATCAACTCAAAAGATTTAAATGTAAGACTTGAAATCATAAAACTCTTAGAAGAAAACATAGGGGAAAATCTCCTTGACATCAGTCTCTTTGGAGAGAACCAATAGGAAAGAAGAGGTATAGAAGATTCTTCTACACTCTGTTGTAGATGTCACCAGGAGCCACCCTACTCTTTGATACTAGCTAAGATTGCCTTTTCTGCCATCCTCCATATTCCATGTACTGTTCTTTTGTTCTTTTTCTAAGGATTTCTGCAAATCTTTTCTCCTAGTTATTTCTCTATTCTATAACTTAATGGCTGTTTCTTTATATCTGATTCAGCATTGACTCAAACTTGAGAGATAACAGCTTCTTTTCTACCAGAATTCACTTGTAGGAGTCAATAAAAGGCAACTTTTAGAGGCAAATATATACAACTATATCTGGTAGATTTTACTGGCCAGTTAAGTAAGTGTGTAAGAGCATATATTGCAGCACCACTTATTAGAAAATAATCTAAAATTGAATATCAGCTTTCCTTGTCCTCTGAAAGTCCCTTGTCCATTTCTACCAACTTGGATTTCAGTGTCTCATCATTTTGTTTAGCTTTCTCTCCTGCTTCTTCTCCTCTCAGATATGATAAAAATTCCATGTATTTCATTATTATGAAGATCATTTCAGTTTTAGCACTTATCACTCCCCCACAGTGCACACTTTGCATAACTCAAGATTTATTAATGTACTCTGCTAGAAAAAGGTTCATGCATGCCAAGTGTCACCCTTTCTTCTCTCCTCTTCCCCTGTTAGGGACAGGGAGAGAAATATAGAGGTTTATTTCCCCAGAGCTAAGAATTATGCCTTTACATTAGAAGACAGGAGGGTGCAGTTGATTTTGGTTTTAAATAACAATTGCAGCAATATCTTCATTATATTATTGCCTGACTGTAAAGAGCTGGGAAATGGTAGTTTCCCAGAAGGGACACTGAAAAATACTCAAGACATCAAGTTCTTATTCTGGTTCTGTCACTAACTAGTTATGTGATTTGGGGGAAAGGGCCTCACTGGGTCTGAATGAGTAATTTCTAAATTCCTTGCCAATTTTATGAATCTATGATTTGTCTGAGAGTCTCCCTAATTCTATAAATGTAGCCATGGCTGGGATTTCCCCCTTCACAGGTGGGTAAATATCCCACCACTCTGGACTATGCCTCAGCCTCTCCCTGGACAGCTGTCTGGTCAATTGTCTGCTATTAATATTAGAAACATTAGAGGTTATAGAGGCCAAGGTTTTGAGCCAGACACAGGCACAGATTCTGGTTCTTTCAGCTCAGAACTTTGGTTGTTTTATTTGCTCTCAGAACTGGCTTATTTGTAAACTGGGTAGAGTATCTACCTTTGAAGGTTGTATTTAATACAATAATGCACATGAACTACGTAGTACAGTGCCTGGCACGTGATACAAGTGCTTAATAAATGGAATTCATGATCATGAACATTATGTCTGGGTCTGCTGAGACATCTTAGTGTGTGTGGTAGAATGTTTCTCTTCTCAAGGGGCAGAAGTTCAGAAAAGTTCCCAGGCACTGGGAAGTGCCTGGAAGGGAAGGTGTGCACCTTGGAGCCTCCCTTGTAGGGTATCATTGAGCCCTTGTGTTTTGAGGGTTGAGTCTTCAGACCAACCCCTTGACCTCCAGAGGGTGGGTTTCCTGAGAGTAGTCTGACTTCCCAGACTGCAGGGCTTCCTGTGGAGGCAAGGGTGATGGTGGCAGAAACTGGAGTCAATCTTAATCCTCTAGGAACTTGACCTTGGAACATACATCTGGGTATGTGAAAGGAAGGAGAGGTGCAGCTTCAGCTGTGGCGCTAGGGTCCTGAGCATGGACACCCTTAACAGTGAAGAATGAGACGTAGCAGCCTCAGCAAAATACACCATGTCAATGAGATCTTGGATTTTATATATATATATGTATGGCAATACATCCTGGTTTGCTGAAACAGTCCTGTCTAGTTTCTCTTGTCCTGACATAATTGTGTCATTTTCTATTATCAGATATGTCTCAATTTGGATAATTAATTATTTAATCAACCTGTGTAGGACCAGTTTTCAACAGTGACATCATGTGGCCCCAAGAAGACATGACAGTGAACCAAAGAGTTAAAGTTAATTCCCTGCTAGTGTGGAAGCCAGAATGACCCCTTTGTGCTCTTCTGTTAAGGGTCCTGATCAGTTAGGAGGGTGGGAAAGTTCAAGAGGTAGTTTGAGTATATCCTGTTAATAAGGCACATGGATGGTTCAGCAATTAATTGGAAAAATAGGAGGTTTGACCATATTTAGGTTACGCCAAGTTTGTGAAGCAGTTTATATGTCATGTGCTATTTACTTTAGAATCCTTGCTTACTTTAGCCCTAGAGACCTGGTTCTTTACATATTTATATTGAGCTCTTTGCAGTAGTTTACCTCGATTTATGATCTTGAGAAGCTATAGTTTTTACTGGTAAGAAGATATATGAAGTGAGCTACAGCTTTGAGTTTTAATTGCCCAAGTCAGATATTTATATATATGGCTAAAACTAGTGATTAAGTGAATGTCAGCTTTTGCCAGTCCAGTATCTCTTTCCCCTTCTCTGGGAATTGAGTGTCCCCTTTCCTTTGGGAAACACATTCCATATAGTTTACATGGGGCTGACTCCCTTATCTCTTTCTTGTCCCCTTACCTCCCCTGCCCCTTACAAGAGTTTGGACATATGGTTCATGGATTCATGCTTGACTAATCAGAGTATTCCCACCCCTTTGGCCACATTGATTGTGGGATGGGGTAGACAGTTGACCACAACTAAGTCAGTTTATCTGAAATTTCCTGCTGGAGCTATTAGAAAAGACTCTTTCATTCTGCTAAGGATGCTAATCTGGTAGTATGAGTCTTAGGCTGTTGGCAGCATCTTCCCACTAAAAGGAAAATGCCCATCCAATGAGATGAGAAGAGAGAGATGAAACTCCAGTGACATTACATTGAGGCTTCTGGATCCAGCCATGCCTGAAGCCCCAGATTTTTAGTTCCATGAGGCAATACTTTTTTGTGTGCTATAAATTTATAAATTAGCTTAAACTAAGGCAACTTACAACGAAAGAGTTCTAATGTAAGTAATGAACAATCTTCTGCTTTGCAGGGATCCTGTGTCTTAGATTTTTAAGATTCACTAGAAGAATTGATCAGCTCTAATTTTGCTCAGCATTTATGATATTATTCCAAAAATAGTCTGCTTTGTTTACTATTGGTACTATTTAGCTTATCCATATAGCCACAGAAATCCATTGACAGAGCTCTTTACCGGGCAAGGTTAATCTTGGAAAGACTGTGTGAGGAGGGCTGGTAATCAAGTAGGAAAACCTCAAGGAAATAACTGAAGAAAACCTCTTTCCTCCACAAGTTCCATCATCTCTTAGTCTACGGACTCGGATACCACTTGCCTTCTTTTGCTCCAGGATATTTCTTGGGGGTCAGTGGGGTAACATGTCCTCTGTCTCAAGCATGAGAGATGGAAAGAGAAGGCATCTTAGCTTCCACAAGATGTTCCTGCTCAGTATCTTGGGCAGTATATTGACAAAGAGATCTGGATTTATAAAACTTATGTGGAACAACAAGTAGCCCAGCAGTCTGATGAAAAACAGGGTGGTGAAAAAGAAATATTGAAAAATCCTGGAAAGAGAAAGCCAAGAAACTGTTAACTAGAGGTTAGAAAACCTGGAACAAAATAGTCATAATCTAAATGCATGTCTGACTCCTTGATATTCAAATGTCTCTACTCTTAACAACCCCTTACAAAGGTAGCCTCTTCCCATATGCTGGCCTGCCAGCTACTCTCTCTCCCATCACCATGTTTAATTTTCTTTCAGCATTTATCACTATCTGAAATTATCTTGTTTTGTTTTTTATTTTTATTTTGGAAAATTGTTTTCAAAAGTAGTTGCACCAATTTATTTATTTATTTTTATTTATTTAATTTTTTTTTGCGGTACACAGGCCTCTCACTGTTGTGGCCTCTCCCGTAGCGGAGCACAGGCTCTGGATGCGCAGGCTTAGCGGCCATGGCTCACGGGCCCAGCTGCTCCACGGCATGTGGGATCTTCCCGGACCGGGGCACGAACCCGTGTCCCCTGCATCGGCAGGCGGACTCTCAACCACTGCGCCACCAGGGAAGCCCCAGTTGCACCAGTTTATACTCCACCAGCAGGGTTTATGTTTCTGTGGATCCACATCCTCTCCAACATTTGATGTTATCAGATTTTGAAACTTTTGCCAATCAGCTGGGTATAAAGTAATATCTCATTATGGTCTTGGCTTGCATTTCCTTGATGAACGGTGGTGCTGAACATCTGTTCATAGGTTTATTCATCTTATGTGTTTCCTCTTGCCCATTTATCTACTATGTTGTTTGGGCTTTTCTTATTAATTTGTAGGAATTCTTTATATTTTCTTGATATTAATCCTTTTCCATTGTGTGTATTTTGAATATCTGCCCTCTGCTTTATAACTTTCACTTGCTCTAAGGTGTTAAAGAACAAAATTTATTTACTTTTTAATGTGCATTTTATTTATTTATTTTTGGCTGCACTGGGTCTTCGTTGCTGCGCCCAGGCTTTCGCTAGTTGCGGCGAGTGTGGGCTACTCTTTGTTGAGGTGCATGGGCTTCTCATTGAGGTGGCTTCTCTCATTGAGGTGCACAGGCTCTAGGCTCACGGGCTTCAGTAGTTGTGGCTCACAGGCTCTAGAGCGCAGGCTCAGTAGTTGTGGTGCACAGGCTTAGTTGCTCTGCGGCATGTGGGATCTTCCTGGACCAGGGATCGAACCCGTGTCCCCTGCATTGGCAGGCAGATTCTTAACCACTGTGCCACCAGGGAAGTCCCTAAAGTTATTTTTAATAAAGTCTAATTTATCAACATTTCCTTTAGTTAGAATCACTGCTTTTTGTATCTTGTTTGAAAAATCATTCCCTACCCCAACGCCTAAAAGATACTATTTTATATTAAGAGTTTATGGTAGTTTAAAAATATGTCCACAAATTCTTTGGTATTCCTTCCTTAGAGAGATTCTTCTCCACTGGAGCTTGGAATAGACCTAATGAATTGCTTCTAAAGAATAACGTATCATGGAAATGACAGTGTGTGATTTCCTATACTATGTACTGAAAGCACTGTGGCTTCCTCCTTACTCTCAGGAGAAAGCCAGCTGTCAGGTTATAAGGACACACAAGTAACCTGGTGGAGAGGTCCATCTGATGAAGAACTGAGACTTCCTGCCAGCAACCAGCTGTGTGAGTAAGCTCCTTTGGACATAGATCCTTTAGCCTCAGCCCAGCCTTCTAATGACTGTAATTTCAGCCAACATCTTAACGGCAACCTCGTAACAGACCATGAGCTAGAACCACCCAGCTAAGTAGCTCACAGATTTATGATGCACAGAAAGTGAGTTGATAAATGTTTGTTGTTTGTAGCCACTAAATTTTGGGGTAATTTGTTATGTGGCAATAGATAACTAATACTGAGTTTTGTAGGTTTTTTTTTAAATTGGTATTTAAGTCTTTAACACATCTGGGCTTGCTTTTTTGTTATACTGTATAGTAGTAATTCAATCTTATTTCTTTCTCATCTGGATAACCATTTTTTCCCCACCATATTTACTGAACAGTCAATCCTTTCTTTCCCCTCTGACATATAATCACTGTCATATATCAAGGTTCTATATGTGCACTGATTCTGAGCACATGTCCTTTTCCATCGGTTGATTTTCCTATTCCTCTGATGATACTACACTATCATAATTACTGTAGCTTCCCAGTACGTCTTGATATCTCAAAGAGCATGTTTCTCATTTCTTGCTCTTCTTTAAAATTGCCCAGGTTATTTTTGACCCATTTACTCTCCCATATACAATATTTTAGTATCATTTTGTTCAATTCCATGAAAAATCTTCTGGGGAGTTTGATTGGAATTGAACTGATTCTATTAATTATTTGGAGACCATTGATATGTTTATGACATTAAGGCTTCCTATCCATGATCATGGTATTTCTCTTCTTTCATTTATATTACCTTTAATATTTCCTAATAAATTTCCTTATGGTAGTCTTGATTTCTTATTTAACTGATAAATTATTTTGCCCTTGTGGTTTTAATATGATTTCCACGAGCAAACCTCCACTGTTGCCTTTGCTATATTACCCTTATCTGGTTCTGCTGGGCTGCATTCTGCCTCAGGACAAATTCATGGCCCATCTCCACTCACCAGTCAAAAACAGCCCCTTGGGCTTCCCTGGTGGTGCAGTGGTCGGGAGTCTGCCAGCTGATGCAGGGGACACAGGTTTGGGCCCCGGTCCGGGAAGATCCCACATGCCGCGGAGCAGCTGGGCCCCGTGAGCCATGGCCGCTGGGCCTGCGCGTCCGGAGCCTGTGCTCCGCAGTGGGAGAGGCCACAACAGTGAGAGGCCCGTGTACCGCAAAAAAAAGAAAACCAGCCCCTTCCCCTCCAGTTTTCTTAAGTTTTCCTGTAGAGTTAATCTTGGTGACAAGAGCCAGGATCCATTCTAATACAGGATCTTGCTCAAAATTAGAATCAAAAGCCTTTTAAAAGCCTCTTCCCACCACTCTTCTTGAAGCTGGATACAGTATTCATGAGAAGGGTCTGGGATGACGTGCCCAGGGACAATCTTAGGAATAACCTAGCTTTCTAATTTCTTATCAGCGCACGGTATACCAGTGCTCCAAGGATGCTGGATCAGAGCAAGAGGAAAGACATTTGTAGTTTGATGTGATGAGCTAGACTTGCTGGGCTTACTAACTCTCTTTATGGCAGATAGTCCTTATCCCAGGAACATGGGCAATTCCATGTTGGGCGCTGGTGTTGAATTATAGGTGAAGGTGGCCTAGGAGTTCTAGGGAAAATTCTGCTAGTTGTTCTGGGAACATGTATTTAAGGATATTGAAATATATAATTCTTCACTTATCTGGTATGAAGGAGTATCCCTCTTAAGCAAATTTTCCAGACAGTTGGAGCTGACCTTTAAGCACCAGTAATTTTATGTTAACCATTTTGATTGGACTTTTTCTAAATCACATTTCATACCACTTTAAATATATGTTTTTCTATGCCTTCTTAAACATACTATATTGAACATAATTTGACCTTTTCTTAAAAATGCAGGGGCTTCAATACCAATTTTACTTTGCTATCACTGTGATTCCCTAAGGACTAATATCCACTCATTTGTTTGAATCTTGAGTTCTTATTTGGTTTAACAAGATTTTTGAGCAGTTATTATGTGCTGAATACTGTTAGGTGCTGTCTCCTTTTCCCAATCATTTTCTCTCTCTTTTATCTGCTGTAAGGCAGTGGTATACTTGCATTTAGAAATTCTCTCCCTATTTTTATTTTTCACATTAGGGGGTAATGTGCTGACATTGTGATAAAGTTTGAGGGAGGCACATCTCACACAATAGTGTAAAAACCCAATCTTCATGCTTACGAACCACAGAAGGATCTCCCCATTTCTTTTTTTAAGTTTTTTAAAAAATTTATTTTATTGTGATGAGAACACTTAACATGAGATTTACCTTCCTAACAAATTTTTAAGTGTGCAACACATTATCATTGACCACAGGTGCAATGTTATACAGCAGATCTCTAGAACTTAATCATCTTGTTTAACCAAAGATTTATGCCGATGGATTAGTAACTTTCCGTGCCCCCTCTCCCCACCCTCTGGCAGCCATCATTCCACACTTTGATTCATGAACTTGACTGTTTTAGATACCTCATATAAGTGGAATCATGCAGTATTTGTCTTTCTGTGACTAGCTTATTTCACTTAGCATAATGTCCTCAAGGTGCCTCAGTGTTATCATATATTGCAGAAGTTCTTTCTTTCTTTTTTAGAGCCCTCCTTGTTTATTCTTTTTTAAATTTCTTTTGTTTTTCTATTTCTAATTTTTTTATTGGAGTCCCCATTTCTACTCAACTGATGTTACTGGGAAACCAGACACATCAAACTAGTTGAAAGTGTTGAAGGGAAAAGGGGGTAAGTATGACACTTGTCACATCTCTTCTAGGTGATAGGATTCCTGTTTCTGATTACTGCTAGGCCACTGGCTTCTAATACTGGAAAACTGAGATTAGTCATCGCCTTTGGACAAGGAAGTCATAACAGTGAACTGAGAAATGTAGTCATTGATAAAACAAATTTGTTGACTTGACTGTGTGTGTGTGCGTGTGTGTGTATACAATGTTCTCCTTGTCTAGACTTTGCTATCTGCTAGTATGGCTAAGTAGAACTCCCAGTTTTCTGGGAAGTTTACTCAAAGGAATTTACTTACGTTTTACAGAATCCTGTTTTCTTCTTTTGGAGAGAGTTATCCTGGGAGAAGAAGAAAGGGCAGTGATAAATAAACAATTTCTGGACTCTGTTAGCACTGCCAAGTAGTACTGAGCCATTAATTAAATGTCATTTTAGGTAAAATTTTACAAATTTTTTCATATACATAAGCAGATGAAATTTTCAAAGCCAAATATATGTACATATATATATGTGTGTGTGTGTATATATATGTATGTGTGTGTGTGTGTGTATATATATATATATATATATATATATATATATATATATATATATATATATATATATATATATAAAACTGCATTACCTTTTTATATATTGATAGGAATAAATGAAGACTTAGAAGGGTAGGGTCATACAGCTTGTAAGTGGCAGGACCAGGCCTGGAACCCAGGTCCTCTCAGTTCACATTTTGGGCTCTCTCAACTATACCCTTACCTTCTACTTAGCCAGTGACCCTTAGAGAAGTTTACAGGCTATAAAAACCACACAAACATATTGCAAGAGATAAATTTTGAAAGCTATAAAAATGTAAAGATGAGAATATATCCTGGATTTCTGTAACATCCCTCTTCCAAACTATTTTCTCAGTTACTTCATTTTCCTTTAAACTTCCTTGTGAGATAAAAAGGAAGAGGAATTATGATCACACTTTAAAACTGTGGAAATGAGGCTTGCAGAATTGGAATTAGAAAGCAGCTTTCTGGGTTACAAATTTGATTCTATAGCTTGAGTGAGATTAAGTGGCATGCTAGCTGGTCAGCTGCTCAGGCAGCCTCTCTAAAGAGATTGCTCAAACATCATAGGTCGTTGAACCATCACATGGACTCTGATAATCTTGATGAAGACAGTCCTGTTGTTTCTCTGATAGGTGGTCAGAAGGAATACTTTAATAAGTCACCGGGAATAGATGGTGGGACACATCAGGTAGCATGCCAAGCTTGGTTCTAGAGAGGTGGACTTCAGTTAATTTCAGGAGTTTTGCTTGCTGAGTGGAATACATAAGCTTGGGACCAGAATAACCTGTTCGGGACAGTGGGAACTATAGTCACTGTGGAAATGGTCTAACATATTCAAACATCTGGAGCACCTCAAGGGTAATAGTCAAATGTTGATATTTGCTTTTAAGGAAGAGATGACTTCTCTTTTCTGAGATTATAAAGACCATATATCTCAACAACATAAAATTTCTGCTGAATGTCCACTTTGGCTCTAAAGGAAATATAAATTACAATTAAAGTCCAATAAACTTTATCTATGTACTTGCTTCCACAGGACACCAAGCAGGCCAAGAGGCCGGGGGCTCTACATCCACATCTGTTTCCTTCAGACCTTTGCATATGTGCTGGTGACATCATGATGTTAAAGATGAATAGACACTGAAGCTGTATCATAAAGAAGCAACTGCTTCCTATGTTTTAACTCATAGGCCAACTCTGATTAGATGGTGATAGATGCCCTTGGTGTTCTGTGTAGTAAAAGATTCTGGACCATGCTGGGATCATCAGGAAAAAGTGCTGTGATTACAGGAGATAGAGGAGTGGTGTATGTGTCATGTACTGGCCTTCTCTCCACAGAGTGCACCCTCAGTTAATGTTCCTTCTCGCTTCTGTTCTAAACTTTCTTTGGTCTTGGGCTGGTTTCTTTGAGAACACATCATTTGCACAGCTGTAAGAGGGAAGACAACTGTTCCTTAGCATCCTCTTTATTTGTTTAGGGTTGAAATGCTTTGGAATTATATCTGGTACTGTTCTTGGAAAATCCACATGGGAAGATTGCTAGATGTTTGGTGGCTTATAGTGATTTTGGAAACTCCTTTGAAAGGTGATGACACTGAAGAAGCTGAAGATGGAGTAGGTGCTTACCTTGTTATTTTGGCCATTACACTCTTTGCTTGCTGAGTTCATGCTTATGACTTTTGACCTAGGGGGAAAAGAACCAAGATAGAGATTGGATAAAGTGCCCTCAAAGATTCATACTATATGATGGTTGTTTAAAAACAGTCTTATATTCTAATTCTATTGTAGCCAGTTGCTACATGTAGCTATTTAAATTTAAATTAATTAAAATAAAAAATAAGTTCCACAGTCATACTACCTGTTCTTCAAGTACTCAGTAAGTGGCCAAGTGGATACTTAATAGATAGTATAGAAATTTCTGTTGAATAGCCTTGTTCTAGAAACTTAGCTTAGCAGTCAAGCCACACCTAGTACTCAGGAAGGATTTTGGGAGACTTGAAGGTATCCTTTAGGGGCGAGGACCTCCAAGTCCTAGTGTCTTGGACACAAGGCCACGGTGTACCTGTGTACCTGCCTATTTAGAGGCTTTATGCAGTTTGGGTCTCTTTCTCTTTACCACAAGGTTCCAAAATATTTAATATATAGAGATACTTCTTGACTGAATTAAGATTTAACATCTAAAGAGGGTCAAGAAATGGAAGTGAGGTTTTTGGTTTAGTTTCTCATCATTTAAACTCTTTTGACAAACTCAAGGGGTATTTTTTGGGGGAAGGAAGCTTTTATTTATGTTTAATATGAATGTTCTACTTATCAAGGTGCCTGACCACTAACCCTTTTTAAAGCACATGTTCCTACCCTTAATATAAACCCAAATAATTGGTAACGTGATAAAGCTATGAAGGGAGATGTGTTTCTACAGTCTTTGAAGAAGGATGGGGGAAGGACCTGCGTTTTACAGTTGGTGTGGTTCAGTGGGAGTCGACCTGATCACTACAGAGGGGAAAGATATGTGGTGTTGGGGGCCTCATAATTCCAAACTGGAATTAGAGAGATGTTTGCTCTGACCCAGGCTGAGATGGAGTTACCACTAAAACCAGGATGTTCCTTTGTTTGCCAAAGCTTACACTTCTCTCTCGAGGAACTGAGTCTCTAGTTCTTCTTCTATTTTCTTCAAAGTTTCCCGGTACTTCTTCAAAGAGAAATAAAAGAAAGCGCGGTTACTAATTAAAGCCCTGTGCTTTTCCTAATCATAATAAACATGCATTATTACATTGTAACATAAATGTTTGGTATTCCCACTGCCACTTTTTCTCCTTCCTAGCCTCCACCTCACCACTACTGATCTCTCACTATATTTCACCATTGGACAGGTCTCTGGGGGTAATTGGGATTACAAACAGGAAAAGTGTTCATTATTAAGTTAAGGGCACAGAGGCTGGGAGACCAGGGAAGTAACAGAATGATATTGGTGGTGGAGTGTCATAGACCCTAAAATCCCTCTGGAATGACACCTTGAAGAGTTAAAATTGTTCCAGACAGTATGCTCTGAAAAACCTGGTTCCATTTCACCCTGTACCTGAACAAACCCTTTGCTGTCCCTTTACTGAAGGGCTGTACCTTTATGCAGAGGGCCTGATCTTCACAGAGCTGGGCCAAAAGTGCATAGTCTTCTGTTACCTGGGGAGACTAAAATTTATTAGTCTTAAATTTTCTCAGTGAATTGCTGTAAGAACAATAGTATACTTGTTTCCTCCTGTGTACCAGACCCTAAATGTGGCCTTCTAATTGTTCTAAATATGTTTTTTTGTACATATAAACTAATTTTTTTGAGGGTAAACAAGCTATATTTTATAGTCCCTTGGGGATTATTTGGGGACAGTTGGGAGTAGAATAGATACTAATTTGTGGAAGATATAGATTATGAAGTGTATCCTATAAAAAATATTAAATAGAAGGTAACTTAGGAGACTATAGTCATCTTCCTTTCCTTCATACCCTCCTGATCCCATAATGGTTTGGGATCTAGAACCTTATTATAGCTCAGTCATTTGAGGAATGCATTAGATCCTCTGACCAAGAATGGAGTATCCCTTCCTTTGGGAGGAGTAACATTGAAGTTACTGTGGTTACCTTGGCCAGCTCCTTCTCTTGGTCTGCACAGGAGGCTTCCAGCTGTTGTAACTTAACCTATAGACAGGGAAGGAGGCTGGTAACTCAGCAAGGCAAAAACAGGATTCCATTCTGAAATGCTATAGCAGAGGTTATCTCACAGGTGGTTGACGTGCATTGGGCACCATTTCAGATATATTTTTGATGGAGGGCAGTCAAACTGTCCTTGCAGCTGCCTGGTGAGCCTGCACTCTTGACCACTCAGTATTCATCAGTGCTTTGTTCGCCCTTAAACTTCAATTCTTAGCTTCCTTCTTCCTTAGCTATTTCTCTTAGAAAAACATCAACCTTGAAAAATTCACTGTCACTTTTGCTTTTATATATTCATGGCTCACTCCTTTCTTTCTCCCTGTATTTCTTCTTTCCTCTCTTCCTTCCTTGAATACTTGATGAAAGCCTATTCTATATCGGCCACTATACTGGAGTGACAGGGAAAGGGCAGGGGGAGTACTGAGGATACAGTGGTGAACGGAATTGATAGGCTTTCTGCCTCACAGAGCTGACATTCTAGTTGGGGGACATAACAGATGAGTCAACATGATAAGTGCTGTGAAGGAAATAAAAGCCGAGTAATGTGCTGGGGGTGAGAGTGAGTGATGGCATAAGAGCTAATATAGGTAGGTGGTTGGCGAAGGCCTCTCTGATGATACTTGAGCTGAAATCTGAAAGATAAATATTAGTCAAATGGAGATCTGGAGGAAATATGTCCCATGCAGAGGTTACAACAAGGGCCAAGACTGTGAACTTTGGTATGTATGAAGAAGTTATGTGGCTGAAGCACAGGGGATACTGGTAAGGTGGGGAAAGGTAGCCACTGATGAGGTTACATACGTAGGGCCTTATAGCTTCTAAAAAAATTTGGTTCTTTTATTTATTTATTTGTTTGTTTATTTATTTATTTATGGCTGCGTTGGGTCTTTGTTGCTGCACGCGGGCTTTCTCTAGTTGTGGCGAGCGGGGGCTACTCTTTGTTGTGGTGTGCGGGCTTCTCATTGCAGTGGCTTTTCTTTCTGTGGAGCATGGGCTCTAGGCACGTGGGCTTCAGTAGCTGTGGCTTCTAGGCTCTAGAGCACAGGCTCAGTAGTTGTGGCACGTGGGCTTAGTTGCTCCGTGGCATGTGGGATCTTCCCGGACCAGAGCTTGATACTGTGTCCCCTGCATTGGCAGGCAATTCTTAACCAGTGCGCCACCAGGGAAGTCCCCAAAATTTGGTTCTTTATTCTAATTGTAGTAAAAGGCCAGGAGAGAGCTTCAAGTGGTGAAGACACAATCTGACCTGTGTTTTTAAAGAAGAGACTTTTCAATATGTGGAAAGTGAGATTGTTTAGGAGTAAGAGTTGAAGCAGGAAGACTTGTTAGGAGGCTACTTCAGCATCCAGGTGAGGGGTATGGTGGCTTGCAAGAGGGTAGTACTATTAGTAGTAGTAGATAGGGAAGAATGGATGCATTTGGGTTATATTCTGTAGGAAGAGAAGATATAACTGTATTTTCCCTTCCTTCCCTTTCAGCTCTGTTGTTCCCACTTTCATCTAGGGATCATTATTTTACATCTGGATGCTTCTAACAGTTCCTTTCCCCTCCAGTCAGTTACAACCAGGGCCAGAAAGAAAAATGTGCTAAAGGCTATATTTTCAAGACAGTGGCCTGAGTCACAAGGAGTTGAAGCAGGCATCCCATTAAACTACTGAACTAATCACCAGCATGCAACGGGAACAGAAGCAAAGGAGATGCTGTATATTTCATAGAATTAGAGATATCACCTAAGAATTCTACAAAACAGGTGGGCAAAAGGGAGTGATTCAGAGGGTTAATAATACTCTGGAACTCTTTAGGGCTGGGCTGGTTGCTGCTAGGAAAATAATGGCCATTGTTCTGGCAACACCTGGAACTCTATAGTCTGTCAGCTCAGCTCATCTGACATAGCCAGCATTAAAGTGTCCCCACTAGATTCTGGTGGCCTTACTGTCAGGAAAACTTGTTTTGGGCAGGAGAAGGAAGAAAAATCAGTCTCTGACTGCTGCAGTTATATGGTAAGGATAGTCATGGGGCTTCATAATCCTTTCTAGTCTTAACTTCACTTTCTTCCTGATGTACACACAGGATCCAGATTTCTTTCTTTCCAGGTAAATTTCCTGGATGTGCACGACTAAGCAAGCTTACTTGGTGGCCTTAAACGTCGTCTTCTTCTTCTTCTTTTTTTTTTTTTTTTGTGGCCATCAACACTAATTTGGCCAAGAGAAGATAGGAGAGTGATTCTCTATTCTTTCTTTTTATATTTCTATTTTCAGTGTGTCCATATCGTCATAGGCTTCATATACACAGTATGGGCTTAAGTGTGTGCTTAATAAGCGAAAGAAAAATTAAGGCAAGGATAAAGATGTAATTCTACAGAAAGTATCAAGTTAGAATTTTACCTGTTCTCTAAATAAAAAAAGTAAGTCTCTAATTCTTCTTGCATCTTTGATCGGATGTGTTGTGGTTGTGTCCAGGTTCTTAGCTCTGGAACACAATTAGAGAAATGCTAAGCACTGTCTGATGCACTTAGCATGCAGAACTCACTAGATACTTGAATGACCAACTTAATGATTTCTTTTCTAGATTGGATTCCATGACAGGATGTGTAAGTTGCCTAGCATGCAGTAGAGTTACAGATCCTAGCTCTGCCTCTATGAATTCATACATATGCCTTAGCCACACTCTTAAATAGTCACTTTAAAATTATGTGACTTCAGGTTTTAGCTCTCCAAAAAAAGGAAAGAATACTTTATATACACAATTTCACTCAATTTTCAAACGGAGGCTGGGAGGGACTGATTAAATTGCCCTTCATATACCACACTAAGTACTGGGGACAGGATTTAAATTAGGGACTTCAGCTGCCTCCAGTGTTATATATGCATTTGTGTTCTGCTCTTCCTCATGGAAGAAAGAACAAAATATATGGCTTCAGAGTAAAATTCCTTACTAAGAGCAGAGGAAATGTCAGTACTCAGTGGCCCAGGCTTATGCCTGACATGGGTAAAACTACAAAGAATTTATCCCAACTTTGACAGTTGTTTCCACTTGAAAGCTTGTTTCCTGTTCACATAGTCCACACTCATTCAAGATTGCTTTTCCATTTACCTTTGACTCTTCTGGGGTTCCCTTTAGATTGCCTTGTTCACACTTAGTTGCCTTTTGAGATTTCCTTGTAAGCTACAGTTTCAAATAAAAAAACACATTGCAAATAAAAAATACATCAAATAAAAAAAATAAAGAAAACAAAGACATTCTCTGGTGTGTGTGTGGGCTGGTAATTTGGTCTTGATAAAAGCTGCCAGGAGGTGGTCCTTTGGTGGATACTCGGTGCTCTTGGAGACATCTTTATTCTACCTCTAACTTCTTCTCACTAGTCTTGGCCACCAAAGCTGGAGCCTGCTCAAGGCAGGGGTACTTTTCTGAACCCCTCATCCATGCTGGGTTATTCAGGAATGGGTCAGAAAGTAGGGTATCATAGGAAGCCCACTGTATTCTGAGCAGGAGTTGAGGTAGAGGGAATGCCTAGACAAGGAAGAGGGAATCCTTAGGAATTAAGTATTTTTAAGTCTCTGTTGAAAGTAAAATTAACTCTCACTACAGAGCTGCCAGCCAATCACTTTAACAGAGTGTCTACTGGAATCCCTTTTCTTGTAATAGAATGAAGGAACCTATGGGATCACTGAATACCCTGAATAACCCACTCCCTCTGTCCATCTGATACTTGCAGGGAAGATCCATGGCATTTATTTAGGTCATGAAGCTCAGCCTCAGGAGAGTAGTATCCACCCCAGCACAGGCCTCTCTAACATGTGGGATCCCCTATGACCACTTTTGCTCCCTTGCCTCTTTGGTGCCTGGGGATTCTGTGGGAACACTGGGGAACACAAAAGCCCCATCCCACCTTTCTTTCAAGTTCTGCTATACTGTGGACCAGAGTCTCATTCTTCCTTTCCTGTTGAGAGAAAGAAGCAGAGTGTAAGTGTGCATCTGCATACCATCATCCGTCTTTATTTAGTTGATTGTTCTCCATTTCGCTCCAGTGATGATTTCCTGCAGGAACTCTACCTTATTGTATAAGGTCAGGTAAAGAACCTGTGGTTTGATCTCAATACATACACACCAACTTAACAGGGATAGAGATGCCCACACGCAGGGCTTCCCAATACTAAGTATTACCAAAGAAACCCTACCCTCCACACATCCCTTTCCATGCATGGACACATCCTGCCATGACTTTTTTTTTTTTTTTTTTTTTGCGGTACGCAGGCCTCTCACTGTTGTGGCCTCTCCCGTTGCGGAGCACAGGCTCCGGATGCGCAGGCTCAGCAGCCATGGCTCACGGGCCCAGCCGCTCCACGGCATGTGGGATCTTCCCAGATCGGGGCACGAACCCGTGTCCCCTGCATCGGCAGGCGGACTCTCAACCACTGCGCCACCAGGGAAGCCCTTGCCATGACTTTTGAGTTGACTGCTAGTTGTATGTAAAAAGGAGAGACTAGCTTATCTGATAGTTGATGAGAGACAGGATGATGAATAAAACCTATCGTACAGCTCTTCCCAGCTTCTTGCTTACCAGTCTGGCTGTTTCTTCTTCTAGCGCCTGCAAGGCTCTTTCCGTTTCCATCGTGGTGCGGTTCTCCTTCCCCCACTCCTCACCCTGTGCCAGGTCTCTGGTCTGAGTGATCTCATTTTCCAGCCTAGATGACGCAAGCACACACTCTGAGGATCTGGCAGTTTCAGAACCGATAAAACACAAATATCAGTTTCAAGGGAACCTCAGTGACAATAAACACGAATCTCAAGTCGGAAACCATTCTTTCCTGGATCCTTAGACTCAGAATCACTTTCAAGGCAGGAAAAGTAAGATTCCTCTGATTCCCAAGTCAAACACCCCAATGTTCTTTCAGCTCAGGTATCACTCAATTTTTTTAGGAATCTCTTTAAAACTTGCTGTATTTCAGAGTTTGAGCCACAGAGAAATGCCAGAGAATGAAGAAGAAACTTTGCTGTACAAGAATTAGGTCTCTAGAACAAACAGGAAAATTTAGTGTTGTCTCTTCTCTTCTACCCCATCCTCTGGATGGAGAACTTCCCTCATGGAACCCCAACACTCACCTCTGAATCTCTTCTTCTTTCTTGTGGATTTTGAGAAGAAGGTCCTGATTTGCTTCATCAATTCTCTGCATATCCCTTTCAAGGTCCATATTCAAACTGTTAATGTTCCTCTTTGACTGGGCCAGTCTTAAGATTTCCACTTTCTCTGACCTGTAGACTCAGTCCCCAAATTGAACAAGGGCCAGTTATCTTAAGATCAGTAATCTTTGGACTAAATGGGTTATCTAGAAGGCACGTAATTCATTAACCTGGCTGTTTCTGGAAGCACATCTGTCCTTTTTCATTCTTAGGAAATTACATTTCTTAATCATGCTCTACAGTTTGTTTCAATAATTCTCAACTTGGTCAGCAAGAGAGGTTTTTCTCAGGCTTTCTCAGCCAAAGTGCTCAATATACTAGTGCACCTCCACTCTGGTTCCAGAAGTCTTGCTTCCTTAAATAGTGTCCTGCATTGGTTTCTAAGACAAGTTGTTCAAAAAATCTGCTCATGCAATACACTTTTATTGAGTACTTTTATCCAGGTAGCTGGCACATTCCTTATGATTGAGCCCAGCTTTATGCAGAGCCACAAGAGATTTCCACCAGCAGGTAGGGCTTCAGTCTTTCCCTTCCTTCTCCCATCTCAAAACTTCTCTTACAGTGCCTGCTACAAAGCTTGAGTATCTATCATGAGAGTCACTTCATTGAGCACACAGATATGATCCAGGCATTCACTTTCAAGAATTCAAAAATCTTTTTTAAGTAAATTTGAATAAAATAAGGGTAACACTAGAGTCATCTAGAAAGGGTACCTGGCACATGGAAGCTCTCAATAAACTTTTCTTTTTCTTGTATCATTAATTAGTTTGCTTTTCAAATGATTAACCATAAATAAGTTAGTGAGGCAGACTTTTGAGTAAGGATGAGGGATGATTTTGGAAAAGAAGACTTTATAATAGCTATCACTTCAGGAGGGCATGAAGGGCTTGAGGTGGAGTGCAATGGGGGAGGGATAGATAGTAGATGGAGAGAGAGAGGGAGACTAGAAGATGAAGGAAGACATCTACAGCAGACCTGCTTCATACCTTGGCCCTTGGATGTGGCTTTGCCTAATCATGATTACTTACTCATCATCTAGTTGATCTTCCTTGTGTTCTTCCATTGTAGATTCCCTAAAATATCAGCAGAGATGTATCTAATGAGTTGGGGAAGTGAGTCATTTGTGAAGTAGAGTAACTAGCCAAGAGCCCCCAGATATAGAAACAGAACTGGTCTCTTCCCTCCAACTTCACATTTTGGCCATGACAAAATTCAGCCTTTTGGCTTTCTGCTCATGTTCTGATTATGCCTCAGTAAGGATACAGTGAGGATACAGGGATAATGCTGGAAATTTCAGTATATATCCTGCTAGCAGGTATATTCAGAGATAGTTCACCAACACAAAACCCTTTGGAATTCATACACAGCAATAAGAATCAATAGAGGCTATCAATTGTTCTTAAGTCCCTTTCTACTCTAGGGCCACTTGCTTTCCTAAAGGGCCCATGGGCCTGGGTGTAGGTGTACAACTTCTCTGAAAAGTAATCTCTCGGCTCTCTAGCCTGGCCTCTGTAAGAATCTCCAGATATTAAGATCTTAGTATTAAACAGGGCTCAGAAAAACCAAGCAGAAGTAAATTTGGCTTGCTCTGCCCCTTTGGTTTCCTCTTTAAATCCATTACTTCCTTAAACTCCACCTCTCTTCTGATGTGTATGGTCTTCCTGATTCTGCTCTAGGCAGTTAGCTTCTGAAGAGTCTAATCTTTCCCCAGTGGAACTGTCCAGTAGAATCTCAGAACCTTCTGAGGTGTCATGACCCTGCTATTGACATGGGGGGCAGCATGTCACAGTAGGGTGGGTGGCAACGGTTTCTCATCATCTATGGAGACTTCAGACCCTAGATGGTTGTGTGTGTTTCATGGTCACGTCTTCCCTTTGGCAGCAGTAGTTTAATGGATCTGATTTCTGGGCAGTATGAAGGGGTAGCCCCTGTCTTTTATTTCTCTGGCAGATTGTGCTCCCTTGCTTCAAAATGTGACTAATATGGAAAGTCTGATTCCTAAGGCCAGCAGTCTAATCCCATCGTGTAGCCAACTAACTACTCATTCATTGAACAAACACTGAAACATTGAAGGAGCTCCTGTGTATGCCAGGCACTGTTCTAAGCATTAGGGAGACAGAGTAAACAAAACAGCCAAGACACCTGCCCTCATGGGGTTTACATTCTAGGGCGTGTGTGTGTGTGCTGGGGGGAGGGATAGCACAAGCAGCATGGGCCAGCATACAGCCTGAAAGGCCAGCAGACCCAGGAGCAGCAAGAGGAGCCATGAAGACCCAAAGCTCCTCCTTCAACCCTCCTTAAGTATATGTAGTTTTTCCCTGCACCTGCCAATATCCTGGGAAAGAGGAGAGCTCTGGAGAGGGAGAATCTCCCTAAGACTGAGAAATTACCTGAAAGAGATTTTTAACTGGGAAAAGTCTATGGTGTCTTGAATTGGCCCCACTGAGTCTTTTCTGCCAACTTAAGGAATCAGAGCTAGAGGGGAAGATAAGATCATTTGCAGAATATAAAGAATATGTTTCTGCATACCTGAGTATGTACATTTTGGCCAGATTCTGCACCACTTGTTAACTTTATGTGTGTGAATCATGGAAACCTGGGAAGGTTTAGATCTCAACTTAATAAGGACCGCATTGAGTTGATTTGTGGGCCAGAGTGACTTCTTAACATACTGTAGTTTCCAACAAACTATTTGTAAAATTAATGGCCTCTGATGACCCCCATTACCATCTCCCTTCTTCCTGAAAGAAGGCATTTCATTGCTTTATGAAGCTGTACACAGAAGAGTAATTAAGTAACCATGCAGGCCAATGGCCTCTCCCAGGAATTAATGGTAGGGAGAGTTCATTAACCCCAGCTGGTTATAGATTCTCCAGGAAATGCCTTGGACCAAGGTTATTGTAGCTATTAATGGATTGGATAGGGACTTTAACTGGGATAAAAATAAAACTCTATCTCCTTCCTGGGGAGCTTTTCTACTTGAGGGGCTACCAAAGGCAAGCCTGTAGGAGCAGCAGAATCCCAGGCTTGGGGCCTGTGTGGGATGAGGACGACAAATTGCTATAGTGAGAACTGCTAAATCAAGGTAAAAACAGGGGCCTAGGGGGCAAATTAAGGTCCTGGATATAAGCCTTCCTGCTCTTTAGGAGGTTTGATTAACATCCAGTGCAGCTTTAGGGCAGCTGTTTTCACCTTGTTAACTTTTCCATGCTATGCCCTGCCCCACACAAAAGTTACTGAGAGACATGACAGATTTTGCTGTACTGCTGTCAGGAATGCAGTGGCCTTTGTGTGGAAGTCTGTTGTGAAAATACGTGCTCTTTTCCAGGCTGGGCACTCAGGCTCTGTGTGCTGTGCTTCACCTTTCTGCTGTAAGGGGCCTGGCCAGGTGTGTGAGCCCTGAATGGAGCTGCCTGGGCCCTGGCCCTTCTGGCTGCCTCAAGGGATGGAGAACTATATCTTCTGCTCACCTCATTTGTCCTCACTTTTACTTTGGCAAATTCTTCTTTGGATATATATATATATTTTTTTCAGTACGTGGGCCTCTCACTGTTGTGGCCTCTCCGTTGCAGAGCACAGGCTATGGACGCGCAGGCTCAGCGGCCATGGCTCACGGGCCCAGCCGCTCCGCGGCATGTGGGATCTTCCCGGACCAGGGCACAAACCTGCGTCCCCTGCATCGGCAGGCGGATTCTCAACCAGTGCGCCACCAGGGAAGCCCTGGATATTTTTATAAATGAGCTGGATCTTGAGGCTTATAGCCAGGCAAGGCTCTATAATCTCATTTTAGATCATTATTTTTCGAATACAGAATCAAGTGTGCCATTTTCCTTAAGTCCTTACTTATTTTTAGTGGCTATTTCTGCTAAAGGGGCTAATATTCAAAATATACAAAGAACATACGCAACTCAATACTAAAACCCCCCAAACAATCCAATGAAAAAAAATGGGCAGGGGGCTTCCCCTGGTGGCGCAGTGGTTGAGAGTCTGCCTGCCAATGCAGGAGACACGGGTTCGTGCCCCGGTCTGGGAGGATCCCACATGCCGCGGAGCGGCTGGGCCTGTGAGCCACGGCCGCTGGGCTTGCGCGTCCGGAGCCTGTGCTCCGCAGCGGGAGAGGCCACAGCAGTGAAAGGCCCGTGTACCGCCAAAAAAAAAAAAAAAGTGGGCAGAAGATCTGAATAAACATTTTTCCAAAGAAGGCATACAGATGGTCAACAGGCACATGAAAAGATGCTCAACATCACTAATCATCAGGGAAATGCAAATCAAAACCACAGTGAGATACCACCTCACACCTGTCAGAATGGCTCTTAACAAAAATACAAGAAATAACAAGTGTCGGTGAGGGTGTGGAGAAAAGGGAATCCTAGTGCACTGTTGGTGGGAATGTAAATCGGTGCAGCCATTATGGAAAATGGTATGGAGGTTCTTCAGAAACTTAAAAATAGAACTATCATATGATCTAGCAATTCCACTTCTGGGTATTTATATGAAGAAAACATAGTCACGAATTTAAAAAGATATATATTGTACATCTCTGTGTTCTGTACAATCTTTAGGCTCATAAAATCTTTTTGAATTCCCTTTCAGGAATAACTTTCTCAAAAGCAGAAACTTGAACTAAACCAAAATGTGAAGGAAAAAAGAAAAAAAGGGAGAATGTATCAGTAAAATTAAATATTTAAAAATTTATTGCATCATTGCTATTATAACAGCGATAAAGAACTAAAAAATGAAAGTTCATCAAGGATTCACCTCAGCAAAAAACTGTTTTTCCAAGTTTTCTTCTATTTTTTGTCTATTAATAAACCATCTTTTATAGTAATCGTAGAATAGCTATGTTGCTGTGTTTTGCCTTTTCACTTAATGTTTTTTATAAACATTTTTTCAGGTTGTTACATGCTCTCTATAATTATCATTTTGGTCGCCGCATAAATTCTGCTGAGTTGATAATATGCAAAATTTGCTTCACCATATCCTTCTCACCAAACTATTTCTCTGTTTACTTATCTGTCCCCTCTTGAGGGCCAGGAGAATGCCTGTGTTTTCTAGGGCTGCCATAACGAAGTAGTAAACAAGACTGGGTGGCTTAAACAAGAGGAATTTATTTTCTCACAGTTCTGGAGGTTGTGTCCTGATCAAGGTGTTGGCAGAGTTGGTTCCTCCTGAGGCCTCTCTCCTTGGCTCGCAGATGGCTGTGTTCTCTCTGTGTCCTCACATGGTCATTCCTCTGTGTGGCTATGTCCTCATCACTTCTTCTTATAAGGACACCATTCATATAGGATTAGGGCCCAGCCTAATGACCTAACTTTAAATTAATTACCTCTTTAAAGACCCTATGTCTAAACAAAGTCACATTCTCAGGTACTAGGAATTAGGATTTCCACCTGTGAGTTTCGGGGGAACACAACCAATATGAGATACTCAACAATTGTTTTACTGTGACCAAATTTATGAACATTCAGATTGTTTCCCCACCTTCCTCCCAGATGAAAGCAATTCAAAGAACATATTTGTGTAGTTATTATATTTTTCAAGTATAACCAAAGTATAATGTTAAAAATATACACTTATATTTTTACCATTTTTGAATGTTCATTAGCATATGAGTCAACTGCTTTATATTTTACAAATAGGAAAACAAGGACAAGAGAGATTAAATGTCTTGCTGGGATTAAAAAGATTAAAAAGAACTCCCATACCTGTGACCGCATCCCTCAACATTTTCTAGTTCATTCTGCAGTAAGCCTGGGAAAGTGCAATAGGAAGAGGGAATTTCCTCAGCTATAATATGGAACTGGTATTGTGGAGTACTGATTCAGTGTAACCCACATTTTAGTGACATAATTTTTGTTTTCAGTGAGGTTATTTCTTCTGAGGTAACCAATGCTTAGTCTCTAATCACCCTTTATTTTATTTTAAATTTGCTTCTCTAGCTTTAATTAAAAATTTACAATCACAGAGTGATCATTAAATGGAGGATTCCTCAAAAGGATAACTAGTGCCTGTGCATGCACACTTTCATAAAAAATGTACACTGAAATTTGGTGTAGTTTTATACTCCCTTCTCAATTTTTCTAACTTTGTGTTCTTTCTGTCCTATACTGGAAACACAGTTCTTCAGGTTATACCTGAAAAATATTACAATAACACAAATTTGTTACTGTACAGTTCTGGAGGTCAGAAGTCTTCCATGGCTGTCACTGGATAAAATCAAGGTGTTGGCAGACCTGCATTCCTTTTGGAGGCTCTAGGAACAAATCTGTTTCGTTGCCTTTTCCAGCTTCTAGAAGCCACCTGTATTCCTAGACTTGTGTCCCCTTCCTTCACCTTCACAGCTAGGAGGAGTATAGAATCTTCACATCTCTCTCAGACTCTGACCTTTGCTTCTGTCATCATGGTGCCTTCTCTCACCCTCATCCTCCTTCCCTTCTCTTATAAGGACCCTAATGATTACCTCCCGTCCATCTGAATAACCCAGGATAATCTCCCTATTTCAAGATCCTTAATCGTCTGCAAAGACCCCTTGCCATGTAAAGTAACATATTCACTGGGGATTACAACATAGACATATTTAGGGGTCATTAGTCTACATCACTTATCTTAAGGAAAGGGAGAAGCAGCTCTCCCACCCTTCCCTTAGGGACTCTCATCTCACTAGGCTAGGGAGGGGTAGCACTCCCACCCTCCCCCACTGTGGGTACAGACTCACAGCACAGCCCTCTGAAGGAATCTCTCCAATCTTATTTCAACTTTAATTCTAAAAGTAGACAAGGAGTTTAAGAATCATCTGAGAAGTTCTCCAAATAAACTATTTACACTCAAGTCTATCTCGAAGTCTGTTTTAAATTCATTTTTTGTATTATGCTTTCCTGATTTCCCTGTTAAAATATTCCAGTAGCAATCAGTATGTCAACTTTGGTGCCTGCATAAGGTATTATAATGGCAGTCAAGTAGGGAAACAATAATATATTATTTCATTTTCTATCAGTTAAATGATTCACTTCCCTCTGATGAAGAGTTAATTTTGAAAATTCTAGGACATATTGTTTTCTTTTACTTCCCACTTTGTGTCCTGATACCTTGCAGTTTTCACATTTATATGACTTAGAATAAAATCTTCAAGTGGCATTTCACAGAAAAGGTTTATTGAAAAAATTTCAAAATGTTATATTGGAATGGATAGCTGTGTGTGATCTGTTTGATTTTTCTGTTCCACCGCCTGACAGCTGCAAGATTCAGCGCTGAGTCAGGCTCCGGGACCACTCCCTCTGATCATGGGACTCTAACTCACATAGAGCCCAGTTAGCCTGCCCTCCTGTTTTCTCTGACTGTGCTCCCAGACTGGCACCTGAGCTCATGCCCCATTGCTGTGACGAGTGTCCTATTTTGTTCCTCAGTTGCAGGGTCTGGAACTCTGTTACAAGCCTACCTGGGAACGCAGTTCTGGCTAATTCTGCAGGTGGAGTATGTTTTTATCAGAACCTCATGCATAGGTCTCTGACCCTAATTTCTTCCTCAAAGCTGGAGCCCATCCAGGGCTTCCTCATCTCTTCAAGGTAGTGCCTGCCGAAGTCCCCGTGTTTCCTTGGCCTGTCTGTTTACAGGGTGCCCCTCTTACCATTTGTTGGATTTCCTTGGCTTTAAACACCTGCCCTGTCCCCCTCCTTTGTTTATACCAACTCTGTACGACTCAAACAACTTCCTGGGGAGTCATCCTCCTCTTTGCTGCTGAATTGGAATCTTAAAAGCTGCATTTTCCAGAAGTTGTATTTCACTCATGTCTCAGCAGTCCCTCCTCATATGGAACATTCTGCCATGGATAGAATCCTTGTAGTAATAATTTTAATGTATAAATTGAAGTATTTCTTGTGGAAATTAAAAATGAGATTTTTAGAAATGGGATATATTTTGAAAATTCTATGTATGGGGTGTAGTCTGGTGATATTTAAACACATAAAATCATTTTGGGGAACTATTTTCACAAATAACATAGTGTCAAAAGCTGAGTTATGCTACTGTTCAGGAGAGAGGTTACTCCCCATTAAAGTTGATCTTTTTCTTCCAATATTCATTACTTTTTGTTTGGGTCCTTGTAATATTCAGTAGGCCTCTTTCCTGATAAAATATGAATAAACAAACAAAGATAAAGTTGAATGTTTTCTTAAGCCAATTTTAGTTTTGAACAAAACATGTCTGAGAGGTCAAACTCAAGATAATTTCAGAATTCTAAACAGGTTTTATAACCTCTCTTGGCAAGAGATGTGTATTTGCAGAATCCATAAAGCTTTTAAGGTATAGTTGATATTGAAACAATAATGACCCAGGAACAGGATATTTCCCAGAGATTAATGACCAGCTGGGAGGGGTTGATGGCCTGAGGTGTAGTTGAGGGCCATTAACCTCAGACAGTCATTAAAGCCCAGGAAACGTCCTATGTCTAGGTCGTTATTGTTATTATAAATTGAAAATGGAAAAAAGAAACAGGCATACAGATGATCTGAAGGGCGACTCCATTTCCAATGGTTTGAACAGGGAGCGTTCTGGGAGAATTTATTCCCCCATCCATTAGCCAGCCAATCTCTCTGAATCCTCTGTCACATTGCCCTTCAACTGATGGGCCTTTGTGCTGGAAACCCCTGAATTCCCCAGGTACTGAGTAGAGAGAACAGCTCCTCATTGTAGCTACCTTTGCTCAGAGTGACTGGATTAAGCAAACATGGTGAATGACTTTGCCACTGCTCTTAATTGCATCCAACATTGCCATCTACTTGCTTCCCCTGGGATCAGCTGTTTTCTTCTCTATTTAGCTGCAGTAATTTCCCACAGCTGAATTTTAAGCCCTTGAATATTTTGTTTGTGCTTATTTCGCAGGTCATTGGGGGTGAAAGTGCACGTTATTTGCTTTGCAGTTGTGTTGTCTCTAGTCAAGCTAGATAAGGCATGCCAGTCCAATTCCTTCTTCAATTTCTAAAAAGTACCATGACTCAGAGATATTTTGAATTCCTAACTAATAAGTAATGCTGAGTTTTGAATGTTATAAGTTTCAACTTTGAATTAGTCCTATAGCAGCAGATTCACTTGCCTCTTTTTTTTTTTCCAAGCAAAACATTCAAAATGGAGAAGTAATCACTTTAGGTTTCCAATATCACTTCAGGGCTTCATAACAAGAAGTTGGATATGAAGTATTCAGCTGGTTTATTCTGAAACAGAACTTGCCAATTTGTTTTGTTCATTGGCTATAGGAAATTTCATGTAAGACAAAAAGAAGCAGAACAAGATGAGCGTCATGAGGATACAATTTCCTTTACTCAGTGGTCACAGGGAGGTGTGAGCCATGTATTGGATCAGCCCAAATTCATCGCCAGTGACTGTAAAAAACAGAAAAAATCCCAAAACATTTCCCTTGATAACACTGGTCAGAAATATCAGCTTTGTAGAATAGCATATCAATGTAGAGTACTAGGCTGCCAATACTGTTAAGAATTTTATAAATTTGAAGTCTGTCCTCAAAAGGCTCCTCTTCTCCCTGTAGTGGTGCCTGACATTCCTATGTTACATATGACTTTGGCCTAAGATATTGAAAGGCCCATTTAAAATACAAATGCTAAGTTTTCAACCATTGATTCTCATCTTCATTTTAAGTTATTAAATCTTCCAGACCACAGTTAACCTGGGGATTCAGTGTAACCCAAATGATAAGATTAATAAAGAATAAAGGGAACTATGATGAAAGTATTCTTTTTTCAAATCTCTGTCAGTGTAATCTGTGAAATCCCTTTTCTTGGCAGGGTCTTCAGAGTAGTTCACATTCTCTTATATCCCTAAAAGTCCTCGTATTCCATCATTCTCATTTTAACAACTATTTATTAAACGTGTTTTTTTGTATGTGTGCCAGTCTGTGCTCTGTTTCCTTCTAGCTCTCTTCTTTAGGCTGGCATTCCTGGTAAGGTGGACGAACTTTCATTCAGGCCACAGGACTTGTCATTGCCTTATGGTGACACAATTCTTGAAATTCATGTCACCCTATAGGGCTGTAAGTGTTGCTCTGATGATGTGGGGAAGAACTCTCTTTTCACCAGCTACGACTTTTTTGTACAATAATCTGATTTTGAGTTTTATTTTCTTAGTGTGCCTGTTGATTTTCTAATTATTTTTACTTGAATAATTCTTCTCCTCACCCTTTGACTTCCTATATCTCCTCTTCTAGTGGAATTTTGTGTGAGTTATTATGGAAATGGGTTGGGAGGTATTACAAATGATGTTGTCCGTGGTGACCTATAAAATTAACCACTGGCCCTCTACTGAAATAGGCATCTCGAATCTCCTATTGAGATGAATTCCCTCTGTATTTCACACTGCCATGGAGTTCCAGGGCCCTTTTGCTGAATGTGTATGTAACCTGTCTCTACTCCGTGAGGTCATTTCTCATTGATAAAGGCCCTGTAATCATCCTGTGTAGTCCACACATAAGCCCACTGGCATATCTGAACTCTTGCAGTGCACAGGTAGAATAGGGACCCTTTGAGGACTCTCATATCAGATTATTTTTCTGAGTCATTTTTATTGTGCTGCTGTAAGGGATACCAAAAGGCATAAGTATCCTGAGTACAGAACCACAGTATAATCCAGACAAGGGAGAAAAAGGGAGAGAAATCAAATAATGACAGTCTGCTGTCCTCATTCTAAAAGAAGATGAGAGCATGGGAAGATATAACTAAATATATTTGTTGAAGAGTTTCAGTGCATTTGGGTTTAAGCTTCCAATTACTGCTCTTTTTCATTGTACTATAGTACCATTAAGTACTATACTACCTCATTGTAGGCAATTAATAACAGGTACCTTAATAATATGTTGGCTAGATTGCAGAATGTTCCAGTCACTTTTAATTATTAGAATAGTCTTGTGTTGTTTTAAGTTTTAAACTAAATTCGGAGGTCTTTTCCTCTCATTCTACAAAGAATTGACTTCACCCTCCTCCCTCCTCTAGCTTCTGTCATGTTCATGCAGTGTAGAAGAAGAGGGACAGGGCAAACACCTCCTTCACTGCCCATGGTGAGGTTGAGTTCTTTGCTTGGCTAGCTGTCCTCATTGGTTTGGCTCAAGGTAATCATTAATGCCTTCTGTGTGGGTGGCACATAGTTGCTGGTCCTCTCGTATGTGAGTTCTTTTGAGCGTCTACAAAGTCCTTCCCTTCTTTTTTTTTTTTTTTTTGCTGTACGCGGGCTTCTCACTGTTGTGGCCTCTCCCGTTGCGGAGCACAGGCTCCGGACGCGTAGGCTCAGCGGCCATGGCTCACGGGCCCAGCCGCTCCACGGCATGTGGGATCTTCCCGGACCGGGGTACGAACCCGTGTCCCCCGCAGCAGCAGGCGGACTCTCAACCACTGCGCCACCAGGGAAGCCCTCCTTCCCTTCTTAATGCATGTTTCCTGGTGTGAGAAATCGGCTTTACCTTTTCTACTCCCTTAGGCCCTCCAAAAGGTGATCACCTCCAAACTGAGATCCCTTTTCTTGGTGATCAGCCCTCTTGGTGGTCTGGAAAGACAGAGTTTAGCAGATTTTCTCCTCATCTGTTGACCCTTAGGAAAATCATCCATCCATGACATGTCAAATAATGAGGCAAATAATTTCTTGGCTGCCTCTCCTCCCAGCCTCACTGTGCTCTCTAATTCTCTTTTCCTTGGCTCAGGTGACTCAGGTGTGCTAGCCAAACAGATTGCCAACTGGAAAATGAGCTGCACATATTCCTTTCATGTAGTCACCCCCTATTTTTTTTATTCTTTTTTTAACATCTTTATTGGAGTATAATTGCTTTACAATGGTGTATTATTAGTTTCTGCTTTATAACAAATTGAATCAGTTATACATACACATATGTCCCCATATCTCTTCCCTCTTGCGCCTCCCTCCCTCCCACCCTCCCTATCCCACCCCTCTAGGTGGTCACAAAGCACTGAGCTGATCTCCCTGTGCTATGTGGCTGCTTCTCACTAGCCATCTATTTTACATTTGGTAGTGTATATATATCCATGCCACTCTCTCACTTTGTCCCAGCTTACCCTTTCCCCCTCCCCGTATCCTCAAGTCCATTTTCTACTAGGTCTGCGTCTTTATTCATGAACATTTTTTTTTTTTTAGATTCCATATATATCTGTTAGCACATGGTATTTGTTTTTCTCTTTCACCCCCTATTCTTAACATGAATTCCCTTGGAGCCCTCTTCCCTTGGTTTTTGGTAACAAGGTAACCTATTTTCTTTCTCCCTCATGGAATAGTGTCTCTTTAAACAGCTGCCCGCCCTCCTTACTGCCCTCTAAGTTCTTTTCTCACATTGCCCAGGGAGAGATGGTAATGATTAGTAGTAAGGCTTGTTCTAAACTGATGCCTATTAGTAAGCTCCCATATATTAGAATATGGGGGTCTTATAGTATGTTAGCGTTCACCTTTGATCTTAGATGCCGTACTGGGGAAATTGGAAAATTTCCACTTGATATCCTGCTTCAATCCAGAGGAAAAAGAAAAGGGGAGAACATTAAATAAAATCACTGTTGCTGTTCCTATCCTAAAAGAATAAAATCAGAGTCAAATAATCAAAGATGAATGGGCAGAAACTACTATGAACCATTTGGGGAAATTTGCTGGCCCAGTGAGGGAGAGGCTTGCCAGAAATCCTAAAAGGAGTCCAAAGGGATGAGACTCCTTTCAGGGACACCTGGAATAATAGTCACAGTTAATAGAAAAAAACCAATAATCACATGCTTCTGTTATGAGTCCCTGATCTCCTTCCTGGGAAGAGCAGAACTGAAAATATGAAGATAGAATCAAATTATAGGGAGTTGGAGGGAAACAGAGAGTACCAATGTGCTTTAAGTAAGTTCAGATCTTCAGACCCTGATACATTACATCCCAGGATACAAAGAACCAATGAATATGATTTCTGATTACATTTTGGTCATCACTAAGAGTAGTTGTTTTTTTTTGTTGTTTCAGTATTTTTCTTGAAAGTTTACTGAAAGTTTACAGAGAAAATGCCAAAAAGTCAATTAAAAAAAAAAAGGAAAAGGATTTTGAAAACTATAGCCTAATAATTTTGATGTCATTGTAAGCATAATTCTTGACTAAGCTATTCTGTAGATGGTTTATGAGCAGTTATGAGAGGAGGGTGTTCACTGAGAGTAACATGGATTCAAGAGAAACATTAGCTGGACTATTCAAATATCTTTTCCCTTTTGTTAGACGAGGAATTCAGAGTAAAGCTGAAATATAATGTATCCTAAATTCCATAGAACATCTCACATTCTCTCATTGCATTCTCAAAGATGTCATGGGGAAACTAGGGTGCATTATTGTTTTCATAGGTGGATTCACAGCTGTTCGAGAAGAAATTCATTCAAGAAATATTTTTGAATTCTTGTATTCTAGGCATGTGCTTAACCCTCAGGATAAGAGAATAGAGAATTAACATTCGATAAGTGTCTTCTGTGTATACTTATGCTAGGTGTTTTACACATAGGATCATTTTTTCTTGTCTGAGAGATGGCTATCATTATATTGGTTTTACAGTTGAGGAAACAGAGTCTCAGAGTTGTTGCCCAAGATGATAATACTAGTACAATGGTAGCCAAGATTCAAACTTTGATCTACCTGATGATAAAGCCATGATCCTCCCATGACATGATTTTCATTGCCCCAGAGAGTAAAACTAAGATTAATGATTTGAAGTTACCAAGATGTGAGTCAACATAAGTTCCGAATAAGGTGCTCAGTTAATAGAAGGAGGAACTCTCCATCATTTACAGCTATGAGCCTTCTTGACTATGGATGAACTCTGTGCCTTGCCCCTCGCATTCTCACTGCAGGTCTTCAAATAGAGGAAACGTTGATCCACATCGTCTCTGAAATCTCTTCTAATTAGAGCACCCTTTGAGTCTGTGATATCCTGCACCCTCCAAGAGTCTGTATACTTCTGAGAAAATGGGACAGAGGAGCAAGTAACTTTAAAAAAAAATTCCTTTGACTACCAAGATTACACTTATTATAGGCAATTAGGAAAATTCAGAAAAGTAGGGTGAAGAAAATAAATATTACCCAACTACCCAGTGATAGTCACTATAAACATTGGTTTAGTTTTTGCTGTTTTTTTCTCTGCCTACATAATTTTCCAGTCACAATCACATTATAAATGCAAGTTTGTTTACTACCTTTTTGATTTAAGGATATAATGAAAATATTTTACTATGCTTTTAAAACTTTGTAAATTTTATTTTTAATGACATGATTTTTGAGGTTTCTTACACATATTGTATTATCTCTATTTCATATTATTCCTTAGGATGATGATTATAATAATGTGGAATTATTATAACAAAGTGTTGGAGGCTTTAAGTCTTTCTCTCTCTTGTATATAATATAATATATTATCCAGTAGTTCTTTAAAAAGTTGTTGGAGGAGGCCACAGAGAGGACGTGACTGCCTGTTGACCCTCAAGCTGGACCCAGGCAATCAGAGGCTTCTTACCCCACCCCTGTCCTTGGAATGTGCATTCTGCCTATTGTTCCCACAGCTGGAGCTGATTCAAGGACGTAGCCTTGAGATAGTAATGTGTTGCTGAGACCATCTGGATTGAATATATGACTGAACCCCATTAAGGCATCCATATAAACTTTTAAGATTCTGGTGGGCAGGTACAGAACTCTACTCATCTAGAGGTCACTCAAGACAAGCCTTGAATGTAAGTTCCCTTGCTTGCTAAGTCTGCAACCTACCAGTCTGAAGTGATCTGCCTTTTTCTTCTGTCTCTCCTTACCCTCATTGTATGGGGGCCAGTTTCAGATTTCACCTGGGAAGCTCCCGAGGTTTTGAACCAACAAAAATATCTGTATAGACTTATCTTCCCACAAGCAGTGCTTGAGAGCACTTGTCTTATCTCATCTTTGTTTCCATTTTTCATGATTATCACAACTTTATAGGTGAAAAATGACATCTAAAATGTTATTAATTATATCTCTTTGATTATTAATATGGTGTATTTAAAATTTTTCATTTTTATTAGCCATTTTATCCTCTTATTAAATTGCTCATTTTTTGACGAGGTTAAATGCTTAACAATTTACATGAGTAACTTATATGGCCAGAAAATTACCACCTTTATGAAATCTATATTGTATTTTTCTTCCCCCCTTGTTTTGAGTTTTAATGCTTTTTGGTTATAAGAGACAGAAAGCCACATCAAAGTAGCTTAATAAAAATGGGTATTTACCGGCTCACTGAAGGCTCCAGAGAACTGCCTTTGGGTAGAGCCTAGTTCAGGGACTTAATAGCATCATCCAGACTCAGAATCTGTCCATCTCTCAGCTGAGATTTCCTCTGGGTTGACCTAATTCAGGCTGATCTTTTCTCTTGGTGGTGAAATGACCATGTAGAGATTGAGCCCTCTCAGTCACCACAGTGAAGGAAGATTCTCTTTCCCAGCCATTGTAGTACAGTCTCTTGAAGTGAGTCTCACGGGGTGGACATGGCCTTGTGCCCATTCCTGAAACAGTCCATATCCAGGGATATAAAATGTGGTGGTATTGTCCATATTTACCTTGCTCATCCACTTTTGGAGGGATTGGAGACAGACCCAAATAGACCAAGCGGGAGCAGTGTTTGCCCAAAGGGAAATTAAGGTTCTGCTACCAAAAAAATTAGATGTCTATTATATTTTTTTGTTCAAGGTGTATTCTGATATGAAAACAAAGAATATGTTGTTAAATTTAACGTTTTCTATAATTTCTTATCTAACCTTAAAGCTTAAAGAGCCAAAAAGTCAATAAAATTACTTTTTTTCAATTTTTTATGGTTTATATTTTTGCATTTATCTTTAAAACAGACTAGAATTAAATAGATTTAAAAGCCAAATAGATAACTTAATATTTTAATAATATTGCTGAAACTGATTTGAGTTATCACATTTACAATATATACATTTTAATCAACACTGCTTTCTATTTCTAAGCCAGTTATTGACTTTTTTTCTGTCTTATTCCAGGCCCACAGTATTTTAGTTATTGTAGTTATATAATATGCTTTGATATTTGGTGGGGCAAATAAATGGCAGGTAGCTTGAATGAGAGGGGATAGAAAGACCTGGAGCCAGGAGGTTTACCTACAATAACAGAGCCTATTTTCACCCAGAAGAGGCAGCCTATGTACCTGGACTGTCCTGGAGCTGAGGTTAAGGGAAACAACCTAAGTGTCCATCGACAGATGAATGGATGAAGAAGATGTGGCACATATATACAATGGAATATTACTCAGCCATAAAAAGAAACAAAATTGAGTTATTTGTAGTGAGGTGGATGGACCTAGAGTCTGTCACACAGAGTGAAGTAAGTCAGGAAGAGAAAAACAAATACCATATGCTAACACATATATATGGAACCTTAAAAAAAAATGGTTCTGAAGAATCTAGGGGCAGGACAGGAGTAAAGATGCAAACAGAAAATGGACTTGAGGACATTGGGAGGGGGAAGGGTAAGCTGGGACGAAGTGAGAGAGTGACATGGACATATATACACTACCAAATGTAAAATAGAAAGCTAATGGGAAGCAGCCGCATAGCACAGGGAGATCAGCTCAGTGCTTTGTGACCACCTAGAGGAGTGGGATAGGGAGGATGGGAGGGAGACGCAAGAGGGAGGAGATGTGGGGATATATGTATATTTATAGCTGATTCACTTTGTTATAAAGCAGAAACTAACACACCATTGTAAAGCAATTATTAAAGCAGAAACTAAGACACCATTGTAAAGCAATTATACTCCAGTAAAGATGCTAAAAAAATAAATAAAAAATTAAAAAAGGAAGAAGAGAGTAAGAAAGGGAGGACGTAGCACCAGAGAATCCAAATATTGCTACCGCTATAAAATATGGCGGTGTCTCTGTGTTACAAAAGATGTGGTCTTCTCTATTTGGAGCTCAAAGCAAATTAAGTGGGCGGTTTCTTTCTGAAAATTCCTTTTTTTGGTCCTCATTTGCTTTTAATATCTCCAAATCAGGCTATTCATGCCACTTGTGCTTTGGAGAGTGACATCAGTTAGATGTTGTACTGTATTTCATGAGCTTGCTGCTCCCAGGGCCATTCTTCCAGGAGAGAGGGCAATGCCTAACACTGAGAAATGACCCTCTAATGGTCACATTTGAGCCTAACATTAGGGCTGTCAAAGAAGTTCAGTGGAAGAAGGTGCCCTCTGCCCTCTGCCCTTCTCAGATAACATCACCTAAGCGATGTACATTTTATCTCAGGGTGAGGCTTATTCTGTATCATCCATCTACAGTTCACGGACTCTTAGAAGGGACATCATGCCTCTGTTTAGCCATCACATGTTTATTAAACTCTTTAATATTTTCTGGGCATTGTGCTTGGTACTGGAAATTCTAATATAAATAAAATATTATCCCATTCTTTAAGGAGTTCATTGTCAGGTCCAGCAGTTCTTAGTTCCTTGCATTTGCTTCCCCAGAGATTAGGCTCCCACTCTGAGGACCTAAAGTACTTGACATTGTTCCAAGCAGTCCATTTAGAGGTTAGAATAAATTGCCTTACATATTTAAACAGACTCTATAGCCTTTAGGGTTCCCACCTATGCCCACTTTGTGGCAAGGACTCCCTGGTTCTCCCAATACTTCTCCCACCCCTCGCCCCAGGCCTGGCTTTGTTTGTAAGTGTGCAGTGTAGAGGTTGGTTTTTGTTTTATTGTTTGTTTGTTTCTACTTGTGATAGGATACTTTACTTAGTTTTTTAAACTCAGTGTGCCCCTTTTGCTAATGTTGATGTTACCAGATTTTTCTACCTTAGACATCACAAATCTGGGCTCGTCAAAGCCTGAGCTTTAACTTGCATACCCCTCTTGGAGTTTGGGGTACTTAATAATTACATTTTATTCTATTTCTATGAAATTCTGTTGTTGATAGGGACCTTCTGGTAAGTCAAAAGATGAACTTGTAGCTGTGCCCAAACCATCTTACTCTCAACAGGGCAGAGATACAGCAGCTCTGGGTGCTTCTCTGTGGCCAGGGATATGCTTCTTTCTTCACTGATCCTGTTAAGTGACAAGATCCTGTCTTCTGGGGTGAAAAATATCCATGTGGTTAAATGCTCTAATTTATAATGCAATGATCATATTAGCTTTGTCGCTTTCTTGCGTTCTGTCATCTGGGCCCTACTGAAAGGTGAGGCTATTACCCTTCTCAGGAAGGCACTGACTTACTCATCAAGAGGGGGCTACTTCCTGTCTATACTCCTGTGTCTCCCTGGAAGCCTTCCAAAGGAACATCCATCGTTTACAGATTGATTTGCACTGCCTTGGCCAACATGTAATTCCAATTTCAGTTTCTTCTCCTGTGGGCTTTCTACAAAATTCCAACTATTTCCTTCTGAGTTTCCCTTTCTTGTTGTCCAATAGTTGTTATTTAGTTTATATTTGTCTATTTGCTGACTCTGACAAAATCTACCTTTACCAAGCTTATTTATCCTTCAAGGCCCTATTTATTTTCCAGCCTGCTGAACTACTTTAACTGACTTCTAAGTCACAATATCAGTTATATGCTACTGGTTTAGTATTTAATTATTGGACACCTTGCATCATAGTGTAGCAGTTAAGGTCATAGTTCTTAGAGACAGATTTTCTAGATTTTCAAGCTGCTTGACCTTGGGCAAGTTATTTACCTTTGTAGGCTTCAGTTTCTTCTGTAAAATAGGGCCGAGAATGACCTTTCTTGACATTACTATACTACAGAGTCCATTAAGTGTTATATACACAGTAGATGCTTAAGAAAGGAAGAAGTACTTGCAGTTTCTTTTTTCCAATGATGGGTTTACTTTAAAAAGTATTTCCCTGCTGTTCTAGTATCAAACTTCTTATAAATGAGTGGTCTGTAGGCAAAAATTTTATTGAGTTTATAGATTAAGCATTATGGACTAACGGATTACAGTCTCAGAATTTCTGAATTAGCAATATAACGAGAGACTCATTCAGTTAATTTCATTGGAGCTCAAATCAGGGTATTAACAATTGTCATATATTTACCTGACAGATATCAAAAGAATGAATAATACATTGACAAAAGAATGTGGCTACACATAAATTATATTACTTATTGAAACATTCAGAGTGACTGACTTTTCTCATGAATAATATTGAAACAAATCTAAACAGATTTTTAGGAAATTTTCTTTATGCTTTGGTTTTGCTTAGATTTTCACAGCAATCTTCTTGTTTGTGTTTAATCATAGTTGTATAAGTGACGATTGATCTCTAGGAGGAGGAATTTTTCCAGAGAACTTGTTCTAATGTTGTTTAAGGAGAGTTCCTGGCTGGTCCTAACTTGGTCTGTCCCTTAGGTCAAGGCATGTCATTTCACGCTCTCCCATTCTCCCTTTCATGTCCACTTGCTTAGTTCGCAATTCTAGTTTGAGTTCTGTTGCAAGTGAGCTGTGCGACCTTAGGGTCTTACTTTTTAAAACAAAAGGATGAATTAGGTGATTCTCAACAATTCTGAAATTTAGCATATTTCCTATATCACCATCAATTTTTCTTTTTTTGGTAGTAGAAGAAACAATACATTAACTGTACATAGGTTTTATGTATGATTTTTTAAAATAATCAATGATACATACAATTTCATGCCATTTTCATAACTCTCACAAGTGAAATTTATATTTAAGCATTTTATACTCCAGCATTCAAAGGTCCTCAGTCACTGGCCTTTATAAATGGCATGGTGGTACACTGCTCTTCTTTCTTGTAACCTCATCCTTTTTAGAACCTAGAGCTAAATCTTGTCAAGAGTTCCAGGGTTTTGTTTGCATTTCCGTTTCACTTTTGGTTAAATTCATACGTATGAAAAAATCTTATATAATATATATTCAATATATAACACAGTATATATTCACTATAGATTATATTCGATGTATAATTCAATTGAGGGAAAATTATGTATAATACATGTCAATTATATTTCATATAAAATTTCCCTTAATTGAATTATATGTTGAATATAATATATTGAATATATAATATATTGAATATAATATATATTGAATATATAATATTTTGACCATAAAGTATATAAATATATATTGAATGTAATACACTGAATATACAATTTAATGAATATAATATATAGTGAGTATATATAATTGAATTGTGTATTGAAAGTTAGTTGAAAGGTTTTGTCAGGTGATGTACTAGCTTGAGTGTCAGTCTCCAAGACACATGTGCTCATCATTCCAACCTCTATTAACTTAAAAATTTTTGAGTTATTTTGAGTGATTCAGCAATTTCTATTGCCTCTGATCACATTGCCTATGTGAAACAAATTTCTGCAAACTGAACAAATTAAAAATGCTGTATTTCAATATAATATTTTGAAGATGTTTTAAGCCAAAACTTGGAATCCAAATTTAAGTTAAAAGTTCAACGATGTTGGTTCCAGCAATAGAAATAATACAACTGAGGTGATTGGATGAATGTTTACCTTCAAATGTTCACCAGTTTGCATATGTGCAGGCAGTGGTGACTATTGGCACTTCACAACTTATTCTGCTGTCTGGAGGTTGTCAGATATTTTTTAGACATCTATTCTATGCATCTCAATTTTAGAAATGTTGCAATGGAAAATTTTTACCTTAGAAACAAGAAAGCATGGGGTATAACTTTGTAAATCAGGTGTAACTTACTTCCTCTCACTGCCCTGCTCCCAAAGGCATGACAATATTATTTCTGTTGGTTTATCATACATATGGCCTTTAAAAGAGTTAAGGATTTGAGAGCCACAAATACTGATGTTGTTGGGTGTGACCAAAATAAAGGCCATCAAATTGGTTGAAAAGCTTGGTAAGAGTCTTGGTTTCCTCTTATTCCTCAGGGGAGCCTTTCTGTTAAGGTATCAGAAGCTCACCTGTTGCTTCAAGAAGCCCATTGTCCTGCCCAGGAGAGAAATTCAGTTGGAGGGGGAATTTATAGGTCTGTCTTGTTCCTCCAGGACAGAGCAGGAAAAGCCCAACACCTGACACTTGGAGAGCTTGAGTATCTGAATGAAAAATTGCCATGAATTTGAATGAAGATAAGAGAGAAGGGGACAGTGAAAAATGTTCCAGCGGTGAGGGATTGTCGGTGTTGGCGGCCACCCATCCCTCTTATCTCACCTAATGGCGGGTGCCTGCCAATGTTTATTTGGCCATTGCCAATACCAGCTGTTCCTCTACCATGTTGTTTTTCTTCCCAGATGGCAACACGATGTTTCCCGATAAAACTGACACAAAAAACAATGCAAAATTTGTCTAAGAGAGGTTCAGCAAGCATGAGAAAAACATCTGATATCTCTCAGAGCCCGCCAAGTTCACAGCTTACAGTGCCAGAGTAATTATGGCATGATTTGGGCAGAGGCAATGCATGGGGAAGCCACTTCCAAATGTATCAGGTAGGTTTCCAGAAGAGGCAAAACATTCGGCTCTCTCATTTCTCTGGCGCCCTGACAGAATCGATGAGTGCAGTCTGTGGCTCCCAGAAGCCTCATACATTACTGAATCTGTGCTTTACCCCATGCCGCCTAATTAATGGCCCACTATTTTAAAAACTCTTTTATTCAATTAGACTCTGCTTTCAAGCAGAGATAAAGATAAAACACTACTGCTATCAAAATCCTGGGAAACCAACATTTATAGGCTGCCTTCTCGCCAAAGCATCTGATTTTCTGTTGCCCTTGGTCTCTTATTCTGTCCAGTCTTCATTTGGCTGTTTGATTCTGTAACAAACGGCTGCTATTTGGGGGGAATAATGTGAAAGGAGAGCATGTCCCTGCCATCTTGTTACTCTGAGGGCTATTTCCCCCTCAGCCTCTACACAAGAACACAAACTAAAGAGGATTATTTTATTATTATTGATTACAAAGAGCCACAGATGTTATTTAAAATGGGACATTGACTGGATTTCAAATTCATCACTATTACTCAAAGTACTGCCTTTTATGTAGGTTACCATTACTACATTGTTTGTCAGATCAGATTTTTAGGTGAAATGCTAGAGAGCTCTTTCTTCTTTAACCGTTGTACCTTTTCATTTGACTCAGAATTGTCTGCTAGGGATAATTGTGTTCATGTCTGTTTGGTTAGATTTTTCATCGTTATTACAGTTTATATGACTTACATGAGAGATAGTACTGAGAAAAATAGTTCTGAAAAAATATTCTATCTAGCATTTAAGGAATCTGCCCCAAACTGGCCCTCCTGTGTAACTATTGGTTTTAACCATTGTTAATGAAAATATAGAATAGAAAATCTCCAGTAATCTTTTGAGGAAAAATGCTATTTTAATGAATGAATTTATCCTTTCTGACTTATGAGTGGTATAATATATTGATAAAATTTAAAAACAGGTTTTGCATTTACTTGTTCTGGGAAGGAAGTTTTTATTTTGGGTAGCATCTAACAGGAAAACAGGTTCAAGAAATGTTGACACATTCCCCTATATAGGGAAAAGCAGTTGAAAGGGCCTTTCTTGACTAAGACCTAAATTTAGGTCTTATCTGTGCTGTTACCTTTGGATGGGTCACTTAACCATTTGTATTTTCTATTTTCTTTTATAGAAAATGGAAATATGTGTAATAATCACCAAATACAACTGTTGTGAGGATCAAATCAATTGACAGATGCAAGAGAGTTTTGTTAAGTTGTATAGCATGGCATAACTATTAGATATTAACATGGAATTGACATGTTTCTCTGTTTAGCTGCAACTTCATGAAGTCTTACTTTTTCTTAGCTATAACTTTCCTTCAGTAGGGAATTTCTTTTTATTTTATAATTTGTTACTGCAGCTTCAGAAGTCCTGGGAGGATAGGGCAGTTTAGATTTTATGACTGTTGTGAATATTTGACCTTCTAAGGGCAGAGGAAAAATCTGAATATATTAACATTTGAGGTCATGCTCTAATTCAGTTTTGTAGGAAGCAACGTCATTTGACATTTCAACCTTTTTGCAGGACAGATTGTTGGGCATTTTCCAAGGCAGCAAGAGCTGAACTTTTCCTTCCAGCATTGAAATCACGTGACTGTCTATATACAGGTGGAATTAATATAATGTACATATTCTAGTTCATATTCATGTTGGATCAAAATGATTTCATAGAGTAGAACAAGGTCAGGTTGGGGACTCTCAGAATATTGAACGAGACGTTGCTTTTACTAATCTATGCCTGCTGGAGTTCATATTCGTCTAGAATAGAGCAATGGTTCTCAATCCTGGCTTAAAATTACCTGTATAGCATTTGTGTGTGTTTGGTTTTGATTCTCCATAGCTGCTGTAGCATACATAATTATCTATGGTGGCATCAGGAAATTAACACTGATACCCAGAGAACCCACGTCCAAACATTCTGACCAAAATGATTTAGGGTGGCATTTAGTCATCAAAAAATGTTAAGTTCCCCCGGTGATTCTTAGGTGCAGTGAGGCTGAGAACCACAAATTCAGAGGTAAGTGGCAGTAAATTACTACCAAAAGGGACACACTGCTTAGTTATTTGGCTAGATGTGGCTCAGCTAGGCATGATTTTTGAGTGATCACTTGAGCCAACATTCCATGATAGTGTAAAAATCATGTGTTTTGAGTTATAAATGTTGACATTAAAATTTTACATTTTTTTGAGCATTACTTTAGTATTTTTAAATATTAAACTTGGTGTTTCCACATGAAGCATTAAATACATGTCACCAATTTTTGAACTTGGAACAATGGATAAAATAGAATAAATTTCTTATATGGTAAATATCGACAGATATATAACGCACATACACAAACGCTTCAGGGTCCTGAAACCAAAATGTTTGAGGACCATTGCGCTAATCCATTATTTTACTTTCTTTAGAGCTCTTACATCTACCTGAAATTATTTTGTTTATTTATTTGTTTGTACATTTATTGTGTGACTTTCTCCAACGAGAACATAAATACCCCAAGTACAGTCTATTCACTGCTGGACTTCCAGTGCGAGTGTCTGGCACAAAATACGTGTTATGGGTTGAATTATATACCCTAAAAATTCATATGCTTAAATTCTAATCCCCACTACCTCAGAATGTGACCTTATTTGGAAATGGGTTGTTGCACATGTAACTAGTTAAGATGAGGTCATACAGGAGAAGGGTAGGCCTCAATACAGTATGACTGGTGCCCTTATAAAAAGGAGAAGCTTAGGCACAGACCTGCACATAGGGAGAACACCATGTGAAGACTGGAGTTATGCTGGCCCAAGTCAAGGTCCTAAGAGAGGCTAGGAGAGAGACCTAGAACAGAGCCTTCCCTCACACCTTCAGAGGGTAGGGCCCTGTTGACCCCTTGATTTCGGGCTTCTGGCCCCCAGAACTGTGAGATCTTGTTTTAAGCCACCCAGTTTGTGGTACTGTGTTATGGTAGCCCTGGGAAACGAATAGAGTAGATAGTCTATAAATATTGGTTATATACATGAATTTTCTACTGCTTCATGTGTACTACCACATCTTTCACAACAACCTGATCCTGTAATGCTACTGTTATTTACTTTCTGTGTGTAAGGAAACTGAAGCTTACAGAGGTGACATAACTTGCCCAAAGTCATGTCTCTCTGCCTCCTTGGCCAGAGCTCCTATGCTCTACACTGTGTGGTCTGATAAATATACTGTATAATAGGTATATATGAAAACAGGAAGTTGCTATGAGTTAGCAACACAATGCACAGAAAGAGTACTCATCTTAGAGGACTTCCCTAGCAGTCCAGTGGTTAAGACTTCACGCTTCCACTGCAGAGGGCTTGGGTTTGATCCCTGGTTGGGGAACTAAGATCCCACATGCTGCATGGTGTGGCCAAAAAAAAAAAAAAAAAAGTATTCATCTTGGAAGCCCAGTATTTGGAATGCCAAATATTCAATCTCTCATTCAGTTTAAAGATCCTCTCCCCATCTCCACCCTATAATTCCCAGCCTGACCCAGGCTCAGAAGCTTGCACTGGGAAGAGGATATGTGGTGTATTTTTGCTTTCTATTGGTATATTCCACCTTGTCCTACTCACTTCTCAAGGTCACAGTGAGGTGAGGGAGAGGAAGGGAGGGAGTAAAGTTAATTAGTATAGTGATCATATGACTTTGTAGCCCTCTGAATGGAATATGGGATATATTTCTTATAGCATTGTCCCCTGGCAAAGGAGTTGTACCCTCTGGTTGACCCTGGTTCTGATTCTTTCTGTTAGAGTCAGCTGGCTCTGGAGGGTGACCACTTGGGCATGACCCTTTGATGGCAACTCAAGTACTACTACTTTCCTTGGCATTCGTTCTGGCTCAGAGGAAACATTTGGCTCTTTTGTCCCATAAACTTTGAAGTGCAGGCTGCTCCCACCATAGCCCTCTCTTCTCCTTGGCCAGAAAAAGCAGTAGTTCGTGTAAGCTTCATACATTTGGACTCTTTCCAGACTAGAGTCAGCCTCCAAGGCTCTGTGTCCTCCAGATTCCAGGGGTTGCATGTTAAGCCTTCTGAGAGGTTTTCTTGAAGCTTCACTCATTTGGCCTAAATGGTTGTGGTGGGAAATATCCTGATGCATCTGGATTTTAAAAATGAGTTTAATGATGTCATTATAGATCAGATCTTGCTAGGAGCATTATTATGAACAGACTGTCACAAATGCCGGTTATAATATAAATGTCCATGTTCCAATTCATAGATCCCTCATTTTAAGCATTTCCATCATTTTAAGCAATTAAACTACTTTTACTGAATATCCACTATATGCCAGTACTGCATGATGATAAGATAGCCCCAAATTTCTAAATTTATGTCCAACAAATTCCTTTGGACAGTAGCTCAATGTGCATGTGAGTGGATGTTGGGTGAGGAATAGAGAATGGGCAGAGCACTAGGTAGAGTGATTGGGTGTGTGTGCTCACAGGGCCATGCTCAGCCAAGATGAATACCACTGTGCCATGCATTGGGCCAGTCAAAAGTCTAAGTGCAGAGAGGCCAATCTGACATTCCGTATTTACATATGAAAACTTGTAGTGTTCATACTGCAGCTGGAGGGACAGCCTTGTATAAACAATCACAATACAAGGTGATACTTTATACTAGATTAGTGTTTTGGACAAAGCATTGTGCTAGCTTGGATGGCATATCACAGAAAAGAGGTATGGTTTGGTAGACAAAGCATGGGTCAGATCAGCTCTGTATGCATCTCAGCTCCATAGTTTAGTGAGGTGTGTGGCCTTGGACATATTCCCTTAAACTCTCTGAGTTTCAGTTTCCTTACCTGCAAAATATGGATAATGAAACTTTGTACTTACACACCCACTATATTTACCTCACTTCCTCTTTTTACCTTGTTCCATATATGATTTAAATTAAAATAGATAAAACATGAAATTCATGCTCAGGGAAAATACAAGTACAGTGGGCAATAAAGATTGAGGGGGAAGGTAAAATGTAGAAATATAGTTCATATACTTCAAAAATGTACATTAAAATGCCTTGTGAACTGTAAAGTTTTATTCAATATTAGTTAATAATAATATTTATAAACTATATTGTTTTCTAGGTTCTAGGTACCATCTATTCTTAGCATACTTTCACTAAGTTTGGAACATAAAAATGCCTGAAATTTATAGAGAATTTCTGAAATGAATATTATGAAACAGGATGGAACTAATTTTTAGAATGAGAATTATATCCAAAGTTCCAGAGGCTCAGAAGGACAACTTCTGAGTTCCAGATAGTAGCTTCTGTCCTTCCTGGAGATTTTTTTAGTTCATATTCCAGTTTTGGCGAAACTCTTCATAACTCTTTATTCTGGTTTCTCGGTAACCAAATGACTTGGTGCCCACCAATTATGCCTTTACCAGTCTTTAGGTCTGAAGGACATTAGTTTCTCTCTAAACACGTCTCTTTTTCCCCTCTTCTTGTGCACCTGTGCATGCACACACACACACATCCCTTCTCTAACGTGCAGCCTGAGAATTTGGTATGCTTAATAAATTCCAGTGATCAAGTAGGGAGTTCTTTAGTCAGTAGGAAATTGTCTAATTTGTCTCTGAAACAAAACACCTTAATTACCTTTTAGAGAATTTGTTTAGTTTTAAATGATTTTAGAGTGTGGGTATAGTTTTCCTTTAGGTAGGTGCAAGGCTTAATATGTTAAGAGCCTATTAAGAGCAGAGTGTGATTTGTGAGTTTATTCATTAGTTTATTCAACAAATATTTATTCAGCACCAACTAGCTATCAGTCAGCATTCCAGGTACTAGGAATATATTAGTGATTAAAAAAAAAGGCAAAAATTGCCCCAATTGAGCTAACGTTTTATTTGGGCAGTAGACTATAAACAAGACAAATATGTAAAATTCAGTGCTAGGAACTTTTAAAAGAATTTTAAAAGCACACGCAGGACAAATGAATCATGAGGGGATGGGGAGTTCAATTTAGATAGGTAGCCAGGGAAGGTCTCACTGAGAATGTGACTTTTGAACCCGTCTGTGGCCAGGCTCTTCTTTTTCCCAGAAGAGCAAGTTCAAAGGCCTTGAGGCAGCGTGGGTCTGGGTTAGAGAGGTTAGAGAGGAAGCCAGGGTGGCTGGAATTGAGTGAGTAAGGATGATAGTGGAGATGATGTTAGAGTTAATGGGGAGTGAGGGGTGATCATGTAGGCCTTGTAGGCCACAGTAAGTACACTGACTCTTACCTTGAGACCAATGGAGAGCCATTGGAGAGCTTTGAGCAGAGAAGTGATGTGATCTCACAAACATTTTGGCAGGGTTACCCTGATTGCTATGCTGTGTATAGATTGCAAAGACAGAAGTGGAGGCAATTTAGGTAGATATTGCAAGAATCTAGACAAGAGATGACAGTGGAGATGGTGAGAACGGTTAAATTCTGGCTGTATGTTGAAGGTAGAACCAATGGGATATGCTGATGGACTACTACATGAGGAGGTGAGAAAAAGGAGAGCTAGAGATGACCGCACGGCATTTTGTCTGAGGAGCTGGAAGAACTAAAGTGATGATGGTACACATCAGGGAGACATGTGCCAGCTTCTCCCCTCCACTCATCTCTGCATCTCCTACGCGCACGTTGCTTCTTTTGCCTTCCTCAACTCTTTACAGCTTGTTCACTGTCTTTCACCTTCGAGTTCAGTTTTGAAATTGTCTCAGTTTTTCCTGTGATATATTATTTGCCATCTTGTTTATTTTTCCATTTATTTTTAGTTTGTAGTTACTAAAAGCATAACAAAACATAAAAGCACACCCCCCAGAGCTAAATTTAATGTGATGAGAATTATGGCCTTTTAACTCAGAGTTCCTATTTTCTTCTCTTCTTAATATATGTTAGGGTGAAGCCAAAAGATTGGTGGACTGGATGTTAGGAAATCCACATTATTATTATTATTTTTTTAATGTTGAGCCTTCTTTTAATTAATTAATTTAAAAATTTTTGGCTGTGTTGGGTCTTCGTTTCTGTGCAAGGGCTTTCTCTAGTTGTGGCAAGCGGGGGCCCCTCTTCATCGCGGTGCGCGGGCCTCTCACTGTCGTGGCCTCTCTTGTTGCGGAGCACAGGCTCCAGACTCACAGGCTCAGTAGTTGTGGCTCACAGGCCTAGTTGCTCCGCAGCATGTGTGATCTTCCCAGACCAGGGCTCGAACCCGTGTCCCCTGCATTAGCAGGCAGATTCTCAACCACTGTGCCACCAGGGAAGCCCCACATTATTTTTGATGCTGTGATATTCAGTAATAAGCAAAATTTTTTCTGGACTTTAATTTTGTCATCGTTAAAACCCAGCAAAGTAGTAGATGGCTGGTGAGGTCATTTCCGGAGCTGGTATCTAATGAGTAGACAATTATGTCTTCATTCTGGGCATTTCTACTTGTCAGAAGCAGCATGACTCCATGAATGGTACAGAATCATTGGATTTGGTTCTTGTTGATGAGATATTTATGATAATATATAAACATTTATTAAGTACCTGTTATATTCTAGGCATGATAGTAAATGCTACGGAGAATATCAAACATGAGGAGCTTATGATCTTTTGCCGTAAAGATCTGGTCACTCTAACCAGTCATTTACAAAACCAGCCCAATGGAGAGCATAATGTGGTATGGTAGAATGCTGAAAGGCCAAAGTAGAGAAGTACAGATTAATTCTAACTAGAGAGTGTTCACTAGAAAAGACTTCAAGGAATTGACATTGAGCTTCATCTTGAAGAATGAGTGAGATTTTTACAGCCAGAGATATTATTATAGCATACTAGAGTTGTTGCAGATATCTCAAAATGTCATTTATAGTCATCACTACTTTGAAATTATGGTAGTTATTAAATCCACCACTAGATATTGATGTTTAATAAGTTAAAGAAGCACATATTTTGTTATAATTTTCCATTTTAAAATGTTTTAATATACTTAAATATAATTGTTTTCTTTGTTATAAAAATGTATTTTATTATACACATTTAAAAATATTATTTCAGAAAAGATCCACAGATCTCACCAGATTGTCAAAGGAGCCCATGGCACACAAAAAATTATGAACCCTGGACTAGATAATGTTCTGAAATAGATCTAGAGTGACAGATAGATAGATAGATAAATAGTAGATACCACCACCATAAGGTCTGATTTCCTCCTTTGCCTCTTCTATTTTCATGAAGCAGTGGATGATCCAGCAGCAGTGATACTCTTACGTTGTTGACAAATAGCTGTAGGACTAAACATATTTTTCACAAAACCTTTTTTTTTCTGCTTCCCTAAATGGTTATGCATGATGATCAAATACAGAATGCTTTAGCCCAGACAGAAAATTTATAAAACTGGAACAAAATTGGAAATGTTAATAAATATATCATATTTAATACCATATTTTCTTTGCTGAATATGTGTTCAGGAGAAATGCTAACAAATAGTTTCTGCAAAAGAAATTTATGGGTTTGTCTTTTGATTTAAATATTTCCCCAAGCAACTATGTTTTGTGATTATGTGTATGTGTGTGTGTGTTTGTGTGTGTACATATTTATACATACAGGTCTATATTTATGTGCACATATATGGACATATGTAGATATCAAAGTTTTATCAACTGTGCAGTAAAGTTATTTTTGTTAATGATATATTTTAGGGCTAAGACTTAAAAATGGAAGTGTCTCAGTACCTTAAAGACTAGTATTCTCGGGCTTCCCTGGTGGCACAGTGGTTAGGAAACCGCCTGCCAATGCAGGGGACATGGGTTCAAGCCCTGGTCCGGGAAGATCCCACATGCCTCGGAGCAACTAAGCCTGTGTGCCACAACCACTAAGCCTGCGCTCTAGACCCCGCGAGCCACAACTACTGAGCCCATGCGCCACAACTACTGAAGCCCGCGTGCTAGGGCCCGTGCTCCGCAGCAAGAGAGGCCACCACAATGAGAGACCTGTGCACCACAGTGAAGAGTGGCCCCCGCTTGCTGCAGCTAGAGAAAGCCAGCGTGTAGCAACTAAGACCCAATGCAGCCAAAAATAAATTAATTAATTAAAAAATATATATAAATGACTAGTATTCTCCATTTACAAATCTCTGTTCTGCTTATCTATTGAGGTTTTTAAAAATAAATTTATAAAATTTATAAAATATCCGCTAATTAATTACTTTTGTCCCATTAAGTTGTATTACTATGTCATATTTCCTCAAATATGTCATCCGTTCCTCATATATTAGTTTAAAAAGAGAGGTAAAATTTTAGATTTTAAATTTACTTGTCAAATTATTTATTTCTGAGAAAGATATCTGAATACTTCACTATTTTTTAATCCACTGACACTTTAGTCTTGATCCTTTACCACAGCTTCTAATTGAAAGCAATGTTTCTATTTTATTTACTTTATAAAGCCTTCTTGGGCTAAGGAAAGGCAGGGATGATATACCTTCAATATACCCCTTCCAACAAATAATCATTTAGAAGATTCATTATTTTTTCATATACTTGTTCTATGCAGATATCAAGTAGACTTGAGTGTGCCGTCTATTAGCATCTTGCTATAATGGGGTTTATTCTGTTTATTTATATTGGGTGTCTCTAGTTGTTTGTGTTTCAACTACTTTCTGTAAATGTCGGCCACTCAGCCAGTTAGTTAAGTGGACTGAGTCCCCCTGGTTGGGGACCGTGGTTCTTGGCAGCATCTGTTGCTTTTCTAGCCAAGTAGCTGCCAAGGTGCCCTGGATCTGGTAGGTGCTCGGTAACCAATTCATGGCAAAGAATGGCCCTCTCTTATCAAAGTGCGCCTAGTACATCTTCAAATCTCTTTTGAGGTAACTGCTGATAAAACTTAATTTGGTCATATAGGTGACCATTATGGACTTGTATTATGCTGTGATTTAGGCTGTATATGGAATATACAGCCAACGTTGTCTTTTGGAATTTCAGAAAGCCACATTTAGTAAAGATGTGATATAACATCTGATGTATATGTCACATTAAAAATTTTCAGTGTAATTTATCAAGCAAGCATTTCCAGTGCACATCCACCATACTCAGCTGTAGCAGTAATCAGAACGGTAAAGTTGATGTGCATATTGCCTGAGAAAATATTTAGTTTAGGATATTAAGATCTGCTCAAGGATATCTTTCAGACAAAGGCTGCATTTCCTATGACAATATGTTATAAGGTTTGATGCTGACCTGGTAGCTTTTGAATTTGTTACCTGTGTATAACCAACTGTATATCTCTTTGCCAAGGTAGAAGACTAAGGGTTGCAACTAACATCATACTGCATTTTCTGTAAATTTTTTAAAGGCAGAGACCTAGGAAGGGGACCCTAAAACTTTAAGTATCTCCTTTTCCTTTGAAACACTTAGACCACCTAATACCATTGGGTTCTTATTGCTGTGTTCAAGTTCCAAAAGTCCTAGAAGGAAAGCTACTGACAAGTTTACTTTTCCTCAAGGAATTGACGAGCTATTTTGTAAATAGCTAACTACAGTATAGGACAGGATGAAATAAATGCTAAATGAAGAGAAGAAGAGGACAGGTAACTGGTGGCCACAAACTGTCCTCAGAGGCAGCTTATAAGACAGAACCATGCCGTTCCCTGACGAATTGCTATTAAAATCCAGTATTCGACTGAGGGTTAAGAATGAGCAGTGTTTGCCGACCAGGGTTGAGAGGAAAGTATAATGAAACTCATTTAATGAGGCTTTCTGAAAGCAGAAGTGCTTTGACTAGAGGCAACTTCCACTTGCCATCATTGTGGTTTGCTCATAAGTAAAGGGCTTTGTTGTAAACACGTTCTTTTTTACAAAGGGCTCTTTTGACAAGAGAAGGGGATTGCAATTCTCTCTTTACGCCAAAAGAGGGAGCTCTCTGAATGGTGTTACAGCTGCATCAGGGCAGGCATTTGACTTAGATTTGTCAGGATGTTTTCTGACTCCCATAGCATAGATCTAATTAAAATATGGTTTTTGAACCTAGAAGGGATGTGGAAGACACAGTTGGTTAGGCTCTGACCTGTTCTTTTCAAGCTGAAGACACACATTTATTTAGGTGCACCTAATATTAGTGATTCATAATCTTATTCCCTTTGTATTTATAGTATAGTAATATATTAGTATCCAAAGGAGCTGCTGTTTTGATAATCACACAATATAGCAGAGAAAAGACATTTATATTCACCCCCAGAACTTACCTTTGTAGATCCTTTGCCAAAACTGCTCAGTTGTGATTTGTTTGGACATTTAATTATGGAAGGCTTCCCTCCTTCCTTTCATTTCCCTTCAAAGTCCTCCATTTCTTAACAGAATGTTAGACTGTTTTGAGGTTTACAGGGCTATAGCAGCTCATAAAGTTCTGAAGATGAGACTGTTAAGCTTGAAAATAACATCCTGAAGATTGGTTTGTGGAGCCAGTATAAACATGACTGACCAACTTTGTTCACAATTGCCAGGATTAGCCTTATTTTTGTTGTGCCTTTAAGGGCAATCCTGCCTAGAGGCCAGGATGAACTAGGAGATCTCTTGAGGTAAGATCAAGGACACTATAAGAATTTCCATTAATCCTTTAAAAACAAAATAATGAACTGATTAGAGCATGGATATGAACTAGGATGCTTAAATTTTAGCTTCTGTCCAAAATGGACTGAGTTGCAGAGTGATCTGAGAAGCTTACCTTTCTGCACTTTAGTTGTCTCCCCAATTAAATGGAAAAAATAGATTTTCCCAACAGAATTTTTAGAGGCACTAGTGTAAAATCTATGGTTGAGTAAGGACCATTTGTTTCTTCTTTTTTTTGATGTATAGTTGACTTACAATATTGTGTTAGTTTCAGGTGTACTGTGAAGTATTTAGTTATGTATATATATATATATATATATATACACACACATGCACACATATATATACACACACACGTGTGTGTGTGTATATACATATGACATATATATATATTTTCAGATTATTTTCCAAAATAGGTTATTACAGATATTGATTATAGTTCCCTGTGTTACATGGTAAATCCTTGTTCCTTATTGATTTTATGTAAGTCGTTTGTATCTGTTAATCCCATACTCTTAATTTATGCCCCCCCTTTCCTCTTTGGTAACCCTAAATTTGTTTTCTATGTCTGTGAGTCTGTTTCATTTTCATTTGTATTATTTTTTGGATTCCACATATAAGTGATATCATATAGTATTTGTCTTTCTCTATCTGACTTACTTCACTTAGTGTGATATTCTCTAGGTTTATCCATGTTGCTTCAAATGGCAATATTTCATTCTTTTTTTATAGCTAAGTAATATTCCATTGTATATATATATCTCAATCACATATATCCCATCTTTTCAAACCAGTCATCTGTTGATGGGCATTTGGGGTTGTTGCCATGTCTTGGCTATTGTAAATAGTGCTGCTATGAACATTGGGGTGCATGTTATCTTTTCGAACTAGAGTTTTCATCTTTTCCAGGAGTGGGATTGCTGGATTATGTGGTAACTCTATTTTTAGTTTTTTAAGGAACCTCCATTCTGTTTTCCATAGTGGCTGTGCCAATTTACATTCCCATTAACAGTGTAGGAGGGTTCCCTTTTCTCCACACCCTTTCAGCATTTATTATTTGTAGACCTCTTGATGACAGCCATTCTAACTGATGTGGGGTGATACCTCATTGTGGTTTTGAGTTGCATTTCCCTAATACTTAACAATGTTGAGCATCTTTTCACGTGTTTCTTGGCCATCTGTATGTCTTCTTTGGAGAAATGTCTATTTAGGTCTTCTGCCCATTTTTCAGTTGGGTTTTTTTTTTTTTGATATTAAGTTGTATGAGCTGTTTGTATATTTTGGAAATTAACCCCTTGTTGGTCGCATTATCTGCAAATATTTTCTCCCATTCTGTAGGTTGTCTTTGTGTCTTGTTTATGATGTCCTTTGCCGAAAAATCTTTTAAGTTTGATTAGGTCCCATTTGTTTATTTTGCTTTTATTTCTTTTGCCTTGGGAGACTGATGTAAGAAAATATTGCTATAATTTATGTCTGAGAATGTTCTGCTTATGTTCTCTTCTAGGAGTTTTATGGTGTCATATCTTGTATTTAGGTCTTTAACCATTTTGAGCTTATTTTTGTGTATGATGTGAGGGAGTGTTCTAAATTCCTTGATTTACATGAGGCTGTCCAGCTTTCCCAGCACCACTTGCTGAAGAGAGTGTCTTTTCTCCATTGTATATTCTTGCTCCTTTGTTGTAGATTAATTGACCATAGGTGTGTGGGTTTATGTCTCGGCTCTTTGTTATGTTCTGTCGATCCATATATCTGTCTTTTTGTCAGTACTATGCTGTTTTGATTCCTGTAGTTTTGTAGTGTTGTCCGATGTCTGGGAGGGTTATGCTTCTAGCTTTGTTCTTTCTCCTCAGGATTGCTTTGGCAATTCTGGGTCTTTCTATATAAATTTTAGGATTATTTGTTCAAGTTCTGTGAAAAATATCATGGGTATTTTGATAGGGATTGCATTAAATATGTAGATTGCTTTGGGTAATGTGGCCATTTTAACAATATTAATTCTTCCAATCCAAGAGCATGGGCTACCTTTCCATTCCTTTGAATCATCTCCAGCTTTCTTTATCAATGTTTTATAGTTTTCAGCATATAGTTCTTTCGCTTCCTTAGGTTTATTCCTAGGTATTTTATTTTATTTCTTGATGTGATTTTAAACAGGATTTTTTGGTTTTTACTTTCTCTTTCTCATATTTTATTGTCAGTGTAAAGAAATGCAACAGATTTCTGTATTTAATCTTGTAGCCTGCTACTTGCTCAATTTACTTATTAGTTCTAATAGTTTTTGTGTGGAGTCTTTATTAGGGTTTTCTATATAAGGTATCATGTCATCTGCAGATAATGACAATTTTACCTCTTCCCTTCCAATTTGGATAGCTTTTCTTTCTTTTTCTTGTCTGATTGCTGTGGCTAGGACTTCCAATAATACTATGTTGAATAGACGTGGTGAGAGTGGGCATCCTTGTTTTGTTCCAGAATTTAGTTAGAAGCCATTCAGCTTTTCACAGATGAGTATTATGTTGGCTTTGGGTTTGTTATAAATGGCCTTTTTTATGTTGATATATGTTTCCTCTATACCCACTTTGGTGAGAGTTTTTATCATGAATGGATGAATTTTATCAAATGCTCTTTATGCATCTATTGAGATGATCATGTGGTTTTTGTCTTTTCTTTTGTTAATGTGGTGCATCACATTGATTGATTTGCATATTTGAACCATCCTTATGACCCTGGGATAAACCCAACTTGATCAAGGTGTAAGATCCTTTTTATGTATTATTGGATTTGGTTTGCCAATATTTTGTTGAGGATTTTTGCATCTATATTTATCAGAGACATTGACCTGTAATTTTCTTTTTTTGGTTGTGTCTTTGTCTGGTTTTGGTATCAGGGTGATGGTAACTTCATAGAATGACTTTGAAAGTGTTCCCTACTCTTCAGTCTTTTGGACTAGTTTGAGAAGGTTAGGTATAAGTTCTTTGTATTTTTGGTAGAATTCCCTAGTGAAGCCATATGACCCTGGACTTTTGTTTGCAGGGAGTTTTTGGGTTTTTTTTTCCAAAAATTACCAATTCTATATCACTTGTAGTGATTGGTCTGTTCAAATTATCTGTTTCTTCTTGACTTAATCTTGGCAGGCTGTATGTTTATAGAAACTTGTCCATTTCTTCTAGGTTGTCCAGTTTGTTGGGATTTAACTGTTCATAGTATTTTCTTATGATTTTTTTGTATTTCTGCAATATTGGTTATTATTTTTCCTCTTTCATGTCTTCTTTTGTTTATTTGGGTCCTCTTTCTTTTCTTCTTGGTGATCCTGGCTAGAGGTTTGTCGATTTTTTTAATCTTTTTAAAAACCTGGTTCTTGATTTTGTTAATGTTTTCTAATGTTTTTTGTCTCTATTTTATTTATTTCCTCTGTGATCTTTATTATTTCCTTCCTTCTGCTTATTTTGAGTTTTTTTTTTTTTTGTTGTTCTTCTTTTTCTAATTCTTTTAAGTGGTAGGTTAGGTTGGTTGAGATTTTTCTTATTTCTTGAGGAAGGCCTGTATCACTATGAATTTCCTTCTTAGGACTGCTTTTGCTGCATCCCATAGATTTTGTAAGGTTATCTTTTCATTGTTGTTTGTCTCGAGGTATTTTCTAATTTCATCATTGACTCATTGGTGTTTTAGTAGCATGTTTTTTAGCATGCATGTGAGCTTTTTTTCCTGTTTTTCTTTCTGTGGTTGACTTCTAGTTTCATACTGTTTTAGTCAGAAAAGATGCTTGAAATAATTTCTGTCTTAAATTTGTTGAGGCTTGTTTTGTGTTCTAATATGTGGTCTTTCCTAGAAAATGTTCCATGTGTGCTTGAAAAGAATGTGTATTTTTTTTTTGTTTTTTTGTTTGAATTTTGGACATAGTGTCCTATAGGTATCAATTAAGTCCACCTGTTTATTGTGTCATTTAGGATCTCTGTTGTCTTATTGATTTTCTGTCTGTTAGACCTGTCCATTGATGTCAGTGGGGTGTTAAAAGTCTCCTGCTGTTATTGTATTCTTGTCAATAGGTCCCTTTATGTCTGTTAGTATTTGTATTATATATTTAGGTGCTTCTATATTGGGTGCATATATATTAATGTTTGTAATAGCCTCTTCTTGTATTGATCTCTTTATCATTATACAGTGTCCTTCTTTTTCTTTACAGACTTTGTTTTAAAGTGTATTTAGTCTGATATGAGTATTGCTACCCCCACTTTCTTGCTGTTTCCATTTGCATGAAATATCTTTTTCCATCCCCTCACTTTCAATCTATGTGTATCTTTTGCCCTAAAGTGACTCTCTTGTAGGCAACACATATTGTAGTTTCTTGTGTTTTAATCCAATCTGCCACTCTGTGTCTTTTTTTTTTTTTTGCGGTACGTGGGGCTCTCACTGTTGTGGCCTCTCCCGTTGCAGAGCACAGGCTCTGGACACACAGGCTCAGCGGCCATGGCTCATGGGCCTAGCCGCTCCGCGGCATGTGGAATCTTCCCTGACTGGGGCAGGAACCTGTGTCCCCTGCATCGGCAGGTGGACTCTCAACCACTGCGCCACCAGGGAAGCCCCACTCTGTGTCTTTTGATTGAAGCATTTAGTCCATTGACATTTAAAGTAATTAATAATAGGTCTGTAATTATTGACATTTTAAATCTTGTTTTCCAGTTGATTTTGTAGTTCTTTATTCCTCTCGTTATTTTTGTTTTTCCTTTTGTGGTTTGATGGTTTTCTTTTGTATTATGCTTGAGTTCTTTTCTTTTTGTTTTTTGTGAGTGTATGTTTTTGATTTGTGGATACCTGGTTTTCATGTATGTTAACCCATACCTATATCTACTTGCTTTAGGTTGATAGTCATAAAAGTTCAGACGCATTCTAAAAGAGCTGTATTTTTTTACTTCCTTCTTCCACAATGTGTGATTTTGATGTCCTATTTTACATCTTCCTTTTGCTGTTAATTGTAGTTATAATCACTTTTACAAAAATTTTTTGATTGTTTTTTAATCTATATACTGGCTTATTTAAGTGATCTTCAATCCTTTTATATATTTGCCTTTTCTATTGTGTTTTTTCCTTTCCTATACATCCTTGCTTCTTTTCTATTTAGAGAATCAATATTTCTTTTAAGTTAGGTTTAGTATTGCTGTATTCTTTTAGTTTTTGCTTGTCTGAGAAATTCTTTGTCTCTCCTTCTATTCTAAATGATATTCTTACTGGGTAGAGTATCCTAGGTTGCAAGTTTTTCCTCTTTAGGGCTTTGAATATATCATGCCACCCCCTTCAGGCCCAAAAATTTTCTGTAGAGAAATCAGCTGATAGCCTTATGGGGGTTCCCTTGTAACTGACTCTTTGTTTTTCTCCTGCTGCTTTTAGAATCCTTTCTTTAACTTTTGCAATTTTAATTATGATACGTTTAATTATGATACGATGTGAATCTGTTTGGGTTCTCTTGCTTGGGAGCCTCTCTGCTTCCTGTACCTGGATATCTGTTTCCTTCTTGAGGTTTGGGAAGATTTCAGCCATAATTTCTTTAGACATTTTTGATCTCCTTTTCTCTTTCTTCTTCTTCTGGAACCCCTATTATGCATAGGTTGGCATGCTTTATCTTATCCAATAAATCTCTTATATTGCTTTTATTTTTTTCATTTGTCTTTCTGTCTGCTGTTCTGATTGGGTGATTTCCATTATTCCATCTTCCAGATCACGTATTCATTCTTATGCATTATTTAATCTGCTATTCATTGCTTTTATCTCGGCAATTGAGTTGTCTGATTTTGATTGGTTCCTCTTTGTAGTTTCTAGTTCTTTGTTACAGTGATCTACATTTCTATTGATAGTCTTTCTTAATTCCTTTAGCATTTTTATTACCTCCTTTTTTTTTTTTTTTTTTTTGCGGTATGCGGGCCTCTCACTGTTGTGCCTCTCCCATTGCGGAGCACAGGCTCCAGACGCGCAGGCCCAGCGGCCATGGCTCACGGGCCCAGCCGCTCTGCGGCATGTGGGATCTTCCCGGACTGGGGCACGAACCCGTGTCCCCTGCGTCGGCAGGTGGACTCTCAACCACTGTGCCACCAGGGAAGCCCTTATTACCTCCTTTTTGAACTCAGGCTCTAATAGACTGGAGGGGTCTGTTTTATTCTTTGTTCTTTCAGGGGATTTCTCTTGTTCCTTTAATTGAGAGTAGTTCCTCTTTTTTTTCTCATCTCATTTAAATTTTTCTATCTCTGTGAATTATGAATTTAGGAGAATTAGTTATCTACTGTGGTCTTGAAGGGCTGTTTTTATGTGGGAGCATACCTGTGTAGACTGTATGAATCTAATCTTTTTGGTGCAAGGGCTGTTTTAGGTATGGATGCTAGCCACATCTTTCCTCAGAGTGTGGTGGTCGTTATCCCCTTAATATGGATATGTCCTTGGTGTTGTGGTGACCAGAGCCTGCACTGGATATGGGGCAGGGCCTCTTCTTTGCTCCGTGGCTGTCATAGCCTTGTCAGAGGCTGGGTCTGCTTCCCAGTTGTTGGAGTGGAAGCTCTGAGGGTCAGATTTGATAAGGCTTTATTGCCCTTGAGTGTGTGCTCTGTCCCCAAGGATGTGTATGCTGGAGCAAGTGAGGCCAGTGTGGTCACAGCGAACCTATGTGCCACCTGTACGTAACTCCTCTATCTGTCCTGGTGGACCTCCCAGCCTGTGAAGGGAGTTCCCATGGTGGGAGGACGCCCCTGTGGACATTTCTTCTTTCATAGCTCCCTCCTAGGGACACTGGTCCCATCTCAATGTCTTTTTCTTGTCCTACTTGGTTACATGGGGATCTTTCTCACAGCTTTGCTTGTATAAGAGATCTTTCCTTCCTTCATTCTTTTTGCATATCATATTTGATACTTTATGGAAAAAAAATTCCGATAATGGGGATGATGCCTTACAAGTATATAGTGCTTAATAGCTTTAGTAGCTTGCAAATCCCCTTTATGTATATTATTTCAGTTTGATCCTCATTTCTGTAATTGAGGAAACCAGAGTTGTGATATCTTAAGTGGCTCTTCAGGGTCAAATGTAAGTCAGGTGACCATATCATTTGTTCAGTTGGGATAGTTTTGTGATTAAAAGAGAATAGCATTAATAAGTATTTCAGTTCAACGGCACAAGCTGGAACTGTTCTCAGAAAATAGAGTGTTATTAATAAGTGACAAAGTGAGAACATGTATCTAGGTCTTCTAATTCTATGTTCAATACACTGTGCTCTCAAAGGATATGATTTCTGCATCTTCCCATTGTTAGCAGAGTTATAATAAATGATGATTATGAAGCATGGCTAGATCCTGTGGTGTCATATGAATCTTCACAAAACTGAATTGTATTCAACATAGTTTTGGTATTAAGTTTCTTTTTTCTGTTTTGTTTTATAATTCCTTCAAAACTGACAAACTATAGAAGACTGAAATACATGATTAGCTTAAACACTCAGTACTCTTACTGCACCAAATAATAGGGTGTTCTGTGTATCCTTATACGTATTTACAATAATACTTTGCATATGCTAAAGAGTTTAATTATCTTTTCACTTTATAGAGGGATGTATTTATGATTTGTCCAATATAATCAATATGCCATCATTATTAGACTCAAATATCAACTCCTATTAACAAAGAGTTCTTCAAATTTCATGGACAAATGTAAATACATTTGTACCTTCCCTTGCCTTCCTTGGGTATTGGTGGGTATGAACATACCATCACATTTTCACACTTTCTATTGGATTTTATACTTGATAGCCTTAGTTCCTTTTTTTTCCATTAACATCTTTATTGGAGTATAATTGCTTTACAATGTTGTGTTAGTTTTTGCTGTATAACAAGGTGAATCAGCTATACCTATATCCCCTCCCTCTTGTGTCTCCCTCCCACCCTCCCTATCCCACCCCTCTAGGTGGTCACAAAGCACTAAGCTGATCTCCCTATGCTATGTAGCTGTTTCCAACTAGCTATCTGTTTTACATTTGGTAGTGTATGTATGTCAATGCTACTCTCTCACTTCATCCCAGCTTACCCTTTCCCCTCCCCATGTCCTCAAGTCCATTCTCTACATCTGTGTCTTTATTCCTATCCTGCCCCTAGGTTCATCAGAACCCTTTTTTTTTTTTTTTAGATTCCATATATATGTGTTAGCATACGATATTTGTTTTTCTCTTTCTGACTTAACTTCACTCTCTATGACAGTCTCAAGGTCCATCCACCTCACTACAAATAACTCAATTTCGTTTATTTCTATGGCTGAGTAATATTCCATTGTATATATGTGCCACATCTTCTTTATCCATTCATCTGTCAATGGATACTTAGGTTGCTTCCATGTCCTGGCTATTGTAAATAGAGCTGCAGTGAACATTGTGGTACATGACTCTTTTTGAATTATGGTTTTCTCAGGGTATATGCCCAGTATTGGGATTGCTGGGTCATATGGTAGTTCTATTTTTAGTTTTTTAAGGAACCTCCATACTGTTCTCCGTAGTGGCTGTATCAATTTACATTCCAACCAACAGTGCAAGAGGGTTCCCTTTCCTCCACACCCTCTCCAGCATTTGTTGTTTGTAGATTATTTGATGATGACCATTCTGACTGGTGTGAGGGTGATACCTCATTGTAGTTTTGATTTGCATTTCTCTAATGATTAGTGATGTTGAGCATCCTTTCATGTGTTTGTTGACAATCTGTGTATCTTCTCTGGAGAAATGTCTGTTTAGGCCTTCTGCCGATTTTTGGATTGTGTTGTTTGTTTTTTTGATATTGAGCTGCATGAGCTGCTTGTATATTTTGGAGATTAATCATTTGTCAGTTCCTTTATTTGAAAATATTTTCTCCCATTCTGAGGGTTGTCTTTTCATCTTGTTTATGGTTTCCTTTGCTGTGCAGAAGCTTTTAAGTTTCATTAGGTCTCATTTGTTTATATTTGTTTTTTCATTTCCATTTCTCTAGGAGGTGGGTCAAAAAGAATCTTGCTGTGATTTATGTCATAGACTGTTCTACCTATGTTTTTATAAGAATTTTATAGTTTCTGGCCTTACATTTAGGTCTTTAATCCATTTTGAGTTTATTTTTGTGTATAGTGTTAGGAAGTGTTCTAATTTCATTCTTTTACATGTAGCTGTCCAGTTTTTCCAGCACCACTTATTGAAGAGGCTGTCTTTTCTCCATTGTATATTCTTGCCTCCTTTATCAAAGATATGGTGACCATATGTGCGTGGGTTTATCTCCGGGCTTTCTGTCCTGTTCCACTGATCTATATTTCTATTTTTCTTCCGGTACCATACTGTCTTGATTACTATAACTTTGTAGTATAGTCTGAAGTCCGGGAGCCTGATTCCTCCAGCTCCATTTTTCTTTCTCAAGATTGCTTTCACTATTCAAGGTCTTTTGTGGTTCCATGCAAATTGTGAATTTTTTGGTCTAGTTCTGTGAAAAATGCCATTGGTAGTTTGATAGCAATTGCACTGAATCTGTAGATTGCTTTTGGGTAGTATAGTCATTTTCACAATGTTGATTCTTCCAATCCAAGAACATGGTATATCTCTCCATCTGTTTGTATCATCTTTAATTTCTTTCATCAGTGTCTTATAGTTTTCTGCATACAGATCTTTTGTCTCCTTAGGTAGGTTTATTCCTAAGTCTTTTATTCCTTTTGTTGCAGTGGTAAATGGGAGTGTTTCCTTAATTTCTCTTTCAGCTTTCTCATCATTAGTGTATAGGAAAGCAAGAGATTTCTGTGCATTAATTTTGTATCCTGCTGCTTTACTAAATTCATTGATTAGCTCTAGTAGTTTTCTGGTGGCATCTTTAGATTCTCTATGTATAGTATCATGTCATCTGCAAAGAGTGACAGCTTTACTTCTTCTTTTCTGGTTTGGATTCCTTTTATTTCTTTTTCTTCCCTGTTTGCTGTGGCTAAAACTTCCAAAACTATGTTGAATAATATTGGTGAGAGTGGGCATCCTTGTCTTGTTCCTGATTTTAGAGGAAATGGTTTCAGTTTTTCACCATTGAGAACGATGTTGGCTGTGGGTGTGTCATATATGACCTTTATTATGTTGAGGTAGGTTCCCTCTATACCCACTCTTTGGAGAGTTTTTATCATAAATGGGTGTTGAATTTTGTTGAAAGCTTTTTCTGCATCTGTTGAGATTATCATATGGTTTTTCTCCTTCAGTTTGTTAATATGGTATATCACATTGATTGATCTGCATATATTGAAGAATCCTTGCATTCCTGGAATAAACCCCACTTGATCATGGTGTATGATCCTTTTAATGTGCTATTGGATTCTGTTTGCTAGTATTTTGTTGAGGATTTTTGCATCTATGTTCATCAGTGATATTGGCCTGTACTTCTCTTTTTTTGGGACATCTTTGTCTGGTTTTGGTATCAGGGTGATGGTGGCCTCGTAGAATGAGTTTGGGAGTGTTTCTCCCTCTGCTATATTTTGGAAGAGTTTGAGAAGGATAAGTGTTAGCTCATCTCTAAATGTTTGATAGAATTCACCTGTGAAGCCATCTGGTCCTTTGCTTTTGTTTGTTGGAAGAGTTTTAACCACAGTTTCCATTTCAGTGCTTGTGATTGGTCTTTTTATATTTTCTATTTCTTCCTGGTTGAGTCTCAGAAGGTTGTACTTTTCTAAGAATTTGTCCATTTCTTCCAGGTTGTCCACTTCATTGGCATATAGTTGCTTGTAGTAATCTCTCATGATTCTTTGTATTTCTTCCGGGTCAGTTGTTACTTCTTCTTTTTCATTTCTAATTCTGTTGATTTGAGTCTTGTCCCTTTTTTTCCTTGATGAGTCTGGCTAGTGGTTTATCAGTTTTGTTTATCTCCTCACTAGCTTTTTGTTTTATTGATCTTTGCCGTTGTTTCCTTCATTTCTTTTTCTTTTTTTTTTTATCTGATCTTTATGATTTCTTTTCTTTTGCTAACTTTGGGGTTTTCTGTCCTTCTTTCTCTAATGGCTTTAGGTGTAAGGTTAGGTTGTTTATTTGAGATTTTTCTTGTATCTTGAAGTAGGATTATATTGCTATAAATTTCCCTCTTAAAGCTGCTTTTGCTGCATCCCATAGGTTTTGAGTCATCGTCTTTTCATTGTCATTTGTCTTTAGGTAGTTTTTGATTTCCTCTTTGATTTCTTCAGTGATCTGTTGGTTATTTAGTAGCATATTGTTTAGCCTCCATGTGTTTGTATTTTTTATAGCTTTTTTCCTGTAATTGATATCTAGTTCTATAGCATTGTGGTTGGAAAAGATACTTGATATGATTTCAGTTTTCTTAAATTTACCAAGGCTTGATTTGTGATTAAAGATTTGATCTATCCTAGAGAATGTTCCATGAGCATTTGAGAAGAAATTGTATTCTGTTGGTTTCGGATGGAATGTCCTATAAGTATCAATTAAGTCCACCTTGTTTAATATGTCATTTAAAGTTTGTGTTTCCTTATTTATTTTCATTTTGGATGATCCATCCATTGGTGAAAGTGGGTGTGTTAAAGTCCCCTACTATTATTCTGTTACTGTTGATTTCCCCTTTTATGGCTGTTAGTATTTGTCTTACGTATTGAGGTGCTCCTGTGTTGGGTACATAAATATTTACAGTTGTTGTATCTTCTTGGATTGATCCTTTGATCATTATGTAGTGTCCTTCTTTGTCTCTTGTGGTAGTCTTTGTTTTAAGGTCTATTTTGTCTGATATGAGTATTGCTACTCCAGCTTTCTTTTGATTTCCATTTGCATGGAATATCTTTTTCCATCCCATCCCTTTCAGTCTGTATGTGTTTCTAGGTCTGAAGTTGGTCTCTTGTAGACAGCATATATACAGGTCTTGTTTTTATATCCATTCAGCCAGTCTGTGTCTTTTGGTTGGAGCATTTTATCCATTTACATTTAAGGTAATTATCGATATGTATGTTTCTATTACCGTTTTCTTAATTGTTTTGGGTTTGTTTTTGTAGGTCTTTTCCTTTTCTTGTGTTTCCTGCCTAGAGAAGTTCCTTTAGCATTTGTTGTAAAGCTGGTTTGGTGGTGCTAAATTCTCTTAACTTTTGCTTGCCTGTAAAGATTTCAGTTTCTCCATCGAATTTGGTTGAGATCCTTGCTGGGTAGTGCACTCTTGGTTGTAGGTTTTTCCCTTTCATCACTTTAAATATGTTCTGCCACTCCCTTCTGGCTTGCAGAGTTTCTGCTGAAAGATCAGCTGTTAACCTTATGGGGATTCCCTTGTATGTTATTTGTTGCTTTTCCCTTGCTGCTTTTAATATTTTTTCTTTGTGTTTAATATATGATAGCTTGATTAACATGTGTCTTGGCGTGCTTCTCCTTGGATTTATCCTGTATGAGACTCTTTGCGCTTCCTGGACTTGATTGACTATTTCCTTTCCCTTGTTAGGGAAGTTTTCAATTATAATCTCTTCAAATATTTTCTCAGTCCCTTTCTTTTTCTCTCCTTCTTCTGGGACCCCTATAATTCAAATGTTGATGCGTTTAATGTTGTCCCAGAGGTCCCTGAGACTGTCCTCAATTCTTTTCATTCATTTTTCTTTATTCTGCTCTGTGGTAGTTATTTCTACTATTTCATCTTCCAGGTCGCTTATCTGTTCCTTTGCCTCAGTTATTCTGCTATTGATTGCTTCTGGAGAATTTTAAATTTCATTTATTGTATTGTTCATCATTGTTTGTTTGCACTTTAGTTCTTCTAGGTCCTTGTTAAACGTTTCTTGTATTTTCTCCATTCTTTTTCCAAGATTTTGGATCATCTTTACTATCATTACTCTGAATTCTTTTTCAGGTAGACTGCCTATTTCCTCTTCATTTGTTTGGTCTGGTGGGTTTTTACCTTCCTCTTTCATATGCTGCATATTTCTCTGTCTTCCCATTTTGCTTAACTTGCTGTATTCTGGGTCCTCTTTTCGCAGGCTGCAGGTTTGTAGTTCCCTTTGTTTTTGGTGTCTGCCCTCAGTAGGTAAGGTTGATTCAGTGCTTATGTAGGGTTCCTCGTGGAAGGGACTGGTGCCTGTATTCTGGTGGGTGGGGCTGGATCGTGTCTTTCTGGTGCAAAGGGCTGCATCTGGTGGTGTTTTGTGGGGTGTCTTTTAACTTAGTATGATTTTAGGCAGCCTGTCTGCTAATGGGTGGGGTTGTGTTCCTGTCTTGCTAGTTGTTTGGCATGGGGCATCCCACAGTACTGAGTTTGCTGGCCGTTGGGTGGAGCTGGGTCTTAGCTTTGAGACGGACATGTCTGGGAGAGCTCTTGCTCATTGATATTACGTGGGGCTGGCAGGTCTCTGGTGGTCCAGTGTCCTTAAGTCATCTCTTCCACTTCAGAGGCTCTGGCCTGACATCAGTCCAGAGCACCAAGACCGTGTCAGCCACATGGCTCAGAAGAAAAGGGAGAAAAGAAGAAAGAAAAAAAATTAATATAAAAATTATTAAAATAATAAAAATTTAAAAAGTAATAATAAAAGAGAGCAAGCAAACCAGTAAACAAATCCACCAATGATAATAAGCACTAAAAACTATACTAAAATAAACATTAAAAATCAGAAACAAGTCAGTCACTGACAGCAAACCCCAAGTCTACAGTTGCCCCCAAAGTTCACCGCCTCAATTTTGGGTTGATTCGTTGTCTACTTAGGTATTCCACAGATGCAGCGTATCTCAAGTTGATTGTGGGGATTTAATCTGCTGCTGCTGAGCTGCCCAGAGAAGTTCCCTTTCTCTTCTTTGTTTGCTCAGCTCCTGGGGTTTAGCTTTTGTTTTGGCCCCACCTCTGCATGTAGGTTGCCCTCAGGCTTCTGTTCCCACACAGACAGGACAGGGTTAAAACAGTGGCTGATTAGGGTGCTCTGGCTCACTCATGACTGGGGGGGTGGGGGGTGGGGCGGTGGGGGGTTGTTGGCGGGGAGGGAGGGGTACAGTAGTTATAATTGGAATGCTGGGTGAGCCTGAGGCAGCAGAGGCTGGAGTGACGTTGCCGCAGCCTGAGGCACGCTGTGGGTTCTCCCAGGGAAGTTGTCCCTGGATCATGGAACCCTGGCAGTGGCGGGCTGCACAGGCTCCCCGCTGGCGACGGGGGTGGCTTGTGGATAGTGACTTGTGCTTGTACATAGGATTCTTGGTGGCTGTAGCAGCAGTGTTAGCATTTCATGCCTGTCTCTGGTGTCTGAGTTGATAGCCACAGCTTGCGCCCGTCTCTGGAGACTGTTTAGGTGGTGCTCTGGATCCCCTCTCCTTGCGCACCCCAAAACAATGGTCTCTTGCCTCTTAGGTCCAGAGTCTTTCCCAGACTCCCTTCTGGCTAGCTGTGGCGCACTAGCCCCGTTCAGGCTGTGTTCACGCAGCCAACCCCAGTCCTCTCCCTGCGATCTGACCTCCAAAGCCCAAGCCTCAGCTCCCAGCCCCCACCTGCCCCGGTGGGTGAGTAGACAAGCCTCTCAGGCTGGTGAGTTGCCCGTCCACACAGATCTTCTGTGCGGGAATCTCTCCGCTTTGTCCTCTGCACCCTGTTGCTTCGCTCTCCTCCGTGGCTCCGAAGCTTGCCCCTGCCACCACCTGTCTCTGCCAGTGAAGGGGCTTCCTAGTGTGTGGAAACCTTTCCTCCTTCACAGCTCCATCCCAGAGGTGCAGGTCCCGTCCCTATTCTTTTGTCTTGTTTTTTCTTTTTTCTTTTGCCCTACCCAGGTACATGGGGACTTTCTTGCCTTTTGGAAGGTCTGAGGTCTTCTGCCAGCATTCAGTAGGTGTTCTGTAGGAGTTGTCCCACATGTAGATGTATTTTTGATGTATTTGTGGGGAGGAAGGTGATATCCACGTCTTACTCCTCCGCCATCTTGAAGGTCCCCCCCAACCTTAATTCTCTTGTTAGTGTATATCTATCCCTCCCATATTTGGCTTATATAAAGAACATAAAACATTTTGTGCTTTAATTAACTCTAATTAATGGAGGTATGGAGGGTTCCCAAATATGTAATAATGAATAGCAATTTAGAAGCCAGGGTAAAATCATTCAAAACAGGGTGCCTGGACTTGTGTTGTGAAGATGTTCTTGGCATGATCTCCCTGGGCTCCACTCTTCTCCCAGTCATTCAGTCTGCTTATTTGTTTATTTAAGTATATCTTCTTCTTACCTCAATTCCAATTATCTATTGCTGTTTGAAATTAGTTAGAAAAAATGCTGTGGTAACAACTTGAAATTTTCCATGGCTTATAACCAAAAAGACTCTTTTTTTTGCATGTCCATTGTGGGTTAACTGTTCCATGTTGTCTCACTTTGGGACCCAGGCTAAAGGCACAGCTATGGTGGATATGAGGCTAGTTTTATGGGGCAGGGAAAGAAGGAATGGCCAGTCACATACTCACTCTGAAAGGCTTGTCTTGGCTTGGAAGTGATACATTTCTCCTGCTTACCTACATATGTCCCAAGCAAGTCACATGGCCAAGCTTGTCGACAAGGTGAGGGGTTGGGGGACCACAGAAGGAGAACTGGAATATTTGATAGAAGAGTAATGTCATCTACCATGATCCACTTTAGACTTAGCTGAGATACTTTGTTGAGATCACATCTCTCTTCAGAGAACCATTAGGATTCACACTTCTTCTTATGCATTTATTGGTAAGAATTTGACTTTACAAAAACAGTTTGAGATTGAGAACTGGAAGATTCCCCTCTTACCAAATTTTAGTGCTATTTGGCATGCCTCTTCTCCAATCAATATTTTCTTATCAAATACTAGGTGCACATCATCAAGCTAAAATGCCAGCTCTATCTTAAGGGAAATTACAATACCATGGTTTAAAAACATGTATTATAGTCTCCCTTATCTGTAGTTTTACTTTCTGGTTTCAGTTACCTGTGGTCAACAAAGGTCTGAAAATAGAAAATTCATAAGTTTTAAATTGCATGATGTTCCGAGTAGGGTGATGAAACCTTGTTATCCCATTACTTCCTGCACAGGACACGAATAATCCCTTTGTGCATTGTAACCTACCCTGAGTCACTTAGCAGCCCTTTCAGTTATCAGACTGACTGTCCTGATATTCAGTACTTGTGTTTAAGTCACTCTTATTTTACTTAATAGTGGCCCCAAAGCACAGGAGTCATGATGCCGGCTTCCTGTAAGTGAAAAGGTGAAAGTTCTTGACTTATTAAGAAAATAAAAGAAATCCTATACTGAGGTTGCTAAGATCTACAGTAGGAATGAATCTTCTATTCACGAAATTATGAAGAAGGAAAAAGAAATTTGTATTAGTATTGATGTTGCACCTCAAACTGCAGAAGTTACAGCCACAGTGTGTGATAAGTGCTTAGTTAAGATGGAAAAGGCATTAAGTTTTTACAAGATACAGTTGACCCTTGAACAACATGGGGGTTAGGGGTGCAGACCCCCCATGCAGTTGAAAATTCATATATAACTTTTGACACCCCCCAAATTTTACTAATAGCCTACTGTTGAACAAAAGCCTTACTGATAATATAAACTGCTGATTAACACATATTTTGTATGTTATATGTATATCTACATATATCTTATATATTCATGACATACCTAAATTTTCTTAATTTTTTTTTAGTGTTTCTAGACTATGTGGTTCATCTGTGAGGTTACTCAAATTGTTGAAAATCTTCAAAAAATTTTCCAGTATATTTATTAAAAACAGTCTGTGTACCAGTGGACCCATGCAGTTCAAACCCATGTTGTTCAAGGGTCAGCTGTATTTTGAGAGAGGGGGGTGGGGGGAAATAGAGACCACATTTACATAATTTTTTTACAGTATATTGTTATAATTGTTCTGTTTTATTACTAATTATTGTCAGTCTCTTACTATGCCTAATTTATAGATTAAACTTTATCATACGTATGTGTATTTAGGGAAAAAAATAGTATATATATAAGGCTTGGTACTATCTGTGGTTTCAGGCATCCACTGGGGGTCTTGGAACGTATCCCCCGAGGATAAGGGGGTCTACTGTACAATCATTTGGCCAAACAAGCATATGTATTTGTAATTCCACACTCTAGGAAACTTCTTCTCCTTGAGTTCATCAGATAGCTTTGATTCTGTATTCTAGGTTTTTGTATCATTATAAACACGTATTTTTAAAAAAACACACATTACATTTCCTGAGTCCAGGAGGGTGTTGTTTTATTAGTATGTCTTATTGGAGTATTGTATCTTAGACTTTTTCTTTACCTTTGTCAACTCCAGAACAAATTTTCTAGGGTGGGAGCAGTTAGAAGTTTGTCTACTGTGTTATTTTATGCTTTTCTTGGAAGAGCTAGAAACTGGATTCGTGAACTCTTCTTTTGCCCCCCTCCCCCTGAAATGGCAGAGAAGTTTGCCAAGGTGTTGGTGAGCGGGAAACAGTGTTTTGGGTGCCAACAGAACTCACAGAGAAGCCACCTGTGTGGGTGTGGATGGAACCCGCTGGAGGATGTCTGCTTCTGGGTGCTGCACGCCACTGGCCAGAAAGCCACCTGCTGGCCACTGTGGTGGGAGAAAGAAGGAGAAAACCAGAATCAGGAAGAGTGGTCATTTGGTCTTGTCTCTCTAGTGTCTTCTGCTGACAAGACCTAATGCTGTGGCATCTGGTAAAGGAGAATGTTCACAGGGTCCAGCTCCAGTGTCACAAATCAGAGCAAAGAAGTGTATATTTGGAGCCCGAAAGCAGTAAGTTGATAACTGACACAGTGACTATGGAATTTATTGTCTAAACTAGGAAGCAAAGGGGAGATCCATTAATATTTATACTGAGCCAATAGGTATAAATTAGAACTGTCCTAGGAGAAACTAGAGATATGTTTACCCTATATGGGAGCTGGGCCCAAGGGGCGAATAGATCTGGATGTGGGGAAGAGGAGAATCAGTGAAGAACACTGTGCATGTAGGGACTTGTGTGAACAAAGAAATGGGTGCTGGAGGTGTGGAGTGAATAAGCTTAATGTGTGGCCTGAGAGAGAAGCACATTGTAAAGATGAAATAGTAATTTCTGAATAAGGTTTTTAGATGGAAGGCTTAACAAATTTATCTTATTATCTTAATATTAATGCCCATAAATTTGTAGAAATTATTCTTTACAAGAACGTGCATTTCCCTTTCTATCAGTTCCATTGTCGGGACTCAGAGTACCTTCATCAAGCATTTATCTTGCTGTCTACTAAGAATTCAGTGCCTTCTGCAGACCTACAGTTCAGTTGTTGAAAAAACTGATTGGGTCTCTCAAAATTAGACGAAGGAAACTTGGTGGAGAATTTGTTTATTGTCAGTCTTTGAATGTGATTTTATTTTATGAATTATGAAATAAATATTTTATTTTATTTTATGAAATGTGATTTTATTTTATGAAAAAGGAAAAATTGAAAAATTACCTTTCTGTAATATATGGTATAAATAATACCAAAAAGAAGTCTGTGTAGGTTATTTTTCAAGTGTACATGCGTATGGAGAGAGAGAGAGAGAGAGAATATGTTAAAGTATTTTTAGTCTAAATCCTAAGAACATACAATTATAAGAGCTAATGCCATTGATTTTTCTTCACTTTTTTCCTTCATCACCTGAATGCAGCCCCCAGTAATAAGACTCTTACAAGAAGCCTCTTATTAAACTTTTTACACAGATGATGAAGAAATGGAGGCCTAGAAATGTGAAGTGTTTTGCTCATGTCACAAGAGAATTAGTGGGGGAGCAAGTTTCCTGCTTCTCAGGTCAACATCCCTTCTTTTCCACCAGGATCTCTTGCTTGTCTTTAAGCTCAAGGAGGTATTATCAGAACTCCAGTATCTGAACTTCACATGAGAGCTAGAGATATGCCTCTGGACATTTGCTTTCTAGATAAAGGGATACTGGATTCAATGGCCATGTTTCAGGGTACTGACCCCACAGAGTCATCTTTCCTTCCTCAGTGCTCATCTCCTAATCTACTTTTGTTCCTTTCATTTCTTGCCCAGCTCCCCCATATGTCAGTTATTTTCTCCTTCTTTGTCGAAATTTCACAAGTTTGGAGAACAGGGACTGTGCTTCTTTGGAAGGCAGGGTTTGTATTCCAGACACGAATAGGCCTCCCTTTGTGAGCCGCTTCTCCAGCCCATGTGTTCCTACACTGGTCCCTCCAATCTACAGCTTTTCATGAACCTCTGGTCCCCAAGCTCCCTGGTCTAACTCTGACATCTGGTAAACCATGTTGGAAAAGCTACTTCTGCAATTTCTATATTATCTCTCTACACATTCCAGATAATAAATGAAAAGTATTTGGGAAAGAATTAGAACTAAACAATTCTCAAAAGTTTTCTTTAGATTGATTTATTGGCTGACCTCTCTGTACCTTTCTAACAATATTGCTATTAAAAACAAGCCCATCTATTCCAATTCACCACATGTGACCCCATTAAATCCATGGCTTTAAAGCTTTGCAGGCTTGTTTCCAGCATTTAACTTCCCTGGTAAAAACAAATGACTTTACTGATAACTGAACCTGAGGGAAAATACTTTTTAAACATCTCTATTTTATAGATTATTATACAATGTTTGAAAATTTGATCAAAATTAATTTTGTAGATAATTGCAAAATATAGACGAGTCTCTCCACCTGTCCCATTTTTTTGGGGGGAAGTGTCCATGCAGAAAGGGCACAAGTTATGGTCAGCTTTTTTTTTTGGTCTTTGTCTCTGATATTAGTCTTCTTCCTGTGGATTGTCATTATTTCCAGCACAAAATACTAAATGAATCATTTATAGAAATCTTTGGAATGGATAGTCATTCCCATTTTCTTAAATTCATGTTTCCCAGATTCTTTAAGTAAGCTTGTAAAAATTTATAAAGCAGCTTTATTAACTGGTAAGATTTTAATTAAAAACACAATAATATTTAAAGAAAAAACAAATCTGGCTTGTGATGTTGTCAGAAAGTCTTACTTTACAAAAGTCTCCACAGTACAAAAAACTATAAATAAAGTAGCATCTCCAAAATTTTGAAAAGAGCCACACCACTCTTTCCTCCTGCCTGATTTAAAAATATGTGACAAAGTAAGAGAATTGGAAAAAACCCTCTTCCCATACCCTGTCTGGCTAATTCAGACCAACTGGGAAAAATCACATGATGGACAACACATCAAAAATCCAGGCTGAAAACGGCCAAATCTATGAATAGCAGATATGGGAACCAGCCCAAGGCTTGTGTGTAGAAGGGTGACAGATAAAAATAGTGCCCTAAATTTTTCAAAGGTGATTTGAAACTTCCCAGTATAGATGACCTTGCTACTGAAAATAAGATGACAAGGGCAAAGTTGAAATTGCAACCTCTTTCAAGGATCTGTAGACTTAAGCTAATGTTCAAGAAAAAGAGCTAATTTCCCCCCTCATCAGCAAGCTGCACACAGGCACAGAGCATTTCTTTTTCTTTGACAAATTCTTAATATATTTATCCTTCCCCTCTGTTCCTTTCAAGAAAGAAAGGCAGTGGCCCAGGGTTGTGAGTTTTCAAAAAGCATATCCCATTTTCAGTTCCCTCCTGTGATGAAAGCAATGTCCAGTAGACGAGGTAGGCTCAGCGACAATATTAAAACAATATATATATTTCTCACATCATAAACCATTTTTTCTTTGTTTTGCTGGACATTCTTCATTGTGCCTTTGCCTCCACACTGTGCTTGATATCAGTGAGGGAGTGGCTTGCAGCTGCTTAAACAGAAGTTTTCAAAACTTGCTGGCTCCCGTATCAACTAGCTACAAAGATAAAGGCTATGCCACTTAATTTTTTTTTTTTAATTTATGTTTTTGAGAAAGGCAGAAAGAGTAAAGAAGGAAAATTTGTTTTTGAATGTCCATTTCTGAAGTTCTTTACCTCTCTTCCTTGCTCTACTGTTGATTAAAATATCTTCACATGTCTCCAAGGCTCTCTAAGCTGGATGGGGAGAGTTTGGTGACAGTGAGGAATACCATTAGTGAGATTTCTTTTGGTGATAGACAGATGTAAATGTATCCATCTAATTTTCTGCTCTCAGGTCTCTGTCTGCAGATGGATGTTAATAATTAGCAGTTGCATCTCCTCCCTCTTTATCAAATTGGATTCTCCATAAATTCATCATTTCTTTTTTATTTTCTCAAAGTAGCAGCAGCTCTGACAGCCTCTCTTTGTTCTTGTGTTTATAAATAATTTATAACACAGAAATATCTCTTCTTAGTCTTAAAACATAAACTAATGGAATAACACAACACACTGGCCCAAACTGCCTTCCACTTGGGGAGAGAGAAAACCTTAGCGTGGGGTGGAGGATGCATAGAGCTTCATTCTTAACAAAGGAGGCTGAAGGTCAGATGAAAAATAAAAAATAAAAAACATTTGTCCACCTGAATGTAGTTTTTTGGTTTTAATTTTTTTTCCCCTTCCAGTTTCTAGCCGGGTATGGGAGTTCTAGACAGCACAAGCAAATTCTTTTGTGATTTCTTCCAAATAGTGTACCTTGCTCGAATTCCCAAATACACAATACATTTCATTAGGCTCTAAAGAAAGGAGACTATCATTCAATTAAAACATCCACAGATGCTAAAAACATACCATGGTACATTAATTCAACAACTGTATGCTCATAACGCATGCACAATCTTTAAACACCAAATTACAGCGCTTTGGTCCAAATTAGCAATAAAATGCAATGTGTTTGCCCTCTACTGGGTAGTAATGACTGTGTAGTTTTCCTTGCATACCCGGTAGCCTTCTAGACAGCTTCATAACTGTTTCATGTAGTCACTTTCACAGTGTTATAAACAAATATGGCTAGGATTTGTGCTAATTAAGGTAAATAGAACAATGTTGAAACGGGTTTTCTAAGCTAAGATCTTCAGTGGAGGTGCTTTTAAAATTTTTCTTATATTGCTCTAGGTTTGCACATCACATCATAGGAGATGGCTTATAAGTCATCATTTGATATCTTGGAAATATATTCAGGTTGTAGATAAATATTCCACCTAACAATGCTAATGCAGAATGTTTGTCATGTAATTTAGATAGGAATCTGAACACCTTCTTATATCAGCTGTTAAGATTTTTCACTGAAGCAGAAATAACGTCTTATCTTCCATCTGGAAGTGGGACATAGAATAGTGACACAAGTTATTTACAGAGTTACTGTAAAACAAGAGTGGTAACAGTAACTACAAAGCAACTCTCTGGGTTGCTGCTGCACTGTAATGCCAGATAAATAATCATGCCAGGGTAAATGAATTGGGAGAGGCCTGATTTTGTAGAGCATAAATGTAATTTGCATTCCTTTTGGGGTGGAGCTTCTCTTTGCATGTTGATTTCTGAAACATCTTTTGAAGTCCTAGCTGACCCTGTAGAGCAATACGTATGTACATGGAACACTCATGCCATTTCTACCTTTCAGGAAGTTGGGGGAGGAAGCCATTCCACTGCCAGAGATGGAGCCTCAGTCCAGTCCAGAAAGACAAACATACCTTGAGATTTAAACTGGTTGAATAAAGGGACTGGGTTTAGCTGGAGAGGAATTTGGCTGGTATTCCGGGTCAGGTCTTCTCCCTTGGTCCCAGTTGTCTTGCTCTTGGCAAATGATTTATTTTTCTTTTAAAAATGGAGTGGGATTAATATCTTGACTTGGGGCTTTGGAATGTTTTCTCCCCAGAAATGGCAGTCAGCATTATGGGTTAGAGTGATTCAGGCATAAAGCAGTAAGGGAAGTGGTTTTTTTTTTTGTTGAGGTACTGGGGACAAAATAATTACTGGATTGTACCACAGCCCAACAATTAAGAAGAAATAAAATCCTTTCTTTGGCTTAAAAACATTTCTACGTAAGTCCTGGGGTTCCTGCTCCCCCCACTGGTCCACCTACTGCATATCTTCTGGGCTCTGTCTTTATCTCTGGGGTCTTTCTGGGGCAGGCATGTAGCAGTATATCTCAGAGAAAAATACTTTTTATTCAAAGCAGAGAATGTAAAATGCCCTAGTGTCTCTTTTTTTTTTTAATTTATGTTTCTTTAGAAATTGACATAACTTTCAGAGTGTATATGTAGGTGTGGGATGGGGGAGAGGTAAGGAAGTAAGATGAGAGCCTTGCACTTTGGGGTAGAGATTAAACAGGAGGAAAACATGGCTTTGCAGAAGACAGTTTGCAGCCGTTGAGAGAACTGAAGGGAAGAAGACAAATCCCACAGAACTTAGTTGATAATTGTTCAATTTAATGATGGCCTGATGGGATCAGAGCATCTTCCAAAATTCTGGAATCTTCCTAACTGCCTACTGTGTCCTTATATGTACGGCATGGCATTTGTTTCTCCGTTCAGGTCCTTGTCATCTTGCTAATTCTGTACTTGGCTAAATGGCTGAAGATGTTTTGGTTTGTAAGGCAATTCTTGTTCCCAGCTGCATTAAACTGCTGTTATTAATTACCTCCTTTGGCCTAACATTATGCCTTTATAACACACATACTGTCAGGCTCTCTGTGATTATTGGAAGGCTATGCCATACACAAAGGCATTAAGCTTAAAACAATAGAGGCTGCTTATTTGATAGTGGAAGATGTCAGAGGGAGACAAGCACAGTTGGCTAGAACTGACTTGAAGCTCGTCATAAGGAAATAAGGGGCGAGGTGATCACAGAACGGCATTAACTGCGCCTGCGAGACACACAATTCTACATGGCAGCTTCCATCATGCATTTCCCATGGAAGAAGGGGGGGAAACGGGCTCTGAGTAAATGATGGGTGAATACAGAATCAATTGTAGTGTGTGACAAGACACTTTCTCTCTTTGTTTAATATATAAATCAGGAGCACTTATGAATTGATATTAATTAAAATAATGTATTTGCTTTCTTTCAACAGTAATGTCAGCCTGGTTAAAAAACGGAACGCTAAATCTTCATTAGACTTTCAATATTAAAAAACTTGCATGAAATATGAATTAGCATTTAACTTGTTGCTAGTTAGTTTAAAGGGGAGAGAATGCAATAGGCATCTAGCATTTTGGACAAAAGCAGAATCGGCTTTCCCAAACCTGGGAATAAGTTGGTCTCTAGAGGCCACATGGATCAGGGAATCATCCATCATTACCTTCTAACAGGAGTGACTGCATCCCAAATGGAATTACTAAATGCTGTCGCATCCATGGAATTAAGTTTCTATCAAAAGGCTAATGCATGGTGAACCATCAAAATGTCTGAACATGAAAATTCAGCTTATAAAGGTCCTTAGAGTTCTGTTGATATATATCTGGGGACATGGACAAAAACAGCCTTTGTTTTAGAATAAAGCACGTATAGATTTCATTTTTCTACAGTCTTTTCCACACATAGAGAAATTATGAAAAGCTTAAAGTGTCCTTACTTAGCTATGTCAAATTTTGGAAATCAGTAGCTACTTGGAGGGGAACAGTGGGTAAAAGGCTTTTGTTCATTCTGTTCAGATGGATAGTTGATGTCTTCTGATCGTCATTGCACTGGTGGCCTGAAATTAGAACAGATATAAATGGAATGACCAGGCTGAGACCTCCCTCATATTGAATTCAAAAATACATTATGAAACTCCAATGATCATATCGGCAATGTGTTGTCTTAGGTGAAAGCTGTTCATAAATGGGCTTGCTTATAAAATACAGTATTGATTTTATAATTACGTTCCACCTGGATTTATATATTTGGAAAGTGTGATTGAATTTTAGACCTCTCTCTGGGGGTGGCATGTACATGCACAGAGAAACCACAAGGTGGTGGTATGGTGTCACCATATTTTTTAAGAACAACAAGAAAAGGGGGTTTGTTTAATGAGCTTGCCCTCACAAACCTGCTCATCTAGTGAACTGTGACTTTTCAAATACCAACCTATTAATGTCAAAGGCAATACTGAAGGGAACAGTTGTGTTTGATTTAAAAAATACAGACAATGTGAAGTCCACTATGGCCCAGTATCTATCACTTATGGGGCTCCATTCATGCCTAGTGCTTTATTCAAGTTAAGACCTAGTTTTTATATATCAGATTAATACATATCTACAGCTTTGCACCTTTCTAGTTTGATTTTTTTATCATCAGGGCTCACCGGGGCCATTTTCATTCCCTTACTATACCATCTGCAAGCAGGTGGATTAGAGATAACTCTCATTGTGCTTTGTTTTTCTCCCGACACTGTCATTAATCATTCCTTAAGCCACACTTCAACTTCTAGTAATCAGGACTGGCTGCTCCTGAGCTGCACAAGAATTGCCTCTCACAGTGTAATATGGAATTGGAAGCGAATGGCTGAGGCCAGACGCCTCTTTTGCATTCCCCATCTATCTCATCATTTAGGTATTTATCCATCTTGGGCTTGTACAGAAAGCACCTCTCTCCTTCCCATGAGGACGCAGATTGCAACAGAGGATCAGATTTGTTACCAGGCTTTGGGCTTTGATTGTCCTCTTATAAGTTCGGGATTAAAGTGAAATTTCCCACAGGGCTATGCAGGATTTGCTAGCATTTAACTGTTTAACCTGGCTGTTTGTGAATGAGAATCCTGTGGTCAACTATTCCGTAGAGAATATTATGGTAAGCCGAGCCTGAGTGGTACACATTCCGGTATGTGCCTGTAAAGACGGGCACAGTTGATTCCAATTAACTTCATATCTGATGTCAGTTGTTTTCATGTACACAGAGAGCAATGATCCTAAGGTAAAAAGAAAGCCAAAGCATTCCCTCTCATGAAGTATAGATGTCAGTTTTAAATAAATGCAAATCTGCTCCCTCAAAATTATGATTTCCACTTACGCTTTTTACACTGATTAGAGAATTAATCAGTCTTGCATTGGGTTGTTTCTGTTTTGTGTAGTTGTTTTATGTTCTCTAATTTGTTTACTAATTTTAATCTAGCAATGATTTGATTCTTTATTCAACATGCCTTTGAATATAACCAAAACAGAAACAAAGTTTGTGAATTTATTTACACTTACTGTTTTCACATTGATAAATATGTACTTAGAATGTCTTAGGTTATATGTAGAACTTATACAGATACAGTTCCCTAATTCTTTGCTATTTCTGAGGAGCAGAATTTTTCTAATCTGCTCTTCATCCCCTGAATCAAAGCAATGGGAGATTGGAGGAAGGATTATTCAAATATTATGTCCCTATTATGTATTTTTGTTTTTGTTTTTGAGATTATGACTACTTAAGGGAAAGATTTGAAAGACATCAAAATTATTGTTACCTAGTGTTGAGGGGTTGTATGCCCATCCACTGCAGTTATTCTATTTAATGTGAATATTTTTTTAAGTGCCTAAGAAGATAGTGCTCATTTTGTTTGTCTCATGAAAAGAAAGAGAACAACGAGGCAACAGAAGTATGGAATTTAGCAAACCATTTAAAGCTTATGGTGAAACCTGGTTTTTGCAAGGGAACCGATCACATCATTAAACCTTTTATTCTTCCACAAATCCTCCATTACATTTTGTAACCTCAATTTTGTGATGTTAAAAGAAAGTGAAACACACACCTAAGCAGAAATAACTTAAAAAAACGATTTTTAAAATAAAAAAAATGTTGGTCACAACAGATTGAAACATTAAAAGAAAGTTTCAAGCATCTCACTGGATTTCCTTTTGTAATGGCTAGTGTAGGTGGCAAACTGATGATTTTTAGGGAGGAGAGGAACGGGAAGTGGCCAGGCTACAGTGGTCTGTAGACTAATTTATTTGTTTTGCTGCATTTGAGTCAGATACCCTCTTATTAGGGAGCAGCTTTCAAAGCAGTTTTGATGGACACTGATCTTGAGCCTGGTGGGAGCTTGCTTGGGGTTATAAACAAGAACACCACGGGCTTGGTACTAAATATCTTTAACCCCATTTACCATATCCCACAGAATTAGGGAGGCACTGAATTAGGAGTACGTGGTGGAAAAGTTCTCTCTCTTTTAAATGCAAGAGGAATCTTCTCCAGATTCACATGAGTAATTTTCAGCTGTGTATTATGCTCCTGAAGTAACCTCTTCATTCCCATTGTTTTAGTGTGAAATCATTTCCTCGGGATATAATTAGAGTTGCTCCATTTATTACATTAAATGATTAGCATGCACTTGAAATGATGCAGTGTATTTTCCTTTATTGCTGATGACTCTTAAATATGGGCCTCTATTCTTAATGGATAAATTAAGATTGTCTTGGCTCTTTGTAGCCTACTGTGTAGCCAAACAAGAGTGACTTTCTTTTTCAAACATAGGCCAGGTGGACTGTGGCTGAGGTCTAGGTTTGAAGAGATTCTATTCATATGGATGTCCCACCTGGTTCAACAAAGAGCTCGATAATACTGCTTAAAGGGTTTCTCTCCCAATCCCCTTAATAAAAATGCTTTTAATGACAGTACTTTATCTGGCATTACTCATCCTATGTGTAGAGTAAGTAAGTTTAACATAAAGTGACCCAAGATCACATTTCAAAAAAGTACCTCATAGGAAAGGCATGCACATTATCTGAGTAAGCAGTGTGCCCTACGAACCATGGAAAAATGGTATTTTAAGAATTACCAAATATAGATTCCATTTGGATGCAAGTGCTTCTTGCTGTCTTTGAACTAGCTTGGTCGCGTAGCTGACAGAGTCATCTGAAATCCCCTGGAAAGTTAGGATCAAGCAGACACTACATGCTAAACAGGCATCATTGCACGCGTAATTAGAGAAACGGGAAAGAAACCGGGTGCGTCTTGTAGTTAATTTTCAGATTGTCACAAAATAATAATAAATGGGATAATTTAACCATAATGTTTGTTAGAAAATTTTAAACCTGTGTTTAGTTGCGAGTTGTAAACATGCATAGATATAAAGACTAACCATAATGAGGATTTGCCTGTTTTACATTTGGCCATTCTGTCTAAATGTATGTTTGATCTTTAATAAGTTTCATTATTAAGAGACAGACTTTTACATAAAAAGAGTTCAAAGAAAACTAAAAAATTCTTCCTGCAAACTTCAAATAGTTTTATCTGTTTTGAGGACGAGATCATTTTTCTGCCATCTAGACATGATGATTCAAAACTCTGTCATTTTGCCTTTATTGATTTGTTTATGTATTTATTGTGTTCTAATAGCATTGTTATTTTCATGAAAACACTGTGAGTTGCTGCGGGAGGTTTACGGTTCTTGGCAGCAACTGGAGAATTAAAAAAGAAAAGAAGAAGAAGAAGCATGGGTTGTGAAGTCGAGTTCTACCTTTTGGCAGCAGTGATCCCCTTGCCCCACACAGGGTGAAACTGTTTGGGTTCCCACACTCTGATTTCTCAGGTATAGTGAGTAGAGGAATAAACTACCAGAAATCAGGTATTACCTTAGCAAGTGAGAAGAGGAATTTAATACTTCTCTCATATAATGCATTTACTACTTCTTTCTGATAATTCATATCCCGGGAATGAGCACATAAATTCTCTGTAAACAGTAGCTAGCATTTTCTCACCACGCAGTCAAATAAAAAGCACTCGTGGAAAAGTTCTTTGTATCTCAACTATGGTCTTCAGAAGAGACTCCTGTCAATACTTAGATTCCTGTCAATTCCTTACTTTATGTTTTGGACCAAAAATACTGGAACAACAATGGCAACAACAGAAGACTCTTTTTATTTGTGTTTTATTTTCTGGGGTTGGTTTTAGCTCTCCAAGCCATCTGAGTATGCAGAATTTCTTATTAGAAGTTATTTAAAATATAATAAATTAAAAATGCTAATGTTCTGGTTAAATATCAAAATAACCTTAAATACCCTTGTATTTTTCTACTCAGTTAGATGAAAACTTTTCATGTTTAGCCTTTTATATGATAGCAAAATTGGGCTCTGGCTGAGCCATACTGACTTGGGAAAACACTGTTTCTGAAGATCTGCTGTATAATGACATTCTCTCTGCTTATAGTTCACATCGTACACTGGAAACATCTTCCTATTCATGTTTACTTCGATGAGACACATCATTGAAGGAGAGTAGAGACCCTTCTAGATCATCTAGTCATTTTTTATATAAAAAGTGACTGAGATCCACAGATACGCTAGGATTTGTCTAGACACACATAGTGGTGATTCAGGACTTCTACCAACCCCTTAACTATGTCCACTGCTCCTTCTACTTCCATGGCAATACAGAATCCAACAGAGAAATATCTGAAATGCCTCCTCTAGCCTCCACCCCTAGATGGAAATGCTATTTACAAATGAGAAATTGGGAGCAATCCAGTATGATTAGGTATGGTCCTTATTGATGAATATTGTCACCAAATATGATTTTAATTCTATGCAACACAGATTGTATTTAAATTACTTTAAGTGGATAGTGGTCAAATTGTATTACCCTTTAGATAACCATACCAAAGGATCTTTGGGAGATGGCAAATTCAATTAATATAAAGGCGTTGGCAGTCTGTTTATAGTAAACCTGTCTTTAATTTCTTTAAGAACTTCGGAGAGCACTGTCAATGCATGGCATTCTGAATTGGAGGAGACATACTATCCTAAAAGAGTGCTGTAATGTTGTTTAGCTCTGACAGGAGAATTCTCAGGGTAAGGGTGCTTGAAAGTTGTCATCAATGTCCTTATAGGAGAAATGATCCACTCTCAAATGATGGAGATGGAGGATAGATTTAAATTGCACTTCTTTTTATAACTTTGTGAATTTCTTTTTAGTGTATGTCTCCTTTTCAGAAGATGAAGTTATAACAGTACTAATACTAGTGGTGTGGAAGGTTACAATGGCTGAACATCTCTCTCAAACATTTATTCCATTTAAACAAAAACACCTGATAGAGAGCATTTCCATTATTCACAAGAAATCACACACTATAATGGTTTCTAGCACTCCTTTTGTAATAGCTTATTTAAATACTTGGGGCTGCAATTCAGATTTCCACTTTGTTCAGACTTCACAGAAATACTTTATTCAATTGATCACATTTTTATTCTTTATTGTACTCTAAATCGCCTTTGATTTCTTAGAACGCCAGAAGTAAAAATCAAGTCTGTAGTCATGTAAAATAAAAAATTCCTCCAATGCATTTACTTAAAGACAAAGTAAAAATAAAAACAGAAACCAAACAAAAACAAGCAATAAATACAAAAAAAAGAAAAAAAATTCTTTCCACCAATAATTTAATGACGATTCAAGTATATTATGTTAAAGGACAACTATGGTCTATAGATTATTTTATATTTTATAAGTTTTATATTTTATACAAATTTGGTATTTTATTTTCTACAAATTCTTTAGATGGAAATTTTGTTTCTTCTAGCAGCCTTTTGTAATATTAGACATTTATGAAGACAACCAGAAATCTCAGTTGATGCTTTAGTGATTGCCTCAGATTAAAGACAACCCCATCCCCCAAAATAAATCTCATAAATATACATGAATTCACAAAAACTGGCTAAAATCTTAACTTTTAATAAGCTTGTGTTTTAAATTTAAAGAAGAAGAATGACTAGCCATTGTGGTTGACAGGGTGGCATAACTTCTCTTTATTAAAACTTTATTTTATCCTAAAATTTACAGTCTAGAAAAAGCTTTAAAGCACTTCAGTGCACTTTTAGGGAAAAAAGAGAAACAAAACTAAAAAAGAGATGATAACGTAGTATATATTAAGTTTATTTCAAAAATGCTTTTAATTTTGTCTGTATGCCAATAAGAGAAAGTCTGCTGGAATTAATCCACAGAACAAGAGCAATTCAGTTACTACAAAGAAGATTACATAAGCCACCAAAGTGAAAGGAATTCAGACTCTCAGGCTGGTACATTTTGGTTTTTTGTCTGAGCCCTCCCAGGTGAAAATGGAGCACCTATAGTAGCATATGGGATATTTGGCTTTATTGTGATAATGCTGCAGGCCCTAAAGGAAAGATTCATGGAAACATACCAGTACATGCCTTGATATAATAGAAGTAAAAGACTCCACAGTTACAATACATAATTTAACTATGCAAATACAGACTTAGGTGTGCAGTGATTTATCCATTTGCAATAGCTTGAAATTCTTTGAGAGGATTTTTAAAGACTTTATTGTCTAAAAATGAATATTTATAATGCTTTAAAGACAGTGGTTACACTTAATGGCTAGGCTGTGATGTTTGGAACCAATAAAGAATGAAATGAAAAAACATATTTAGAAAAACTTCTGAATGAAATGAAAAAACATATTTAGAAAAACTTCTAAGTGGGTTTTGGATAGATTCTGTGAAGACATATCAAATTAGTTGAATTGATATAAATCCTTTTAGAATGTGATACCCATATGTATATGTCATATGAGTATATGTGTATACATGAAACCTATATAAGTATTGAGTTTTATTCAAATATTTTTAATGTCAATTAAGGTAGCTACTTATTCTTCGTTTTTCCTTATTCCCAGGAAACTAAGATATTTCTTTTACAATCATGTGAAAATGTTTTTATATACTGAAACAGAAACATCAAAATTCATTAAGAACAAAGCTCTGGCATATTATAATCTGTCTGCCAGTTCTCAGTCTAGTGTGAATTCATCTGCGTGTAAGTCTAGAAAGTAAATATCAAAATAGAAATGCTCAGTGATTTCAGTAGTATTAACAGAATCACCTTTTATTAAAAACACAGCGCTTGATAATCTTGTGATATCTGTGATCTGAATAAACTGATAAGTAGAAAGCAGTTTGCCCTCCCACGTTTTATCCTAAATCTATGTGAAGAAGCTTCCATTACTTGCAAAGTTTCAAATGTTATTTGATTTATATGTACTTGAAAGAAAAATTCCCCTTGAAACAACAAGGACAGAATGTCCAAAGACATAGTAAATATATAGTTTCTTAATTGCAAAGCCAAAATAGATTACACACAGCCTTGCAAAATCTAAGACATCTGCTTTATTTGAGGCAAGAAGAAAGACATCTGGGGGCTTGAATGTTTCTTTGTGACCTGCTCCAGTGTGAGTAACCTTGTAGTTAACTAGGCATTTAGTCAGGTCCGCAGAAAGATCATTGCCTGGACTCTGCCTCAGAGGCTGATGAGGACCCAGGCCAAAGCCGAAATGTCATACCCAAAAGATCACTGAAGCCATGCAGTCGGGGTGGAAGTGTCGTAACTGGGGCAGTGTAATAACAGCCATCAACCATTTGTCTCTCTGGCAATCACAAACCTACAGACATGAAATAATCAATGGAGCAGAAAAAAATTTTAAAACCTAAAAATAAAATAATGTCAGCACGAATCTTCTAGATTCATTTTGGTTTTTGACAAATATTTAATCCTATTATTATTTTCAACTATCCTTAAATGCTGGCGTCTTTCGTCATACAGGAAACCTTTGGTGATTTCGTATGGCATTGGTGGAATAAATTCACATTAAAAAACATTTCAATTACAGGCTTCTGCAATTACATTTGACTTCTCTAACTGCAAAGAAGCCACAATAAAGTAGCTCTTCTGTTGTTTAGTTATATTCCTGGCTAATGTTATGTGTGTTCAGTCTAGGATAGAGTGGTTTATTTGTTTAAAGCTGCCTCCTTGATGTTTGGGTTTATTTGCTTGTTCATCGGCCATAATGAGCGCCCTTCTGTGGTTCCTGTCCCTGTGTGACTTTGTAACAGAGTCCAGATGCAGCGTGAGGGCTTGTGCTGTTTGACAAACAAAACCAAACCCCAAATTGCCTGCGAGTTGTTGATAAATCTTTCCATTGGAATTATACTTGTCTAAGTGGCAGAGATACAAGATTCACTTCTTACTCAGTATTTGAATGTGCGGACGGCACATTTAATTGCTCCCCATAGGCAGGAATTTGGCAGAGAGAAAGCAACGCATTTTAATCGGTCTGTCTAGCTATGTTTTAAAGCACCCCTTGCCACCGTGCCTGCATATTTGTGTTGGCATTAATAGAACAAAAATGTGTATTGGACTCGAAAGGTGTTTTGATGGTAGGTAAACACATTTATTTTTCACCCGATTCTGTTTTCTGTATTTACAGTGCCAAAAAGGCAGCTGAGGGGATGGCGCTTACATCAGCGGGAATTAAGAATTGAGGGTTTTCTTTTTCAAGTCCCACCTTTAGAATGTGAATACGGGGTTAATTTAATTAAGGGACATAATACCCAGTGGTGGAGTTTAGAAGACAGACCCGAGAGTAAAGAAGTGAGGGAGGTTTTTGTACTTAAACAGCAAAGCAGTTGCAAATCAACCGATGGACCAGATGCTTTATTTTAAAAATTATTTGATTTCCTGATTAAAAAAAGTGATTCTCTTTATATGTTCATCACTTTTTATTAAAAAAATACCAACATAACATGTGGCTGATTCTCCAGTGTAGAGAAAAATAGTACAAATTTTTTAAGCACCACAATATTGAAATTCAGTGTTGGTTCATGAAAAAAATCAATAATAGTTAAATTGGAAAACTTTTTGTACTCCTTTGGTGTAGCACTTTTTCCTGATCTCTCTCATATGTCGTAGAAGGATCTCTTTCACTGTAAGAATGCCTGATATTCAAATATCTTACTTTTGATATCTTTCACATTGTAGATTGTTTCTGCTTTTTTCAAAATAGCATCTCCCACTAGTATCTTGCATTTTACTTTGAAAGTTCCTTTTCATGCTTGTCTCATTTTGAAATAATATGAGTTCTAGAGTCAGACAAACTGAATTATAATATAGGCCCTTCTTACTTGTTAAGCCTTTAGACACACTCACTCCCCTGTGCCCAGGCTTTTTCCAAGGACCTTACCTATCACTTGCCTCCTGGATTAAAACACAGTCAGGTCATTGGGCTTATGTGGAAGGGAACTCTTTTCTCCTTCCCTGAAATGACATAGTGTTTGTTAGTTTGCATCAATTTTTAAGAACGTCAGTAGTATATAATAGCAAAAAACAAAGTTTTCTGCTTTGTCAGGAAATTAACAATGTACCAAAATAAAAATAAGTACTAACAGCCTGCTGTGTGGCGTGATGCTGGAAGCGAGTGAAATTGAGGCTGCTGTCTTGACAGTTGAGAGAGCAGACTCTTCAGGAAGGAAAAAAGCCCAGGATTTTTGTATAAATTTGAAGAATTTCTCCCAATTATATCTCCATAAAGAATACTTTTCTAATGTTTAAGAGCGGTGTCCTCTATTGCCACACTTACTATAGTGAAATGTAAGAATGCCTGAGTGGTGGGTGTTTTGTTGTGACATCTGAACTATTTGTAAATATTGTTCACAGCTTTCTTAGCATATTTTAGCGAGGCAACATTTCAGTAAAGTATAATTTATTGCATATGATATAGATGGTGAGCTTCCCAACCCATTTGCTGTAGATGTGTTTGCACAAAAGAAAACTGACACTAGGCATATTGGATTAAAGTAGAAAATTTTAGTGTGGTTCTTGAGTCCTGTAGTGGTTGTTCTGCCTTTATAAAAACATCAGTGAGGCCAAGAGATTTGCTATACTTGATGTCAAAGTCCCAAATAATGTAAGTGCTAGCTTAGATGGGGAAGAGTACATTTTTCTCTATTACTGTGCCATGTTTGTATGTATGTATATATGTTTATATGTGTTTGTGTCTGTCTGTTTGATTGTCCATCTGTCTGTATGGGTTTTTGCCCAGGCAAGCTCATCTGATTGTAGCATGTAACCCCACTTCCACTTCACTTCTTTCATTTCCCATATGAAAAAAAATATACATACAGTTTTGTCTCTGATGTCTCATTTGGCTTTGTCTTATTCTTTTAGATTTTCTTCAAAAGGAGATAAAGGTCTTAGATAAAGTGACAGGATGGTTTCTTTCCCTTTCTCTTCCCTGCCTACTCTAAATGACAATAAAAACAAATTCTAATTTAGCAAGTATTTTTTTAAGATGTCATTTTTTTTTTGAAGAAAAGAAAGTTGGGACTATCTTGAAAAGCTGTTCTGTTTTCAGAATACAAGTGAACATTGAATTATTTGGACAGTAAAGTTTATTTGTTTTCTTTTTTTTTTTTTTTGCCACACCACGTGGCTTGTGAGATTTTAGTTCCCTCACCAGGGATCAAACCTGGGCCCTTGGCAGTGAGAGTGTGGAGTCCTAACCACTGGACCGCCAGGGAATTCCCAGTTTATTTGTTTTCAGTGAAGGAAGGCTTGGCAGACTTGATCTCCCTTCCCTCCTTTTCTCTTCCTTCTCCTCCTCGTGCAATGGGGAGTTAGCCCAACTTCACATAAATACCACAGTTATTGAATCCCTACTCTGTCCCAGACCTGTCCTATTAGTAACTTTAGAGTAGCTGTGTGAGGTAAGTGGGATTATCCCCATTTTGCAGAGGTAGACACTGAGACTTAAAGAGCTAAAATACCTTGTCCTAGAGCACACAGCTGGTGAGAGCTGTGCCAGGATATGAATCCAGGACTGTCTGGCTTCAAAGCTGGTGCCTTTCCCCCTCTATCACAATGCCTTGAAAGTAAAGGTAAATGTGGCATTTATTATTATAGAGGAGCAGTTATCAACCGTGGCTGTGGATCAGAATCATCCTTGTGGAACTTTAAAAAATTCCAGTGCTTGATTTCCACTTCTGAAAATCTAATTTAATAAATAGATTTAGGGTGGGAAATTGACATCAGTAGTTTTTGAAACACCACAGGTTTCTGATGCCCAACATTAAGAGCCACTGGCATAGACTGTCCCTCCCTCTATTCCAGTTAGTAATAAGACAGTTCTGATAAGACAGAAGACATTTGTGTTAAGTTTGCACCAGATGCAGTATCTATTGGTCCTTAATATAGTTGATATACTGTTCCATTTAAGTTTCCTTTTTCTTCATCCATTTTTCTGGGATAGATAACGCAAAATAGCCACTAATAAGTGCTTGTAGAATGGCTGTTAGAATTGTTTTTAGAGGCAATTTTATCTGTTGAAGATAATAAATAACCACAAGCAAAATGGTGACCTGTGGGTTGAGGGCATTTACCAAGTCACCCATTTCAGAAGTACTTTGCAGTTTCCTCAGTGGAGGGTATTTGGTTTAATGTGTATCGTTCTCAGAGATTCTGAGAGTCCACGCCTGATTCTCAGTGGCGTCAATATCAGTCTTAGGAGACCTGGGTGAGGAAGCCTTGTTTGCCTAGTAAGTTCAAATTTGGTATTCAGTTCATTAGTTTCATATAATATTAGAATTAAGATCAACTACAGTCCCTCTTTTAACTGCCTAGAAATATTGTGTATTGCTTACATCATGTATTACTAAATCACATGCAGTTTGAATAGGACTGTTCATGCCCTGTTTATACCTGCTTCTGGCATTGAGCAATCATAAATGCTATAGTAAACTTCTATAATGAATTTTTTTGAAATGGGCTAAAATACTTTTTTCCTACAACCTTCCAGTTAGTGGTTAGTGTCAATAAATTGACTATCATGTAGAAACCGGTAGAATATGAAAATGTTCAGCTTATGGCTTACTAAACTGGAAAAATGACATATATTACTGATTTCATTTACCTGAGTGCACCTCCCAGGTCTCACAGACCTGTTTGCAGGTGTTTTGCCATCAATGACTATAACTGGCCTCCTAAGGATTACCCAAATATTGACTCAGAAAAGCATCTTTAGGGAAATCTGATCTTAATCCCAAAGTCTATTTACCAAGCATTATTGAAGTTAAATTAAAATGGAAGTATTTTTAAAAAGTTAGTAGCCCAGTAGTGCCATTCCTAGTCTGACAAAGGTATTTGCTGTCTTATAAAATAAAATTTGCTACTTTATAAAATATTCCTGGTATTTTTAAATGACATGCCTGTGCACATCCTATACATGTCTTAGTTAAAAATACTACTCAACGACTTTTTACAATGAAAATGCTCCATCCTGTTCCTTACCTCCTTTCTCTGGTGCCTCATCCCTTATCTCCCCAGAAACAAAGGCGTAAATGCTGAAGCAGCTGAGACACATCTATCTCTGTAACAGAGAAGTGAGTGATTCTGCATGACTGTCCCTAATGGTACCAGCACAATCTCTGCCTGGCTGAACCTAGCAAAGACCCAGTGATTCATGGATGACTTGCAAACATTCTCTCCTGCTTTCTAAGCGAAAACATACATTGAAAAGACCCTCAGTTTATATATAAAGTATAAGCAGCAAAGGTGTGCTGTCTTAATTTTCAGTCTAACCCTCAAGACATCTTCCATGGCATCAGTATTAAAGCAGGAACCAGGACTACATTTTCCTATTCGATAATAAGCTATGGAAGTTGCATAGGGTCGAGTCTCTAGGAAATCCCCTCTTTCTTTGAAAAAATGTCGTTGGTAAGATAGGAGATTGGCACCACAATGAGCAAAATATAGTGCGGGCTGATACGCATTGTCAGGTAGAATTTGGTTTGAGACACTGACTTTTGTCTGCGTGGTGTCTCCGTTCCAAAGAAGATGGAAGATGCAAAACTGCAAGTTTCCAATCTCTGGTTAATGTGGTCTATACAACTGAATAATGTATAAGGAGATGTTCCTTTGATAATGTCACAATTATTCATTGTACAGCCATAAACTCAAATATTCACATTAACAGCTAGGTATTATTTTTCTTCTCTGAAATTAAGTGAGCGGCATCAGTGGTCATAAATGAGAGCATTCATCAAAGGCGGAGCCATGGCAGAGGATTAAGAGAATGCTGATGAAGTGTCCAGATTCCCATAACTTGGAATGGAGCTGCATTCAGCATTCCTTTATTATCCATCTGCCACATAACAAAAAGTCTCCTATATTTAATGCAGGTTTGCCCTAGGCCACGTAATAGGATTAGGAATAATTTCTACAAATTTACAAAAACAAATCACATGGGAAGGCTTAGAATTTGCTAATAATTTCTCCATAGCTGGGAGATCAAAGGGATGTAAGAGTCCCTAGCCAGGCGGTAGTTTGACCCTGGCCAGGCTTTTTTAATGAAAGGGTTAATCTTCTCCGAGGTGACCATAGAGGAGCAGATAGTGTGACCAAAGGCAGATTCAGGCCCCCGAAAAACAAGGAAGAAAATAGTCTGAAAAGCACAACAGCAAGAAAACATTTACAGAATCACACTACATTTTCTGTTTAGAAAAAATAAAACTGCAGAACTTCATTGAAAGGAGCGAGACAAAGGAAGAGGGCTGGCTGAGAAACAAACCCAGGAAAGACCAAAACCCCTCACCATTGCCTTGAGGAAAAAAAAAAACTAGGCTGCTTGCTTCTCCTTTTAAAGGTTGCCCCATTGTGGTCAGGTGAGGGACGCTAGCTTCTAGCCCACTCCCAGTGTTCCTGTCAGACTTGGAGGAGGAGCAACTTACCTGGCAGAGTCTGCTAGTACGGGCAGCCAAGTGTCTAGTAAGGCAGTGCCATTTCAGGGGTACCGCTTTATACATAGGCAGATGCGATAGAAAATCATGAATTCTTACAAGGATTTCCCCATTCTTAAAGGGAAATGAAAGTGAACAAAGGCATGTTAAAAATAATGAGGGCAGCTAGGACTAATGGCATTGCTGCAGTGTCTTCCAAGTTCTCTGTTACTAATTTGGACGAGTGGCAACCTGTAGCCAAAATTTCCTGTCCTGCGTTTTCTTTGTCAGTGGCCATAATGATGTAGCTAGGGCTCGCACATTTATTAAAAGCCCCCATCTGGTCTTCTTCTTAGCAATGGTTAGGGGATCCCATTGCCAGCTACATGGCTTGTTCTCAAGGCATTCTGAACAGAGTGCTTTGTTTCTCCTCTATGTGTTGTGCCACTCATTATAGGGAGGGGTTAAGTAATAGAATCTGTCTGATGTATGAGAAATGGTGGCTAACTTTATAGTGTCTCTGAAGGGTGAGTTCGCTTTTGGATTGGGGTGGGAAGTTCTTGTTGCTGAGCTCCTCAGTCTGAGAGCTTACCCAGCAAGAGGAAAATCAAAGTTACCTGCCCACCCACTTCTGTTACCTGTTGGTCTGTTAAGACTGAGGTGAAGGTCCTTCTTAGAAAGCTCACTAAAAGAGATTGGCTTGTGAGAAAAGGAAGGAGGTTGATGGAGAAGGTGGTATCAGTAGTCAAAGTGATGGTCTCAAAATGAGGGAAATTTGTTTTTTTGGAGTTATTCCTTTTCACTCCTAGCTCCTCATAAGCACCAGTCTTATGATAGATTCTTCTCTTCTCTGAGAGGAGCTCAGAAGGCATCGACTCCTTTTCCCCAGTGCCTTCTGATCTTCTGCCTCCTTTCCCCAGAATTGAGGAAAACTGATTATGACCTCCCTGGGGTTGGTGGAGGATAAAGGTCAAGATGGACTTTCAGAACCTCATGTTTTTCATGAAAAACCAGTTTCATGGAATGCCAGATTTCTTTGTATCAGCATTATGGAAGAATGGTTCATTCTTCGGCAGAAACAGCAGATCTGAGACATAACATACAGAGTATCTATGTACTCACAGGTGTATTGATTTATAAGATGTGGGGAGTCCCAAGGTCACAGCTAGTCAACCTTTGAGTAACAAGCTGAGAAGTCAAATCTAGGTTCATTCTTGGTCTGTCTTTTATTTGTTAAGTGCTTTGCATAGTGGGTGCTGTTCTAATGCTGTACATGTATTGACTGTTTTAATTCCCCCATAATCCTGTGATGGAAGAACATGGGGTATTTTAGAGAAGTTAGTCTCCTTAAGGTTATGGCTGATAACTGGCAGAGCCAGGCTTTGAACCCAGGCCCGAGTGTTAGGCCAGACTCTCTTTTAGTTTCCCCTTCTTTTCTGGCCAGCTCTTGTTTGTATTTAAAGGCTCAGCGATGAGAGGAATCTTGGAGGTAACTGAGTTGTGTATTTATTTCATTTTTCAGATGATTAAATTGAGACTCTGAGGCAGCAATTGACTTAATCTAGGTTGCACAGTTAATGGCAAGTGCCCGACGACCTGCCCCTCCAGAATTCTTTCCGTATTGTTTCCCTGTTGCTCCCCCAACTAGAAAGCTCTGCCCTTCTCTCTCTTAACATTGATTTCTATCACTTCTTTTAGAGCACAACAGACACGTTTGTTCATTCAGCAATCATTAAACACACAGTGACTCAAAGCACCGTGTTAAATTTGGGAGATGTGAAGATGAACAGAACACAATCTCTACTTACCCTTGACACACTTTCTGTCTACAGTGGGAGAAACATGAAGAGAAAGTTTCAAGCCAGTGAGGACAATACTGTTCGTAGGGGTGTGTATCCACTGTGCTATGACAACATGAAGAGGAAAGACAGAAGTCTTTACAGTAAAGTCAGGGATGAATTCATGGAGAAACTTATGTTTGAAGTTTTTGAGGATAAATAGGATTTTACCAGATGAACAAGGAGAAGGAAGATACTTTGAATAGAAGGGCAGAATGGGTGAAGTCATGGAAGTGCTAAAGCGAATGAAGCACTGAGGGACTGAATTCAAGTTCAGGACAAATATTTTGGACTTTACTTACAGTTGGATGCTGGCTAAGTGTGAAGAATGAGTGCCTGAACTGTGGCAGTGAGAATGGCAGGAAGAGAGCAGATTCGAGAGATAGGAAATGAGATTGACGGGACCTGGTGACCTGGGAGATGAAGAAGAAGGACTCTAAGTTTTCTTTCTCCAGTGAATGCAGAGATGATGGTGCTTTTCACTAAAATAAATACATGTAGCAGTGTCAATAGAGAAGATGAGTCTGTTTTGAATAAGTAGAATTTAAGGGTGTATTGGGTACCTGGGTACACTTGTCCAACTGGCTATTGGAAATATGGGTCTGAGCTCAAGGGAGACAACTGAGTAGGAAATGAAGATGTGGGCATTATCAGCATTTAGGTGGCAAGTAAAACCATGAAATAGAGGAGATCTTTTCAAGGGACATGTATAGAGTGATAAGAGGGTGAGGGCCCAGTGCTTCAAGAGTAGGCAGAGTATGAGAAGCCTGCAAACAAAACAGAGGCAGTATTTGTCCAAGGAGCAAGAAGATAATTGGGCAAAAAAGGTTAATGGCATTGAAGGGAAGGGAGAGAATAGATCAAGACAGAGGGAGTGGTCAGCTGCTCGGAGGTCAAGAAAGTTAAGGACTGAAAAGTAGCCATTGGGGATACCAGATATTAAGAATGGGGATTGGAATAAGGACAGTTTTAGAAGCCTGAACGCACAAGCTCCGTGAGCGAATGAATGGTTAGGAGGAAAGATGGAGAGTGGAGTTCAAAAATGAAAGGAAGGTGAGAGAGAAGGCATTCACAAGATCTGGCTAAAAGACCAAGGGCATAATAAACCCCGGTAGCCCAAGCGGAAGGGGCTGGAAAAGAGGACTAGGTTGAAGACATGGAGTGAGTTCCCAGGGAGGGAGGTGGGACTGGATGGGGTCAGTCATGACTCAGCCTCAATGAGCATATGAATAGAGGGGAAATCTTTCCCTTTGTAACCAATGACTTACCTGGGGGTTTGTGGACATTCCTGGTAGGGGTCTGGGGAGGACTTGGATGATAGAGGCTAGGGATGGGATGGAGAAGGGACTGTTTAGAAGTCCGATTAAAGGGGAAGTATGTTCTGATGGGAAAGGGTAGGGATGACAAGAGGGACTGAATGAAAGTCATGTTTTAAGAGAAAAGATGTGAGAGAAGAAAGGGACTACTCTCCAATGGTGGGAGATGGAGTCTGACACAAGCCTAACTTAGCAGCCGGGCCTCAGGGGGTAATTGCAGTTTTGGGGGCAGTGCTGTAGCTCTCATGGAATTGTTGTAGCCCATCCTTCTATCAGGTATGTATGTGTCTGTTGAAGGAGCTCTTTCTCAAAATACCAGAATATTTTGGGACCAAGCCACTTAGCCCCCTTCTGGAGCTATCAATACACAAAGATAGGGAAGATGTCTTCTTTCTCCCTTCTTTCATCGACACCAAAGGGACAGTGGTGCTATTTCTCCTCTGTCCTTCGGTGGGCACAGAGAATATAGGATTCCATTCTGATAGGTGGTGAGACAGCAGCTGCAGCTTGGCTGGTGGCAGGAATGGCAAGGCTTGTCTGAGTGAAAAAAAACAATCTGTCTCATTGGGATCTAGAACACTCTGGGACTCTGATGAAGCTCCAACTCACCATCACACAGAAGCAAGGAAGGAGGCAACATTCTTATTTTACAAAAGTATCACTGGCCGCTCAACAGGAATCAACAAGCAGGAAATGGTGACTGTGTGGAAGGTGGCAGTGCTGGTGGTGGCTGTGGTAGCTTTATTGAAGGGGCTGGTAATGGAGTGCCAGCCTTCATGATTCCAGTCAGGACCCCATCTTTGGTCAGCCAGGGACGATCCATGAAAACACTGAGAACAAGCGTTGTACTTCTCCAGCAGTGGGGTATTTAAAAACCACAGGGTCCTGAATTCCAATCACAGTTCTCCCAAGTACTTGTGCGAGTTATTGAACTTCCCTAAACCTCAGTTTCTCATTTGAAAAATGATGATTATATAATGCCTATCTCATTGTACAGTTCTAAGGACTTATTTTAAATCTTTCAGATAATGTAGGTAAAGATGTTAGACCAGCAGCTGGCAGTAAAGCCTTCAATAATGAGTAGCTCACTGGAAGTTGTAACACTTTGTTTTTGGCATTTGGGGGTGGCACCTAAATGAATGGAGCTTGGAGATACTGAAATCTGAACGTTAATGTTAATGGCTATGTTGTAGATTGGGCAACCTTGAACATTGCAATTAAATTATTTCCCATCTTATGCTTAAATATAGTAAGCAAGTTTACTCAAAGTTAAGAAGAAAGAAGCAACAGTTAATTACATTAGAATGCTGCTGAGCTTTCAAAAGCGAAAGGATTCCTGGATTTATACTCTCAATCTTTGGAATATTTTGTTCAGGCACATATTCTTCTCTCCCTCTTTCTCCAATTTCATTAATTCTGTCTTCAATCTGTTTTTCAACATTCTAAAGGAATGTACAGTTACATCTATTTACTACTATTTTAATTCCATTGAACGCTAAAAAATTACACAGAGGTAGAAAAGGACAGCATTCTTGGTTGGTTCACAGCTGTTATTGTGTTTCTCAGAGTACGTTTTGTGGAGCTTCTCTTTGGATGTTAATGCACCATATGAAATAAGGATCCTTATTTCACAGACTGGGAAAGCCTGGTTAAAGAGGTTTCATTTCTGTTTAAGAGTTTCCCAGAAACTTACTATGCTAACATGCATTTGGATCTACCAAACTTATTTGATCCTAGAAATATTCTGTTTCATGACTATTGCAGAACTTGTGTTCCATGGATCAAGCTTTGGGAAACTTGTTTCTAGGAAAACATGGGACAGCCAGGACTCTTGCCATCTGAGTTGTTGAAGTGGAAAGAATCCTCTAGAATCTTTTAGAGGAGTAAGAAAAGAAAAAGACTAGGGAGATTTTAGGACTCAGCTCTTGGTGATCTGTGCTTTCTCTCCAGCATGATCCCAATATATTCCATTTGCACTTCAGTCATAACCAGGAAGTTTGGAGTGGGGAAATTCAGTGGTAACTCCTGGGCAAAATTCCTTATGTTACTCTTCTACGAGTGGTGTGGCAATGTGGTGCTGTGTAGTTTTTTTTTTTTTTTTTTTTAATTAATACCAGAGTGGCTGTGTGTTTTTATTAAATAAATGCTAGTAATTTAAAAGAATTTTTTTAACGCACAAAAATTTCAGCAGAAAATACTTCAAACAGTGATGAGGGCCAGGGGTATGATATATTTTATAATTATAAACAAAAATCATAAGTGTTATGAATACATTTTTACAGAGAACTTTTGTGTTGTACATGATTTAAATCTTTCAGGTATTCTTAATGATTATCTCTTAACCAAGGCATAGTGGGAATTCTCTTCTTCAGGTAACATACTCATTCACTGTTTTAATTATACCAGATAACTCAAGTGAAAACTTACTTACCTGGTTAATGATTCTTAACCAGGGAGAGGTAAGCATAAACAATTCTGTATAGCTGTTTGCAAGAAAATGAGCCTGGGCCCGCACCTGCAGATTCCGATTCGGTAAGATTTGGGAGGGGCTCCCCAGCTTGTGTTTTTTTCCAACAATGCTCCTGGGTGATTCTGGTACACACCTTGCTTTGACAATCCTTGGGATGAATATAATTAAAATAACAGACATGGATTATTTTTCATTTTTGAAACAGCATGGTATGCTAGACTTCACAGTTCTCCTTGATGATAATGCCTGTAAGAATGTAGATTTTAAAGCGAAAGTGATTAGCAAACATCCTTATTTGTGTCTGTTTTACCATCTAAACATTTTGCGGGGGTAAATTTGGCATCGGAAGTAGAGTAAGGGGGAGGGGTAGAGGCAGGAGACTGGCTCATCTTCATGTAGGTTGTTAGGTACAGAACTCCTTTTTTTGAGGTGACTTCTGTAAGAGTGTGGTTTGTAGGCCCTTTTGATTAAGGGAAATATGATATTTCAGGGTAAGGAAAATAAGGAGCAGCAGAATCTCTGGGGAATGCTTGTATCAAGAGAGGTGATAATGAGAAGAGAGTAATGGAGATGAGTTTTCTTTTCTTAGCTTGATGTTCACATCAGCCCATCTACTCAGATCGCTGGCACAGCTACCAATGATGATATTTTGGATTTGCAAATGACTGAGAAACTTAAGCCACCCAGTGTTCCCATGAGGAAATTGCTTAAAAAATGACAGTGAACAATTTTGCAGAAAATGGGCTGTTTGTCAAATTAGAGGATCAAATTCTATTATTCTTCAGTGTGGGTAGGAGGAAAGCCTGGTTAACAAAGTGCTAAATCTCCTAAACAAGTTTTCCCGGGGGGATGATGAAATGATAGCTTATTGTGCAGAGTGGAAGATTCAATTATCCTCATATTAACAATTTAACTTTTTTTGTTTTTCTGACCTATTAGCAAGCTAAGGAGTGACTTTGAGAGAAAAGGTTGGGATTTCATGAGCTGCTTGTGGAATGGATGAGAGGGTAATGTGTCTATGACATCTGTCACCCTACTGATCACCTGGGTTGATTCAGAACTGTCCTAGAACGGAATCTGAGGATAAATTGGACACTGTGTGGCTTAGGGCACGAGTCTCCTTGGAGTAGCTTGGCTTAAAGACTAATTGCCTCAATCACACAGCACCTCTGAGAACCTTGGATTCTCATATTGTTTCTTACAAGAATCAACTACCTTAATCCCTCTTTGTTAATCCTTCAGGGGAATTGTGCACAAAATTGTTGCGTATTGTGCATGATTATATTTCATATATATTCATACCATAGAAGGATGCATGGCCCTATCTGATACCTGTTTTATTTAAAAGGATCATTTGCCTAAACTTCTCCAAGTAGAACCTGGCTGGAATCTCACATTCCCACCCCCATCCCCACCAAATACTCAACCCAAATATTACAATATAATTGAAATTAGATTAAAAAATTAAATGACATTTTGTGAGCTGTTTAAAAGGGTCAGCAATGTGTTTGAGCGTTACAAGATTAACCTTTGCTCCTTTGGGAAAATGCAGACTTCAGTAGGGATTCTGTGGCTGAGGTTGTACTTGCTAAAAGTTTAAAACAGTAATTTTTTCCTAAGAAAGGTCATCTTGAGCTAAAATGTCAAATAAATTATTTAGATTACTGAATTAGAAAAGTGAGGATCTGACAGGCTGAATTTTTTATGCACATTAGCCACAGCCGGGGTCTCTCTATACTCTTTTTATTAGGTAGAGTGCACCCCCTTGCCTCTTATAAAAAATCTCCCCATTTAGTCTGATACACTTCCTTTGATAGATGACTGCTGCTTTTGAGCATCCAGATACATGAGTCTGCTGAATTCAGATGGCCCGTGTTTGTTCTGCATGCCTCCTAGGCTGGATTCTAGCGAAGAGACAAATGGGGGGACACGGAGAAAAGAGCATACATGCAGGCACATACACCAACAATAAATGTTTGTACATATGTATGCATACAAACATATAAGCATGTAAATAAACATACTTTTTTTAAAAAAGGAAGATAACCTTGGAATTCAGTAAAACAGAAACACTCTCCAAGGATATATAGTGTGTTTCTAATAGGGAACACATAATATCAGATTGGTCCCAGTTAGGAAGGAAATAATACCAAAAAATTAAATGGCTTTATGACCATGTGATCTAAAAAATTCTTCTAGAAGCAAGGGTACTCTTTGAAAGAACCTCTAGGTGCCACTGCCACCTTGGGGATATGGCAAATTTCTGGGTAATGCTTATTTTATAGAGCGTTCTGAGTCTTTCAGAAAACTTTTTGTTTCTTTCCATTATGGTTTATTACAGGATATTGAATATAGTTCCTTGTACTATACAGTAAGACCTTGTTGTTTATTTCATGTCTAGTAGTTTGTATCTGATAATCCCAAACTCGTAATTTATCCCTCCCCTACCCCCTTTCCCCTTTGGTAACCATAAGTTTGTTTTCTATGTCTGTGAGTCTGTTTCTGTTTTGAAAATAGTTCATTTGTATTTTATTTTAGATTCCACATATAAGTGATATCATATGGTAGATATTTGTCTTTCTCTTTCTGACTTACTTCACTTAGTATGATAATCTCTAGTTGCATCCATGTTGCTGCAAATGGCATTATTTCATTCTTTTTTTGGCTGAGTAGTATTCCATTGTGTGTGTGTGTGTGTGTGTGTGTGTGTGTGTGTGTATACACGTGTACATACACACCATATCTTCTTTATCCATTCATCTCTTGATGGACGTTTAGGTTGCTTCCATGTCTTGGCTGTTGTACACAGTGCCACTGTGAACACTGAGGGTGCATATCAGAAAACTTTCTAATTGCAGGTAGATGATGCTGGTATTAGTTCTTTTTTATACATGAGAAAATTGAGTTATAGAGCTGGCAAAGTTAGTGATAGGGCTATATTACTATCACAGACTTGCAGACTTGAGTCCTAACACTGGCTCTTGGCTCCTTCTTCACCAGGATGTCTATGTCAAATTTGTGGTTTCTTAAGGTGAGAAGTTCTTTAGAATGTTTAGTTGAATGTTTTGATGTCTACAAGTGAAAATGTAGATGGCATTTTCAAGGGTCTTTCTACCTTCTATATATAAAATAGAGTATTCTGCATTTCTGTGAGGCTTTTAGCTTCTGCCTCCTATGTTTCTGGCTTATATATATGTATATTTTGCTAACTTCTCTTTTCAGAGAACTTTACTCTTTAGAATAGTTATTTTTTCATATTGCTTTTCACATCTATCTCAAGAAATTGTCTTTACACAGCTAAGGATCCTAAGGCTCAGAGAACCTAAATGTTGTAGAAGACTGGGGTAGAGTTGAGATTAGAATTCAGAACTTAGAGATTTTTGGTTCTAAATCTGTGGTTGAATGATATCATTTCTTTTCTTCCTCCTCCTTCTGTAAGTTCAATTTTCCCTTCATTTCCCTCCTTTCCTTCTGTCTTTGTCTGTCTACTGACCACTCTCTTATTTGGACAGTGTTGGTGCCCTGCATTTCCAGATCTTCTGGAAGTTGCACAGAGCTTTTTTTTTTTTTTTTATCAGGGAAAGATGTACAACATTTTAATAAATGTTTAAAATTGTATTAAAGGGACTAAAATATTCCCAAAGTAAATAGAACATTGTAGGCTCTGTTAAACAATGCATTTGTCATAATGTCTAAGTAACAGGTCATGGATCATAGGCAATATATCAAATTTAAACATGGCTCATTGCAAATATTATAACAGTGTCATAGGACATAATGAATGCTAAAATAGAAGGTAGAAGCTAACTGTTGCAAAAGTGATTATGTAAATCTTTTTTTTAAACATCTTTATTGGAGTATAATTGCTTTACAATGGTGTGTTAGTTTCTGCTTTATAACAAAGTGAATCAGCTATACATATGCATATATCCCCATATCTCTTCCCTCTTGCGTCTCCTTCCCTCCCACCCTCCCTATCCTACCCCCTAGGTGGTCACAAAGCACTGAGCTGATCTCCCTGTGCTATGCGGCTGCTTCCCACTAGCTATTGGTTTTACATTTGGTAGTGTATATATGTCCATGTCACTCTGTCACTTTGTCCCAGCTTACCCTTCCCCCTCCCCGTGCCCTCAAGTCCATTCTCTAGTAGGTCTGCATCTTTATTCCCATCCTGCTCCTATGTTCTTCATGACCATTTTTTTTTTTTAATTGATACAGCCACTATGGAGAACAGTATGGAGGTTCCTTAAAAAACTAAAAATAGAACTACCATACGACCCAGCAATCCCACTACGGGGCATATACCCTGAGAAAACCATAATTCAAAATGAGTCATGTACCACAATGTTCATTACAGCTCTGTTTACAACAGCCAGGACATGGAAGCAACCTAAGTGTCCATCGACAGATGAATGGATAAAGATGTGGCACATATATACAGTGGAGTATTACTCAGCCGTAAAAAGAAATGAAATTGAGTTATTTGTAGTGAGGTGGATGGACCTAGAGACCTAGATTTTTTTTTTTAGATTCCATATATATCTAAAATCTAAAAAATAAAAAGATTCCATATACATTTGTTAGCATACGGTATTTTTCTCTTTCTGACTTAACTTCACTCTGTATGACAGTCTCTAGGTCCATCCACCTCACTACAAATAACTCAATTTCGTTTCTTTTTACGGCTGAGTAATACTCCACTGTATATATGTGTCACATCTTTATCCATTCATCTGTCGATGGACACTTAGGTTGCTTCCATGTCCTGGCTGTTGTAAATAGAGCTGCAGTGAACACTGTGGTACATGACTCATCTTGAATTATGGTTTTCTCAGGGTATATGCCCCGTAGTGGGATTGCTGGGTCGTATGGTAGTTCTATTTTTAGTTTTTTAAGGAACCTCCATACTGTTCTCCATAGTGGCTGTATCAATTTACATTCCCACCAACAGTGCAAGAGGATTCCCTTTTCTTTACACCCTCTCCAGCATTTATTGTTTGTAGATTTTTTGATGATGGCCATTCTGACTGGTGAGTTGCACAGAGCTTTATGACTAGTTCTGGCTAATGGAGTGTGGGTAGAAATGAAGTGTGTCCCTTCTCCGTTGAAGAATTGAAAAGCTGTTATGCACCCCTCTATCTGCTTCTTCTAATTGCCTTGGCAATTTTGAAGGAGACTTTGAGTTGCAATGGTAGGATTAAAACTATGCAGTCAATTATTTGGAGATGCTCTGAGGAGGCACCAATACCTGTAGTGGATTTTACATGAGGAAAACACTAACTTTTACTGGGTTAAGCCTTTGGGGTTTCAGAGTTATTTATTACCATAGCATAACCTAGCTTATCCTGCCTAAAACGTGTTTAGGGTGCTTTTTTATTCAGAATTTTATATTTAATAAAAATCCATTACTTTTTTTTGGTTCTTTTGTTCTCCGCTTGACCCTTTATCCAAATTGTTCTCCTCTTATATAGGGTTTCTGTGAGTATCTAAATTCATATAAGGTGAATATCCTTTTCCTCTGTCCTCAATGATTTTTCCTCTGTAACTTTCTTACAAAATGTCTAGACTTGACCTCTCCCTGTGTGTAATAAGAAACCAAGAAGTGCTGACACAAAAAACTGTTATATCCCAATATTTCTTCCATGTATTTGAAGAGAATAGTCCCTGGCAATTTTGGAATTTACAAATGTCCAGTTCTAGAGAAAGAGTTCAAAATGAAGAAAATGAAAGGCTTTCAAAATGTCTATTTCTTTTCTTTCACTGTAAAAATAAAGACATATTGCTTTACCCATGGCCCATTAGATCACTGAAATTTGGAATGCATGACTGTGGTTTTCAATTGATCTTTAATTTGAAAGCATCTGAGAAGTGGTCTAGGAATTGCTGGGCCCTAAATATAATTTTCCAAATATCATCTAAATTTTTGGCATTGAAGTTACACTAACTTTAAGAACTTATAAAATTGGCTGATGCAATACAAAGGATAGCTCAAACTTTCTCAAGCTTAAGTTCTTAGTTAGGGGGTAATACTCTCTCAGGGATAATGTATTCCCAAGCAACTTTCTTAAGGAAAAGGCTGTGGAACTAAGCAGACTTCTACATGTAGCACAAGCTTTTGCATGTTTTAGTGTGTTTGTACCTGGGTAAGATCTTGATTTATACAGCATTCTCTGGAGGTTGAGGTAAGGGTATGTCATGCCCTTTATTCATGGTTCCACACCCAAGTAAAATTTCCAGAATATCCCTAGAATAAGAGCTTTCGGTGAATCCTAAATTAAGTCTAAACTTCTTTGTTTCTGTGCTTCCTATAATTTAGTCTCTCTCTGTGAACTTCTTTCATTACGTAGAATCTCTGATCCTGTTGAGCAGTTCATTCTGAGCTTAGACCCTTTGTTCATACTGTTCTTTATCTTGGGGTTCTCTTCCTTGCTACTCCTCCTCTCCTATCTTTGATTTACCAGTTCATTAAAAGACAGTTCCAAGTCCAACTCTTTGACTAAACCTTCTTTTATTACTAAAAGCAAAAAAATTTCTAGTGGCTACACTTGGGACTGAATTATGCTTTTTATATTTAACCCAATAAATCATAAATCTCATGTTGGAGCTTCAAGGAATGTGAGTGAAGATGGAATAATTTTTTACAGGGGGGGTCCAGAAAATGGAGCCAAACTTTGAGAGGTGACCCGTCAATGATCAAACAGGAGATACAAGAAAATTAGGGACAGTTAACAGTGGATAAACCAAAAAAACAGAGAAAGTTGTATGTGGGCAAAACGGGGCCTAATTTCATGAGTGCTAAATATTTGCTGGGATGCTTATTTTACCTGTAGTCTAGTGTCTCTTGTGGGACTAAGAGTTGGCATCTCAAGAGATTGTTTACCAACTTTCTATCACGCCTACCAACAAGGCCAGTCTAAGGTTTTCTTAGTTCGTAATGAAAGGCTAAATTGCTGTTAGTTGAGAATATACTTGTGGGAGTAGAGGGTTATGCATATGTTCTCCAAGGTCCATGGATCCCTAATTCTACAAGTTATAGGCCTTTATGTTTCTGGGCAAATTAGTCATGGCTCTTAATTGTAAATAACAGAAACACAAACTAGCTTAAAGTAATTTAATTGACTCAACAGCAAAGCATTCCTGTGGCTAATTCCTCAAAAGAAGGAAGGTTCCGTTATGAACATACCAATAAATCTCCACTAAACTAAGAGTATAGGATGGCCCACAAGAGTATTTTGGCTCCTCTTCTCTAATCACTGGGGCAGACCCCAGATCCATGATGAGCAAAGCTTTTTCCTTCCCGGTTGGCTATAGCAGAAAGCAATAGGATGGGTGAGTGAAAGGTAGATACTGAAGGAGATAGATTCCCTGGTTCCGGAACTTGATTTCAAGTTGATGAACTTTTGTGGTATCACAATGATAAGCTGATGTCTGAATGATTTCCCCTAGAATGTAAAGTTGGATATATATAAACTTGAAATCTATATAACTTATCAGAAGAAAATCTGAAAGTCCTCCTGTGTAGACTGAGACTTCTCTAGTGTTCTGGATTTGAAATAGGAGTGGTGGATAAAAGCAGGGAAGCACTGGTTTTGTGTGTGTGTGTGTGTGTGTGTGTGAAATCCATATTTCAATAAAATGTTATATTCTAAATTGAGGCATATATACACTACCAAATGTAAAATAGACAGCTAGTGGGAAGCAGCCGCATAGCTTGGGAGATCAGCTTGGTGCTTTGTGACCACCTAGAGGGGTGGGATAGGGAGGGTGCGAGGGAGGTGCAAGAGGGAGGAGATATGGGGATATATGTATATGTATAGCTGATTCACTTTGTTATAAAGCAGAAACTAACACACCATTATAAAGCAATTATACTCCAGTAGATGTTAAAAAAAAGAGAAAAAAAAACAGTGAGTTAACTATTTTTCAGAGTGTATTTTATTGACACGCATAAAATATATCAAACCTTTAAAAAAATAAATGCAGTCATAAATAGTTAGATTAAGTTAACCCTGACTTGAGGAGACATTTGTAAGGAGGAAAAACACTGCATCTGAGATGCTTTTGCAATGCACAGTTTACACATTTCATGGCTATCAGTCTGGTATTGGTGGTATGCAAGGAAGAGGTGGTTCTTGCCCAGAAAGTGCTCTAAAGAGGCCCATCTAAAACTGAGATAGAAACAGGTGTTCTTGGTTAAAACAGATAATAAGCCCAGTATATTTCTCACAGCAATAGGATAATCCAGAGACTCTGAACTCCCTCCACTGCAGCCATCAGAATTCCTCACCATCTCCACCTGATCACCAGGGCTTGTCTCTGTAGCTTGTAGAGAAACGCAGTCCTCCTTTGGTGTCTAACTCTTTTTGGAGAGTGGGGGTCAGATCTCTCTGCAAAGCTTCTGAGAAATGTAGTGACACTTTTCTTTGAAGTTTAATAGGACATTATTGTACAATAGGCTAAAGATGTCTCCTATATATTGGCCCCTATGTTGTTTATTTCTTTATAGCAGGCCAGGTAGCTCAAAGCCTGCCAGTGCCAAACTCAAAATCTTACATATGTAGTTGCTTTAAATATCACTCAAATAAGTATATTTTAAGCCATCTAGAGCACATACCCTACAAAATTATATCCATTATCTGCCACCTGCAGGTAAGACAAACCCTGTAGCTATAAAAGACCCCAAACCACTGCTGCCCTTTAGAGCTTTCTGGCCCAGAGACTGTAGAGCGACACCACCTGGACACATCAGCCCATCTCTGATTTCTCCCTCCCCCTGGAGTTGTCCTCTCCACTTCTGGATGTTGGCCCTGCGCTGCTGTCTCTGGAAAACTTTTTACTCCTTTTGGAAGGAAGAGGGCTTCTTCATGCAACCTCTTCAAGCTCTGCCTGATAAAGCTTATTGTGCAGTAGTGCCATCTTACAGTCTTGTCTTTCCCTTGATTAGCTCTGAAGTCCTTGAACTCAACATAAATACCCCCATTTTTCCCCCAGGAATAAACAAAAGTGATATTAGAAGTATTTACCAACTTATTGGCCCTGAGATCTGCCAGTTAGAATGAACACAACTATAAGCCACTGACACAGGGTATTTGTACAACATTTTCCTTTGATAGAGTGCCACCAGACATCCAAATGGATTAGGTTTATTCTGTTATTTATTTATTCAAGAATGTGTTGAGTGCTTACAATGTGCCAGGTACTGTCCTGAAACTCCACCAAGTATTGCTAACTGAGGGTATCAGAACACTGTTGAGTACATCAGATGAAACTTAGTAGATCTGGCTGGAATGGCATGGTTGAGAAATTCTCCTGACAGGAGATCCCACAGGGAGTGTGGCCTCCAGGACTGGGTCTTCTGGACAAGGTGCTGGGACAGTAGTCTGGATCCCTAGAATATGTAAGAGCTATCAGCCAAGTAATAGAGGGTGCAAGCACCCCAAATTCTTAGGAAACCCACGGATACTTGGACTCCAGTGGTTTGACCAGAAAAATCTCTGTATGGTGCCTTCGGGATTCTAGAATCACCTTGCTAGCCAAAAATAAGCATGTTGCAGTCACATCCTTTTCTGGGAGTTTTTTTTGTTTGTTCTTTTGAGATAAGACAGTTGCCGCTCTAACTTTGGAAGCATAAGTCTACCGTAAATTGATTTCAGATACCAGAGAACTTGGACTGGTTTAAAGGTGCATAGCACCTTCAGATTCTTAAATACTCTGCCCTTCCTGGGATCCAGTTGAACCCAGGGTCTTCCTATAGGTGCTGTTATGGAGTGAATTGTGTCCCCCAACCCCTTCCACCAACTCACGTTTTGAAGCCCTAATTCCCAGTGTGACTGCATTTGGAGATAGGGCCTATGAGGAGGTAATTAAGGTTAAGTGAAGTCATAAGGTGGGGACTCTAATCTAAAAGGACTGGTATTCTTATAAGAGAAAGTGACATCAGGAGTGCACACACACACAGAAGAAAGGCTACGTGAGGACACAGTGAGAAGATGGCCCTCTGTATGCAAAGGAGAGAGGCCTCAGGAGAAAACAAAACCTGCCAACACCTTGATCTGGCACTTCTAGCCTCAGGAACTGTGAGAAAATAATTTCTGTTACTTAAGCCACCCAGTCTGTGGTATTTTGTATGGTAGCCCTAGCAGACTAATACAGGTGAATTGTCAGCAGGAAGGCTAGGTTTGCAGCATATATGATAAACAGATATAAGAAACCTGTGAAGCATGAAACCAAGGGAAATATGTAATAGCTTAGGGACCTATCATTTCAGAAACATGGCCTGTATGTTTGGTTTTCTGGATGTAAAGAACAGATTTCCATCTCACAGAAATCTGAGAAAAGAGGATCTAATGGATGTGGTCTTGGCTTTAAGGAGTTGATAGGGATTCCATCAACAGGGTACTTGGTATTTATTTACTCTAGTGCTCCATTTTCAGTGTGACTGAACCTGACTTGGGTCTGTGTCTTTCCCTCCCACTTTTAATAACCTTGTTCTTCTTCAAAAATCTGCATATTTTTTCCTCTTCCCTGTAAATTCCATTAAATTTCAGTTGGCAAGTGACCCATTAATAGGCCTGATTCTTTCTCAACTTCTGCTCCCATTGGTTATCTGCCTATTTGTTCTATAATTCAAGCTTCAGAGTTCTTGAGAATTCTGGCTAACCTTTGCGCTGTGGTAACCTGAACCAGAGATTTCTCTGGCCCCATCAACTCTCACCAGAAGTGGTTAGAGTACAGCCATGGGACCCAATACCTTGTTACCTAAGGGCTGGAAGTGGACTATGTGTGGGAAGGTAATGTCAGCCTCAGCCTCTACACTATTGCTGCTTTTGTAGCATCCATATCTCTTAAGGGAAAAGGATAATAGCCCAGGAATACAATGTTGGGTCACTCAAAAATGTAGTAATTTGATTTATACCAAGATAACATATTGCTGTTGACTCAGGTCCATCTCTGCCAAAGGCTTCTGGAGGTCAGGTCCTGTGAATGAATTATGGGTATAAAACCCAAGTCCAGGAACTACATCACATTCCTCACCATATTCTGCAAGAGACTGTAAAGGTTATTCTTCAGTAGGTGCTGGAGCATTGTCTGGACATTGGGAAAGCTGAAGGGTTGAATATAACAAATGGGTTTGAGTATTGTTTGGTTGTCCATTTATCACTGTCCTATGTGAGTGTATGTTATACCACCTGCAGATACAGCCTCGTTAAGGCCTAAGTCCTTGGAGCTGTTGCAGCAGACTGAGTATTTGAAGGAGTAGGTACCTACTTAGCACTTCTCTATATTTAGGCTACGTTCAGAAGATCAAAAATACTTCTTTTTCTGACTCAGTTGGGAGCTGAGCTGGTCATAAAATCGTCCAGATAAATCAGAAACTGAGGCAGCACATCCAGATTTTCTAAAAATGGTTTAAGTGTAGTTGTTGGAAGTGTGGCCAGATGTGCCTTGTTGGCAAGGGTGAGTTGTGTGTATGCATATTAGTCAACCACACGAAAATGTGCCCAGATGTCCCAACAGGGGTCTGTTTTCACCCAGAGGAAGTCACCTGGACAGAGCTTTAATCCAGAGAACTAGAACATTCAGCACACTCGCGTACTTCTATACTCCACTGTTCTTCATGCCCCAGGGATGAGGGGCTGTTGGCATAAAATCTGGTTCCCGACCATAGGGTTGAGTCCTGACCAGAATGGGTGAGGAAAGCATAGGAGTTCAAACACATGGAGATGAGTAAGGCTTTTTTCTGAGTTTTCTGTCCAAGGGAATGCTCACCAGTAGACAGAATAGAATCAGACTCCGAAAAGAGAGATAGAGACTAGCAGCAGATAATGTAAAAAAGCTGAAAGAACTGGGCAGCTAGAGAATGAGTAACAGCCAGTAATGGGCAAGCTGAAACCAGTGCCCAATAAGAGGGAGCTAAATGTGTGAAAGTATTTGCTGGAACACTTTACATATCACCAGCACTCTCAGCTGTGGTAGGGGTGGGTAATTAAAGGAATGTAGCTGAGAGAGAGAATAGCTGCTTCACTGTCTCTGAAGTCCTGTTAAACTTATAGTCACAGCTACATAGCTGAGCACTTATTTCATATGTTAGTTCTTTAAGCATCAGTTTTTTATACCCTCACAGCATATGCTGTGATCCACTAGGAATATTAATGGGTTACATGAGGAATGCTTCTTGATTGCTTGATGGATAGAGTCCCTTATTTAGAGAGATTTTCATGTAATTTTATGTTTGAAATATTTTTCCACATGAGTATCCAACCTGTTTCCCATGTATATCCAAGTTCTGTATCTTTTTTTAGCGGTATGCAGACCTCTCACTGCTGTGGCCTCTCCCGCCGCGGAGCACAGGCTCCGGACGCGCAGGCCCAGCGGCCATGGCTCACGGGCCCAGCCGCTCCGTGGCATGTGGGATCCTCCCGGACCGGGGCACGAACCCGTGTCCCCCGCATCGGCAGGCGGACTCTCAACCACTGCACCACCAGGGAAGCCCTAAGTTCTGTATCTTATGCATATTTTCTTGCCTGCTTCATAATCCAAATGAACCCATTCTCATCTGCTGGCCACAGTAGGACAATAGGTACTGTTTTGGGCACTGAATTGTCCATTGGTACATCTCTCTGGACTTGGGAGCTGGAGAGCAAAATATGAAGACTGATGCTTCATATTTTGGGAGTTATTTAATCTCAGGTGTTGCCACAGCACAGCTGGGCATTGGGAAACAACAGGAAAGGGGGTGGGACAGGAAGAGGATGAATTTCCTCATCATATTGTATTTTTGAAAGACTGACTTAGAAATGTCACTTGAACCATTAGCAACATGCAGCTAGTACTCAAACCATTTATTAGTTGACAAAAAAGAGCTCTCAGTGATTCAAATCCTGAATAATTATGGGAGAACCTGAGGAGAGGTAGGGAAAGTTCATCTATACTTATGAAAGGGTTTGTTTTCCATCCTTTCCCTCCCTTAGGAGTAAGAATACAACAGCATTCTTAGGTCAGGGACTCCCTGATTCAGTTCTTTGAAAGACCCTAACATGCTCTCCTTATTTTGGGATTTACAGCCACTATAGGTAGCCCAATTTCATATAAACAGGCTTCAGAAAAAATAACTGCCTGAAGGCAGCTGATCTTTATGATTTTTGGCAACTTGCTTCTTTAACGACTGATTAATTAACCACCAGAGCTGACTCTTCCCACACCTCTGATGGCTAGCCAAGGAGATGAAGTGGCTATTCCCATATCCAGGAACCAGCTTCCAGTGGTTCTAAGAGCAGAGCTGGAGTTAATTTGGGGGGGAGATACTTCATTCTGCAAAGGGTTGTTTTGGAGAACTCTCTGTCTTGGCCACAAACCTTGAAGTCATGGACTTGACATTGACTGTTTCTGACATTGGTTAAAAAAATCTGAAGGCCAATACTCCAGGCTAGGATGTTTACTTCTCTTAAACAATTTAAGGGAGAGGCTATGGTTCTTGGCAAAGATTGTTTTAAAGGAAGGAACTTTGGATCTCTTCTGGTGGACAAGAGTGTGAGGTCTGGGACTTAGATGAAGGAAAATATGGGGAGGACTGTTCTCTGTGTTAGAGAGAAGGCCCCTAAAACAGTGTCAGTCAGGCTGATGGACCAGGGAGGAGGATGATCAGTAGGGTTTTTTGGTGACAGAATTGTATATTAACTCAAGGGGGAATTACATAATTCAAGGAAAAAATTCTTAAGACAGTAGATTAGCCTATGGCCTACTGTTTTGTTGTATAATCTTCTTTGTTTATCAGAAGGTAACTATTACCTATTTACATTTCTTTCTTTTATTTTTCCTTTTTTTTTTTTTTTTTTTTTTTGCGGTACGCGGGCCTCTCACTGTTGTGGCATCTCCCGTTGCGGAGCACAGGCTCAGCGGCCATGGCTCACGGGCCCAGCCGCTCCGCGGCATGTGGGATCTTCCCAGACTGGGGCACGAACCCGTATCCCCTGCATCGGCAGGCGGACTCTCAACCATTGCGCCACCAGGGAAGCCCTCTTTCTTTTTTTTAAAAAAATTTTATTTATATATTTGTGGCTGCATTGGGTCTTCGTTGCTGCGTGCAGGCTTTCTCTAGTTGTGGCGAGCAGGGGCTACTCTTCGTTGTGGTGCACGGGCTTCTCATTGCAGTGGCTTCTCTTGTTGTGGAGCATGGGCTCTAGGCACGCGGGCTCAGTAGTTGTGGCTCGAGGGCTCTAGAGCGCAGGCTCAATAGTTGTGGCACACAGGCTTAGTTGCTCCGCAGCATGTGGGATCTTCCTGGACCAGGGCTTGAACTGCGTCCCCTGCATTGGCAGGCGGATTCTTAACCACTGCGCCACCAGGGAAGTTCCTCTATTTACATTTCTTATGTATCATTTCTAATCTTCCCAAGGCAGGTGGATGCCCAGACCTTATGGGGAAAAGGTTACCAAATCAACAAACTAATATTTGCAAGCAAAATACTTTAAATTTTAAATATTTAAAAATCACCACTATGACTCCTATTCATCAGGAAGACCTAACCATCTCATTTCTAATTCTTAACTCAACCCTCTTTGAAAACACAGCTTAAATATTCACAAGTTTTAAAGCTTTTCTCAACTTACTTCAGTCCATTCTGATGATTCTTTCAGTCCAATTTCTACGTAAGTAATAACAACAGCCTCAACCATTTCTACACAACCATGTCTGTGGCAATTATTAGGTATCAGGCAGTGTTCTGAAAGCTTTATATATATTGATTTTCAAAAATCTTTACATATATCATATGAAATAAGTAATATGGTTTTCCCATTTTATGGATGAGGAATCTGAGGTCAAGGTTTACAGCTAAGAAGTAGTGGAGATTCAAACCCAAACTGTTTAGCTTAAAAAGTCTGTTCTTGATGTCTGGATTTAATCTGTGATCCTTTCGTTGTTTATGAACTTTTGTTTCTACTAATTTAAATATTATTTTCTCAGTATTCAAAAGTTTTCATAAATGGGCTGAATATTGCCATTATAATCTTCTTGAGATCAAGAAACTGTCTAAAGCTCATTTGAGTTTCCACAATCAATATAATTTCCAGCATAAAGCAGCAGCTTAATGTGCATTTTATCTAATTACATTATACTTGGTAGTGGATTTCACTCAAGAACTTTTACTAAAATTTTAGTATTGCCTTATTCTCTGTGATACCAAAATATCTTGAATCTTACATACAAAGTGAAAATGTTACAAAGTAGGAATATCTATTAATTCACGCAACAACTATTTTTTGAGTACATACTATGTTTCAGGCCCTGAGCAAAGCAGTCGTATATTGAGCTCTTATGAACATTATAGTCTAGATAATGAGATCCTCCTAATAGTCCAATAATAATAAACTGTGATAACTGCCATGAAGAAAAAAGAATTGGATTCTATCAAAGAGCAGAATAGGGGAATTGGTATGGGTTGAGTCAGGAAAGTCTTCCTGGAGGAGGTGATATTTGAGTTGAGATTTAAAGAATGAACAGGAGTTAGGATGGCCCATGGAGATCTAGGCACGCCTAACTCCTGCTACTTCTCTGCATTCACTTTATACTTCTCTCTCTCTTGTTCTTTTCACACAACCCTTATTTAAAAGTTATTAAATGAACCACTCCCCTTTTGTTCTCATATTCTTTCATGTGTTGCTCACTACGTCTACTGTTAATTTTCCTACTCTTTTGTTTCTAATTCTCTCATTTCAACTGATGTACTTTGGGCATTGATGTACTTTGGGCATTGATGTACTTTGGGCATTTTATCAGTCAGGCTTCTCCAGAGAAATAGAGCCAACAGGAGATATCCATATGTATATCTACCTCTATATCTAGTCACGCACACACACACAGAGACTTATTTTAAGCAATTGGCTCATACAGTTGTGGGGGCTGGAGAGTCTGAAAACTGTAGGGCAGCCTGGCAGGCTGGAAATTCAGCAGGAGTTGACAACACAGTATTGAGGCAGAATTTCTTCTCCAGGAAACCTCAGTGTTTCCTCTTAAGGCCTTGTGACTGATGGGATGAGGCACAACCACATTATGAAGGGTAATCTCCTTTACTTAAAGCCAACTGGCTATAGATGTTAACCATATCTACAAAATATCTTTACTACAACACCTAGATTAGCTTTTGATTAAATAACTAGGTACTACAGCCTAGCCAAGTTGACAAATAAAACTAAGCATCACAGGCATTAATATCTATATTTAAATGGTTTATAGTAGTGATAATTTTATGGCCTCCAGTTATATTCCTGACCAACCTTCATCTTTACAGTTCATATTTTTCTACCCACTCTCCTCTTTGAGGTCCTATTCCTATATTTTGGAGGTCTTATCCATATATTTTAAGAGCTTCCGTTGAATGAGGTTTTCTGTTTTACGTTTAAAATCTTTCTTGCTGTTGGGAGTATTACCTCGCATTCACTAGCACATTAGGTCTGTTTCTTCAGGGGACAGTCTATAATAACTCCTAACTTTGACATTTTCCTCAGTTCTAACTGATGGCTTAGTCTGAGCCCATTATTTATTCATTCATTTAATCCTTCATTCATCAACAATGATTTTTAGTACTGACTATGTAAAATGCTCTCTCCTATATGTTATGATGCATATATAAAGTTGAAGAAGACATCTTTATATTCTTTTTATTCCCTGCATTACAATTTAGCTGACCACAGAGAAACACATTTGCCACTATTCAGTTTACTAGCAAAGCCTTTTCAATCTTCCTGCAGTTTATCCCCATTGACTGGGTTTTCTACAGCCTAAAATATATCAGTATTGTCTGCAAGCCTGGGGATTTCATTAGATACTCCCTCATTTAGATTATTTATAAACATGCCTTGGCTTTGATCCTTAGGAATTTTCAGTGCTTAAACTTATCCATGTAAAGAATTTATTTATCCCTCTCCTTTATTATCTAGGTTAGCTTCCTACTTATAACTAAATGTCCCTTTGAGCCCATTATGACTTTTTTTAAGTAAAGTTTTTACGGAAGTGTAGCATACATACAGAGCAACTATCAAGCGACACATTGTCACAAAATAAACACATCCATGCAGTCACCACCCAGTTCAAGAAATAGTTATCACGTTCCTCAAAATCCTCCTCATTCTCTATCCTCACTACACACTCCTGAAGGTAAATAGAAGCTTTCTGATGTCACAATTAGTTCATTTTACCTGTCTTTAACTGTATATAATAAATGGAAATATATAGTCTATGCTATTTTTATTCCCTCTGAACATTATTCCTGAGACGTATCATGTTGCTACACCCATGTTGTTTGGAGTAACAAAAGTTGGTTCATTTTCAATGCCATATAGTATTGCAGTGCATACACACACACAGTTTATCTGTCCATTCTACTGTTGATGGACATTTGGGTTGTTTCCAGTTTGGACTATTTAGTGCTACGATGGCCATTTGGAAATGTCTTTTGATGCATATATGTATGCATGTCTGTTGGGTATATGTCTAGGAGTAACTGGTGAGTCATAGACTGTGCTCAGCTTTAAAAGATATTGGCAAACAATTTTCCAAAGGAATGCCACCAATTTATGAGCATTTCTGTTGTTCCATATTCTCATCAACACTTGGTATACTCAGCTTTTAAATTTTAGCCTTTTATGATTGTGTTTTGAATATTCTTTACCTAAGGACTAAAGACGTTGTACACTTTTTTTGTTTTGTTTTTTTTGCGAGACGCGGGCCTCTCACCGCCGCGGCCTCCCCCGCTGCGGAGCACAGGCTCCAGACGCGCAGGCCCAGCGGCCACGGCCCACGGGCCCAGCCGCTCCGTGGCACATGGGATCCTCCCGGACCGGGGCAACAACCCGCGCCCCCTGCATCGGCAGGCGGACCCCCAACCACTGCGCCACCAGGGAAGCCCTGTTGTACACTTTTTATAAATTTACTGGCCATTTGGTATTCTTTGTGTAGTACCTATTGAGTCTTTTGCCCATTTTTTTTTCTGTTGGGTTTTATTTTCTTATCAACCTGTTGGAGTTACTTATATATGTAAGATACAAGCTCTTTGTCATGTATGTATTGCAAATGGTTCTACTCTGTGACTTGCCTCTTCAAAATAGTGTCTTTTAATGAACAGAAATTCTTACTTTTCACGTAGTCTAATTTATCAATTTATTCCTTATGATTAATATTTTGTGTACTGTTAAAAAATATTTGCCATTCCCAAGATAGCCTGTTTTCTTCCAGAAGACATATTGTTTTTACTTTCATATTTAAATCTGTATTCCATCTGGAATTGATTTTTACATATAGTGTGAGGTAGGGATCAATATTTTTTTCTATATGGGCATTCATTTGACCCAACAGCACATTCAAAAGACCATCCTTTCCCCATTGCCTTCAATATAATCTTTTTCATAAATCAAATAACCACATATGTATGGATTTGTTTCTGGATTCTATGTTATGTTCCACTGATCTGTTTATTTTTTTGGGGGGCCAATATCAGAATTCTTAATTACTGTAGTTTTACAGTAATTTTTGATATATCTAAATATAAGTCCTTCAGTTTTGTTTTTATTTTTCGAGATTGTTTTCACTATTCTTGCTTCTTTGTATACCTGTATATATTTTAGGATCAGCATATCAAGTTACGTAAACACACACACACACACAGAAGTTTGTTTGGAGTTGTTTGAGGTAACGATAACTCTCACATCAATTTTAGGAGCATTGACACTTTTTCAGTATTGAGCCTTTCATTCCCTCATTATGTATCTTGTCAATTATTTAGATTTTTAAATAAAGTTTCTCAATAATTCTTTCTTGTTTTATTACTGCTATAAGGAAATATAATTAATTTCTATGTGTTGACATTGAGTCAGGGATCTTGCTAAGTTCAACTGGTAATTCTAATAGTTTAAATGTAGATTCTTCTGGAATTTCTTGTTTTTAAGTAATTATAGTTTTATACCTTCCTCTCCATTTCTTATATCTTTTTTTTTGCTATATTGACTGCTGGGATTTTTAGTAAAATTTTGAATAGAATTAGTGATAGCTGACATCTTCATCTTGTTACCAATATTAGGTGGGAAGATTTTAAGAGTTTGCAGTTATTACGTTTGCTGTATGGTTTTTGTAGTTATTCCTTATAATATTAAAAATTCCCTTTTATACTCAACATTATATGTCATTAGGAAATTACAAATTAAAACAAAGAAGAATTGGATACCATTATACACCCATAAATGTAATAATCTGAAACATTAAAACATTAAATACAGGTGAGGATGTGGAGCAAGAAGAATTCCAATTCATTGCTAGTGGGAATGCAACATGGTACAATCACTTTGGAAGACAGTTTGACAGTTTCCTACAAAACTAAATATACTTTTACCATCTAATCCAGCAATCGTGCTCCTTGGTATTTAGTCCAAAGAATTAAAAACTTATATCTATATAAAAAACCAGCAAAAGATATTTTAGCAGATTTATTAATTGTCAAAACTTGGAAACAACTAAGATGTCCTTTACTAAGTGAATGGATAAATAAACTGTGGTACATCCAGACAATGGACTGTTATTCGGTGCTAAAAAGAAATGAGCTATCAAGTCATTGCAGACATGGAAGAACCTTAAATGCATATTGCTAAGTGAAATAAACCAATCTGAAAAGGCTACATACTATATGATTCCAACTGTATGACATTCTGGAAAAGGATGGAGACAGTAAAAAGATCAGTGTTTTCCAGGAGTTTACAGGGATGGAGAGAGTAATAGAGCACCGAGGATTTTTTAGGGCGATGAAACTATTCTCTACGATATTATAGTGGTGGATACATGTTACTTTTGTCAAAATCCATGGACTGTTCAACACTAAAGTGAACCTGAGTGGAAACTGTGGACTTTAGATGATAATTCTGTACCAATATATGTTCATCAATTTTAACAAATGTACCAGTCTAATGCTGGATGTTGATGGTGAGGGAGGCGGTGCATGTGTAGGGTCAGGGGTACATGAGAAATCTCTGTACTTTCTGCTCAAGTTTTTTGTGACATAAAACTACTCCAAAAAATAAAGTCTGTTACAAATATGTATGTAAATATAAAGTTAGAAGTCATCTGGTCTGGGTGACAATTTAATGGTAAATTTAAAAATAAACTTTTCAATAGTTAAAAAGTTCCCTCATTTCTTTTTAATCAGATTTAAACGTTTTGTGGCTTTTTATCATGAATGGATGATAAATTTTATCAGATGTTTTGTTTTGAGGATGATAAAATCTTTCTCCTTTACTTTTCATTTATTTTGGTTAGCTATAGTAATTTTTTTTTTTTTAATGAGAACTAACCTTATGTTCCTGAATAAGCCCCACTTGGTCATAAAATTAAAAAAAAATCTTACTGGATTCAATTTGCTAATATTTTGTTTAGATTTTAAATTTTATATTTATTAATGAAAGTAATTTATAATTTTCCTTTTTTGTAATGTCCCTGTCAGATTTTTCTATTAAGGTTATCCTAAACTGTTAAAATATGTTAAAAAGTGTCACCTCTTTTGTTCTTCTATGGAAGTGTTTGTGTAAATTTGGTACTATTTTATCTTTAACTGTTTGGTAGAATTCACCAGTGAAGTCAGCTTTTCTTTGTAGGTATGTCTTTAATTAAAGATTTAATTAGGTATTTTTATTTATTTATTTATTCGTTTATTCATTTATTTATTTATTTATTTTGTGGTACGCAGACCTCTCACTGTTGTGGCCTCTCCCGTTGCAGAGCACAGGCTCCGGACGCGCAGGCTCAGCGGCCATGGCTCACGGGCTCAGCTGCTCCGCGGCATGTGGGATCTTCCCGGACCAGGGCACGAACCCGTGTCCCCTGCATCGGCAGGTGGACTCTCAACCACTGCGCCACCAGGGAAGCCCAGGTATTTTTAGATACAGAAAATTTTATTTTATTTTTTTTAACCAAAGCTTGTTATTTTTTAACATTTTATTGAAATATAAGTCACATAACAGAAATCTTACCATTTTAAAGTGGTTTTTGGTATATTCACTATGTTGTGCAACCGTTGCCACTCTCTGATTCCAGAACATTTCCATCAGAGAAGGGAGCATTCTGAAAAAGGATTTAAATGTGTAAATATTTTCTCTAAATAGAAAAATACTGAGCAAAGTCTATGGAGAAGATAATGACAACTCCAGGAAATAAGTTAACACATTCTTTAAGCAGAGCTAGGAAATCAGAGCAATATAGTTAAATGTTTGAGACAATATTGCTAAACAACAAATATGGGTTAATGTATATATTTTGGAGGGTCAAATATATATTGAAGGATATTTGTGCTCTTAAAAGATTCTGAGGAAGAGAACACTCCCACTGTGTAATTAGGGAACCAAATAGAAATATGTATCATGTTTCTGAGTATCTCTGGTCAATGGGTACCTTGGATCAACATTTTATCCCAGAGATGGACAGGAAGTTCTTCCACATATCTGACTGCAATCCCTCTTGCTTTATTTCTTAGCCTGTTGGCTTTTGCCCAGTCGCCTTAAGATTTCTTCTTGCCGTTCCAAGTACAGAAAGTTTTATTTTTTAAAAATTTCTTCCTGTGTCAGGGGATATATGTATACATATAGTTGATTCACTTTGCTGTACAGTAGAAACTAACACAACATTGTAAAGCAACTGTACTGCAATAAAAAATGTTTTAAAAATTTCTTCCTGTGTCATTTTTGGAAAGTGTGTTTTCCTGGGGGTTTTCCCATTTCATCCAAATTATCAAATTTACTGACACAAAATAGTTCAGAATATTATTTATATTCTTTGTAGTATCCTAGAATCTAGTTGTAGCATCCCCTTTCAAGTATCTGACTATGATAAATGGTATATTGTCTGTTTCCTTGATCAGTGTTATTAGAGGGTTTAATAATTGTTATCATCTTCTCAAAGAATCAGATGTTGGTTTTGTTTATTTTTCTGCATTTTTAAGTTTAGTTTCAACTTTGTTAATATCTGCTTTTATCTTTTGGTTTAACTTGCTGCTCTTTTTTAGAGTTGTATCCTTAGTACATTCATATCAGCCTTCTTTTTAAAAATATACATTGTAAGGCTTTAAATTTTCCTCTAACTATAGCCTTAGCCTCATCCTAAATTCATTCAGTTCAGATAATTTTCTAATTTCCACTGTGATTTCTTTGACCATGAGTAATATACAGTATAAGTACATTGTTTAATTTATAAATAATTGGAGTTCTTATAGCTATTCTTTTTCGCTTTTGATTTCTAGCTTTATACTAGTATTTCTTTCTTCTCTTTCTTAGATTCCAATTATACATTTACTAGATTTTTCCCCATTATCCCATATGTTTGTGTCCCTTTCAGAATTTCCTGTCTTTTCTGTATTTTTTTGTTCTCTATGCTACTGACTTATCTTCTATTTAATTAATTCATTCCTGAGCTGAGTCTAATCTGCTTTTAAATCCATTGATTGAATTCTTATTTTCAGTTATATTTTTCTGGTTCTAGAAATTCCACTAGATTATTTTTATAGATTCCAGTTCTTTGGTGAAAAATCTCTATTTTTGTTATCTATTTTTTGACTAAATCATAGTTATAGAAGAATCCTTGTTTGATAATATTCAGATCACCTATAGGTTTACAGTTACTGTCTTTCTTTTCCCTGTCTCCATCCTATTTCTTAGCAGGCTTGGTTATTTTTGATGGAATGCTGGACATTTTGAATGATAACTTTTATAGTCTCTGAATGTTTTCCTTCTCTAGAGTGCATTCATCCTTTACTCTGGCAGACAGAAAAAGTGCAAGCCATCATCCCAATCCAAACAGGGACAAATTTAATTCAAGGATAATTATCAGTCTTTGTAAGGCTTGGTTGACCTCAAGTTCACATTGACTCCTAGGATGTAGTAATTGGCAACCCAGGGACTCTACTGGAGTCCTTTCTCATTGTTGAGTCTTGATTTCTTATTTTTGTCTTCTGTACACTGTGAGATTTACAAAAATTCCACTCTGCTTTTTAGTTGTTTTCTTTTTGGTTCTTAGCTTCTTGTCTTGCCCATTTGATCAGCAAATGCCTGGGGTGGGGGAGGATGGGGACTGGGGAGAGGAAAAAGCTGTGCAGAGTGCTGGGCTTACTTTGAGCCTCCCTTGTCCCTGGGAGTTAGCCCTTAATAACCCCAATTGTTACTGCCCCAGCACCATGAGAGAGCCAAAAGCTCTGCTGGCTTCTCTGCTGCTAAACAGTGGATCTCCTACCTCACTGTTTTTTTCTGGCTGTGTTGGTTCTTCGTTGCGGGCTCCAGTAGTTGTGGTGCACAGGCTCAGTAGTTGTGGCTCGCAGGCTCCAGAGCACAGGCTCAGTGGTTGTGGCACATGGGCTTAGTTGCTCCGTGGCTTGTGGGATCTTCCCAGACCAGGGATCGAACCCGTGTTCCCTGCGTTGGCAGGTGGATTCTTAACCACTTCTCCACCGGGGAAGTCCTCGTACCTCACTTCTTACCCTCTCTGAGCAAAGAATTGGCAAGCTCCCTCAGGAGGAAAAGAAGCATGCAGAATATGGGTTTACCTCAGTGAAATATTCTTCTCTCTTGGATTATGGTCCCTCAAATCCTGGTTGCCTCATCAGCTATCTGATCTCAGCTAGAAGTGAAAGTCTATGCTTTTTTATTTGATGAACGTAACTTTTGTTTTAGAATGTTGAAAAATACCTAGACATATCATATATCTTGTATGCAATTCTAATGATGTTATTCATGAGTGCATATTCAGAAACACAGATATTGGGGTTTGGCCACTGTAGTAATAATTCACATGCTTTCTGGACATTTCCTAATTGTCAGTCATAAATGGAAGGTAGATAAAGAGCATAATTTCCCCAACCATTTATACAGAAAAACAAGACATAATAAGGTTAGCACAGGGATAATTTTATGCTTCTACAGCAACTTGCTATGAAAAAAATTCTAACTTTTATGTTTATTTCCTACAACATTTCTTTGGGAAAGAAGTTAGATAAATTCTAGAATTAGGGTTGAATATTGCTTTGTCGCCAAATTAAACATTAGTAGGGGAGTTTTCTGCCTTGGCATCTGGGTTTTTTCAATGCTAAATATTTTTTTTAAAACTTTTTGGAAGACATTGTGTCCTGTAGGGAGATTCTTAGGCACAGACGCAGAGCCTGACAACAGATGGTCACAGGAGATCCTTTCTGGTTGTGTCACTTTGGGAAAGTCTCTACCCTCAGTGACCCTCAGTTGTCATCACATGTAGAATGGAGAGGATAAACCCTGTTGTGCTTATCTTGTGGGAGTTGTGTGAAAATTGAAAAAAGAGAGTATGTGTAAATGTAGTTTGGAGACAGGAAACTACTACATAGGTGGGTGACACAGCAGATTTTTTGACTCAGATATTTAAAGCTTCAAGTAGTTTCTGAGCTCTGGATCCTTATTTAGAACTTGTTTATCTCATTATTCCCTATCAAAGTTTATCAGATTATTCTCTAAATGTAAGGGGTAAACCAAAATCTCTTCTAGATCCAAATTTCACAATGAATCCAAGCTAAACAAAGCTCCTTTCTGCTGTCTTGTTGCTCTTGAGGCCCCCTGATTACAATGAACAGTCCCCATCTGTAATCCTTTTAACCCCTCCTTAGCCTTATTTTACATCCCTATGTGTCTCTGCCAGCCAAATAGTTTATTTTCCTCCTCCTGTTTGGATTAAGGGGGTTAAGCTGCATGGACTTTTTTGGAACCCAGTTAAGACACTCTTCTCAGCCCCAGCCATTAGTGCTCAATTTTATTTCCATGACGAAGCCTTTCCCTACTGCTCCCCGCAACTGAAAGAGCACACACACAGCACTGGGAGCACCCGTTGGCATTCCTATCACCTACACTGTGTTTTTTTTTTTTCTTCTTGTCTAAGCATGACTTTGCTTATACAAGGCTAGCTTTTTCCGCCTGTTCCCTAGATGATTTTGGCCCATTTTCAACTCTCATTCTTTCTGTGGCATTGGGAGTAGTTAGTCATTTGTGCATCAGTGAGAAGACGGATTTAGTGAATAGGAAGACCACAGACTTTCCTCTTTGGTCCTTCCTTCCTTGACAAAGTAAATCCCGCTGAAAAACAGCATTAATAGAGCATGACGGTTTGAAGAATAGATCCCTAACTGTTGACATTTCTGTTGTCAAGCTAGGTATTATGCTGTGATAAAGAAAAGACACATTTTTTAAAAAGACAATCTCCATGGCATTAGGTTTATTAGTGCAATATCATTGTCATTGCCCTCGACTCCCCAATACACTTAAGGGCCTATCAATATTTCCATTAAAAAAATCCCATTTGCTGTCATTTAAAAGTAGCGTGGCTATGTCAGATCATTTAAACTGAAATTATAGATCAATTATTTCTGGTTTATTATTGAATGTCAGGGGTGGTTAAATTCACTGAATTGGTAGGGGTTGAATAGTCTCTGTTCTGGAGGAAAACGGTCAGTGTAAAGACAGGATATTGTGCAGGTCCTAGGGAGAAGATGAGACAGTCAACTCACCTTAACATGAATCACTGTTAGTTATCCATGTGTATCAATGAAAGAATAGATTTACTTCTTCATGATTGACCTAAAATAACCTTAGTTCTTCGTTTGAGAGATATGAGACCTAATTGCTAGCTAGATGCAATAAAAAAGGGTCACCACCCTCTGACCTCCAGAAAGACACAGCATTATACTGTGTTAGGTACTAAGCACAATAACCCAACAAGTTAGGGCTATAATATCTTAGAGGTGAGGAAACTAGGATTTATAGAGGTTAAAAAACCTTCCAAGTTAAGCAGCTAATGGATTGCTAAATTTAGGGCTCTTTGACTTCAAAAACCCTTAATTTTCTTGTGTACCACTGACACATACAGTGAAATCTACTACTTATCAGGCCATAGTTTTCTAACTTATTTGACAATGGGGAAAAATCTGTCCATGTTGAGAGCTGCTTTCTGTTTGTTTTTGAAACTGCCATTATTGTGTGGAATTTGCCTTATCTTTTTAAAGAGTCCATAGTTGGATCCTGGTTGGCAAAATTTGAAGTTGGCCAAGGTTTTTAAAATCTCATTCACTCATCCATTTGCTTGAAACACTTTATTTAGTCCCCCCAGTAATGTATGCAAGTGTCCCTTTCCTCACGTCCAACCTAAAATAGGTGTTACTGCTTTTTCATATTTTTGTCAGTCTGATTCTTGCACAGTGATGTCTCTTGTTAAAACATTTCTGTCACCACTAGTGAATTTCAGTACCTTTTCAGCACACAGTCATCCCTTGGTGTCTGCTGGAGGTTGATTCCCGGACCCCTGCAGATACCAACATCAGGATGTTCAAGTCCCTTATATAAAATAGCATGGTACTGTTGGCCCTCCATTTCTGCAGGTTCTGCATCTGCAGGTTCAACGAACCAAAAGAATCTCTTTTCTTTCAATTGCATTTTAATTCAAAAATTATTGAAAAATAGATTGGGCTCTTTGGACATATGCTACTCAAGCACAGAATATGCAAGGTGTCACTAAATCTTACCATACTTTAAGAGAAAAATTATCTGGAGATCCTTGTAGATTTTTCCCTAACGTGTCAAAAAGTTAATCTGAGCATTGAGACAAGTCTTTTTTCCTTTCTAAACACCACAAGAGGGAATTGCTATAGTGTCTCCTCTATGGATTTTAAAAGTTTCTTGTGGTATATGTACAGGAATTATAGCTTAAGCGTCAACTATGATAAAACTAGCAGAATGTCTATTCAAGTCAATAATATTACTTCTATAACATTTTCACTTCACAGTGATACAATTTGAAGCCAATTGAATGGAATTGAAATAAGTATTTTTTTCCCATTGAAAAGCATATGTTTCTTCATTGAAGACTATTTTCTTGCTAAATTGGATGTTTTACCTTTGAGTTATTGAAATGTTTTGCTTTTTATCTTATAAATAAAAGAAAATCTTTTAGTATTTCCAACACAAAATTTTCTCTTGCTTCTTAAAAAATGGAATCTTCAAGCTGAAAGAAAATAGGGTTAATTTCAGAGACTATTATTGAAGATAGATAGATGGTTTATCCATAGGTGTATTATATACAGTTTGCTACCATTGTATTTGAAGGCCTTATATAAGAAGTATTTTGTGCTTTTAACACCAGACACTGATACTGAGTATCTACTGGAAAGGTGCTTGCTCTTTTTCTTGTTTCAAGTTTAAATGCTTGGGGGACTTGATTTTCTTCATGCAGATTTTGTAGTTCCTCAGAAAATAAATATTCAATTTAAAATTTTTCCATCACATCTCTTTTTACCTACTTTAGGGAGTTTATGGACTCTCTGAAAAACAATAAACTGCCCAAAACAAAATCAAAAACAAAATAAAATAAAAGATATCTGATATACTGAGTGTCTGCTATTTCCCAGGTACTGTCCTAACCATTTCACATGGATTATCCCATTTAATCCTCACGTGGGATATGGGTACTCAATTTATCATAATTTTATAGGCCACTTAGGCCTTAGGGAGGTTAAATAACATGCTCAACGTCAACAGAAAGTGTTAGTCCTCTAGATTTTTTTTATTCATACATAATATACTCAGGGCAGATTTTAATGTAAACAATTGTTAATTTAAATATTTACCAAATTATATTCTTGATACCTTTGCTTGCTGTTTGGCTGATCACTATTGATTTCACCTTAATATTGAGACTGCAAAAAAGCTTATGCTAGGAGAAAAACCCAAAGCCTGCACTTCCAATTACCTTTATACTGGGGATTAAGTTTTAACATATACATTTTTCAGGAACACAAATATTCAATCTTTACACTTATGATATTCATAAGTCTACAAATCCAGGCATAATAACCTGCAAGGAATTCATCGTAATTGCTGAAAGCAGACTCATGAGTGAGAACCTCACTACTAGATCTTCTGCAAGGGAATACTCCCTCCCTCCTCTCCCTGTTCCTCTAGGACTCGATGTGATGTATGGTCTTCTAGTCCCACAGGGACTGAAAGACAGAGTGATGGAAATCAGTTTATTAAATATTAGTTTTTCCTTAATTTTATGAAATGTAATATATATGCAGAAAAATGCAAAAAATAGAAATGCAAAAATTAATAATTACAAAGCAATAGCTGTGTAACAAACACCATGGACAAAAAATAGAATGATGCTAGCTTTTCAGAATCCCTTCTAGAGTATAACCTCCCAATCCCCCCAGAGGTAATCATTATCCTGATTTGGTGATAATTGATTCCTTTCTTTTCTCTTTAGTTTTATCACCTATGCATGCATCATTAATGTTTGGTTTGGTTTAGCCTCTTTTTGAGACTTATGTAAATGGAATCGTACACTATGAATTCTTACTTGAATGAAGGTTGCTTCTTTCCCTCAACATTAAGTTTGTAAGATTCATCTGTGTTGTGTGTGTGTAGGTGAATTTTATTCATAATTAGTGCAATATAGAATTCCATTGCATGTATATGCCACAATTTGTCCATTTGTGCTGGACTGTGATGTGCTGATTTGGGTAAGCCATAAACTATATTTTCTAGAATTCCCTTCCTCATGGGGTTTTGAGTTGGAGTTGGCCAAAAGGATAACATGTGTGATACTTGCAAGGCAGAAATAAAGCAGCAACCATTATCCTTTAAAAGTCTTTATGGTGATGAAGATATGGTGACAGACAGACACAGAGATGCCCAGCGGATCCTAGCTTGTTCATACTCTTCTCTTTGTCCATTTCATCTTGACTGTTGGTTCTGTTGACCAACAGAACCTCCATATCCCCTTGGCTCTGGGCCCAGAGAGGCGATAGCTACCTAGAAGCAGCAACTTGCTAGAGACACCTCCATGAGCTTTTCCCTTCCTCCCTCCACTTCAGTTTGGCTTTTAAGATTGCTTAGTTAGCAACTCCTTCTGTGATCCTCCAACTCCCCCTTCTGGACCTTTATTTCTCTAGCTTGTCCCACAATAGTAAAAGGTTGAATTCCTACAATAAATCCCTTTTCCCAGTCAGACTTCCCTGACTGATGCATCATTCAACATTTGATGGTCATTTGGGTTGTTTCCAGTTTGAGGCTATTAGGAACAATGTTGATTCTTGTAGTTGTATCCTGAACAACTTTTATCTAGGCAAGGGTGGATCCAGTATTTTTGAAGCCTTAAGCTCATACAGTTTAGGGGCTTGCTTTAAAACATATATTGATAGACACACACACACACACACACACACACACAAATTAAGTACCAAGACCTGTAGGGGATCCATGCCAGTGAGAGGCCTTTGATTCACTTCATGGTAAATCTGCTATGTCTCTAGGGTATATAATCAGGAGTTGAAATGTTCAATTCTAGGATATGCAAATATTTACCTTTAGTAGATAATGCCAAATAGTATTCCAATTTGCACTAATTTGCACTCCTACTTACAGTGTATGAGTTTATGTTTTTCCACATTCTTGTTAACATTTGGTCTGTCAGAATTCTAAATGTTTGCTCATCTGATAGGTGTGTTTGGTATTTCCTTGTGGTAGGTCACTGATTACAAATAAGGCTGAGCAACTTTTCATATTGCCTTAGCTTATGTTCTCCAGAAAGCAGAGCTTGTGGTAAAGACTTCTGTGCTATTGCTTTAATAGAGGGTGTAATCCAAGGGAGCAGTATGGAGGGTACTTACTGGGAGTGAGGCAGAGAAGGAGAAATGGCTAATGCAAGGATGTGTTTTCAACTACCCACTTCTCTTTTCAAATTCGAATGATTGTCAGTCTCAGGGAACTACCTTTTGAGAAGCTGCATAAAGGATTGTTTCTCATGACAATCTGCTGGTAATAGAGTGCGAAGGAAGAAAGACAGGAAGAAGGGAGAATTCATTCATTGGCTCCTATCTTCTACTAGTCAACGATTGATCAATCCCATGGGACATTAATTCACTTATGACTCTGCAGGCATGGGTGTTAAGTGGTTCTAACTGTCAACCAAGAAGTCTCTGGGGAAAGAGGTGAGAGGTTCTTGGCATGGGTGTGCAGCTACGTGCTCTTGGGTTGTATCTGGCTGAAGTTGGTCACAACCGCTCAGAGTTGGCTGGGGCTGGAACAAGTTTCTAGAGGCCATGGAGACAGTTTTAAGGCCAAGAAGATCTGACATGGTACATATGAAGTACACATACGTTTGCTGGTCATCTGGATTTCTTCTTTTGTGGAATATCCGTTCTGTTTGTTTTTTTTTTTAACATCTTTATTGGAGTATAATTGCTTTACATTGTTGTGTTAGTTGCTGCTGTATAACAAGGTGAATCAGCTATACGTATAAATATATCCCCATATCTCCTCCCTCTTGCGTCTCCCTCCCATCCTCCCTATCCTACCCCTCTAGGTGGTCACAGAGCACTGAGCTGATCTCCCTGTGCTATGTGGCTGCTTCCCACTAGCTATCTATTTTACGTTTGGTAGTGTATATGTCCATGCCACTCTCTCACTTCGTCCCAGCTTACCCCTCCCCATGTCCTCAAGTCCATTCTCTACGTCTGCGTCTTTATTCCTGTCCTGCCTCTAGGTTCATCACAACCATTTGTTTTCTTTTTTAGATTCCATATATATGTGTTAGTATATGGTATTTGTTTTTCTCTTTCTGACTTACTTCATTCTGTATGACAGTCTCTAGTTCCATCCACCTCACTACAAATAACTCAATTTCGTTTCTTTTTATGGCTGAGTAATATTCCATTGTATATATGTGCCACATCTTTTTTATCCATTAATCTGTTGATGGACACATAGGTTGCTTCCATGTCCTGGCTGTTGTAAATAGAGCTGCAGTGAACATTGTGGTACGTGACTCTTTCTGAATTATGGTTTTCTCAGGGTATATGCCCAGTAGTGGGATTGCTGGGTCATATGGTAGTTCTATTTTTAGTTTTTTAAGGAACCTCCATACTGTTTTCCATAGTGGCTGTATCAATTTACATTCCCACCAGCAGTGCAAGAGGGTTCCCATTTCTCCACACCCTCTCCAGCATTTATTGCTTGTAGATTTTTTGATGATGGCCATTCTGACCAGTGTGAGGTGATACCTCATTGTAGTTTTGATTTTCATTTCTCTAATAATTAGTGATGTTGAGCATCCTTTCATGTGTTTGTTGGCCATCTGTGTATCTTCTTTGGAGAAGTGTCTATTTAGGTCTTCTGCCCAGTTTTGGATTGGGTTGTTTGTTTTTTTGATATTAAGCTGCATGAGCTGCTTGTATATTTTGGAGATTAATCCTTTGTCAGTTGCTTCATTTGCAAATATTTTCTCCTGTTCTGAGGGATGTCTTTTCATCTTGTTTATGGTTTCCTTTGCTGTGCAAAAGCTTTTAAGTTTCATTAGGTCCCATTTGTTTATTTTTGTTTTTATTTCCATTACTCTAGGAGATGGATCAAAAAGGATCTTGCTGTGATGTATGTCATAGAGTGTTCTGCCTATGTTTTCCTCTAAGAGTTTTATAGTCTCTGGCCTTACATTTAGGTCTTTAATCCATTTTGAGTTTATTTTTGTGTATGGTGTTAGGGAGTGTTCTAATTTCATTCTTTTACATGTAGCTGTCCAGTTTCCCCAGCACCACTTATTGAAGTGGATGTTTTTCTCCATTGTATATTCTTGCCTCCTTTATCAAAAATAAGGTGACCATATGTGTGTCGGTTTATCTCTGGGCTTTCATTCCTGTTCCATTGATCTATATTTCTGGTTTTGTGCCAGTACCATACTGTTTTGATTACTGTAGCTTTGTAGTATAGTCTAAAGTCAGGGAGCCTGATTCCTCCAGCTCCGTTTTTCTTTCTCAAGATTGCTTTGGCTATTCGGGGTCTTTTGTGTTTCCATACAAATTGTGAAATTTTTTGTTCTAGTTCTGTGAAAAATGCCATTGGTAGTTTGCTAGGGATTGGATTGAATCTGTAGATTGCTTTGGGTAGTATAGTCATTTTCACAATGTTGATTCTTCCAAGCCAAGAACGTTGTTTATCTCTCCATCTGTTTGTATCTTTTGTTTCTTTCATCAGTGTCTTAAAAGTTTTCTGCTTACAGGTCTTTTCTCTCCTTAGGTAGGTTTATTCCTAGGTATTTTATTCTTCTTGTTGCAGTGGTAAATGGGAGTGTTTCCTTAATTTCTCTTTCAGATTTTTCATTATTAGTGTATAGTAAAGCAAGAGATTTCTGTGCATTAATTTTGTATCCTGCTACTTTACCAAATTCATTGATTAGCTCTAGTAGTTTTCTGGTAGCATCTGTGGGATTCTCTATGTATAGTATCATGTCATGTGCAAACAGTGACAGCTTTACTTCTTCTTTTCTGATTTGGATTCCTTTTATTTCTTTTTCTTCTCTGAATGCTGTGGCCAAAACTTCCAAAACTATGTTGAATAACAGTCGTGTGAGTGGGCAACCTTGTCTTGTTCCTTATCTTAGTGGAAATAGTTTCAGTTTTTCACCATTGAGAATGATGTTGGCTGGGTTTGTCATATACGCTTTTCTTTTTCTTTTTTTGGCCTATATTTCTGTTGGATTATCTGTCTTACTTATTTGTAGAAATTCTTTATATATTCCAGACCCTAGTCTTTGATGTAGATGCTGTGCAAATAACTTTTCCTAATCTCTGGGGTGTTTTTAATATTTTATGGTGTTTTTCATGAAGAAAAAAACCCTGAATTTTAATATACTCATTATTCAATCATTTCCTTTTAGGTTAGTAGTTTTTAAATTGAAGTTTGGTTGATTTACAATATTATATTTTTCAGGTATACAACATAGTGATTCAATATTTTATAGATTGTACTCCATCTAACATTATTTATTACAAAACACTGGCTATATTTCCCTGTCCTATGCTATGTATCCTTGTTGCTTATTTGTTTTGTACACAGTAGTTTGTATTTCTTAATCACATATCCCATGTTGCCCCTCTCCCCCACCCTTTCCCAACTAGTAATCACTAGTTTTTTCTCTATAGCTGTGAGCCTGTTTAAGTTTTGTTATATACACTTGTTTGTTTGTTTTTTAGATTCCACATATAAGTGATAACATATAGTATTTGTCTTTCTTTGTCTGACTTATTTCACTAAGCATAATGCTCTCTAGTTCTGTCCATGCTGCTGCAAATGTCAGAATTTCATTCTTTTTTATGGCTGAGTAATATTCCATTGTATGTATGTATATGTATATACATGTACACATACATACATCTTCTTTCTCCATTCATCTGTTGATGGACACTTAAGTTGCTTCCATATCTTGCATATTGTAAATAATGCTGCTTAGAACATTGAGGTGCATGTATCTTTTTGAATTAGTGTTTTCATTTTCTTTGGATATATACCCAGAAGTAGAATTGAGGGATCATATGATACTTCTTTTTTTAGTTTTTTGAGAAATCTCCATACTGTTTTCCACAGTGGCTGCACTAATTTACATTTCCACCAACAGGGTACAAGAGTTCTCTTTTCTCTACATCCTCACCAATGTTTGTAATTTGTAGACCTTTGGTGATAACCATCCTGACAGGTGTGAGGTGATATCTCGTTCTTGTTTTGATTTGCATTTCTCTAATAATTAGCAATGTTGAGCATCTTTTCAAGTGCCTGTTAGCCATCTGTATGTCTTCTTTGGAAAAATGTCTATTTAGGTCTTCTGTCCATTTTATAATCTGTCCAGTTTTTTGGTATTGAGCTGATTATATATTTTGAATAGTAACCCCTTATTGGTCATATTATTGGCAAATATTTTCTCCCATTCAGTAGGTTGTCTTTTTGTTTTGTCAGTGGTTTCTTTTGCTGTGCCAAAGCTTTTCAGTTTAATTAGGCCCCATTTATTTTTTTTTGCTTTTTTTTCTTTTACCTTAGGAGACAGATCCAAAAAGAAATACTGCTACTATTTGTGTCAAAGAGTGTTTTGCCTATGCTCTCTTCTAGGTTTATGGTTTCAGGTCTTACATTTAGGTCTTTAATCCGTTTTGAGTTTCTTTCTTTATATGCTGTGAGGAAATGTTCTAATCTCATTGTTTTACATGTGGTTGTCCAGTGTTCCCAGCACCACTTGTTGAAGAGACTGTCTTTTCTCCATTATATACTCTTGCCTCCTTTGTTGTAGATTGATTGACCATAGGTGCATGGGTTTATTTCTGGGCTCTCTACCCTGTTCCATTGATCTATGTGTCTGTTTTTGTGCCAGTATTAGGTTACTGCTTTTTGGTGTCTTATTTGAGAAATCCCTCCCAAACTCTGAGGATATAAAGATATTTATATTACTTTCTAAGGGCTTTAGAGTTTTTTTGTTCACAATTAGAATTGATTTTTGTGCTCACTGTGAGGTATGAATCCCCATATGTATATCCCATGTTACCAGCATATTTTATTTAAAAGAGAAAGTTCTTTCATAATGCTCTGAAATATCATCTCAGTTATAAATCAAGTCCATATGCATATATAGGGCTGTTTTTTGGTTCTATTTTAGGCAATTTTTTTAGTCAACAATATGTTGATTACTATATTTTAAAATAACTCATCATATCTGGTATAGCATGTCTTCTCATCTTGTACTATATCTTCCAGAGCAGTTTGGCTATTTTACCCATGAATTTCCATTTAAATATTAGAATCAGATTGTTACTTTACACAAGAAGCCTGTTGGGATTTTTATTGGGATTCCTTAGAGTTTATTAGTTAATTTGGGAGAATTAATAAATTTATAATAGAGTCTTTTAATACATAAATACTGAGTATCTCTCCATTCATTTAAGTCTTCATCAATGTTTCTCAGTATACTTTATTTTCCTCTCTCCTAAGGGGAAAGAGAAATTCTTGGAATCTTTTGTTATATTTGTTCCTAGCTATTTCATATATTTGATACTATTTTAAATTGTATTTAAAATTTTACTTCATATTCCGTTTTTTTCCTGATATATAATTGATTTTTAAAATATTGACCCTATATCATGACAACTTGTTAAAGTCTGTAACAAATGCTAAAATATATATGCATAGTTTTTTGGGTTTACACAATTATATCATCTGCAAATAATAACTCCCCCCACACCGCTTATTGTGCTAGGTAAGACTTCCAGACCAGTGCTGAAAAGAAAAGATGTGGAATTTTATCACCTGCTTTTTCCATATCTATTGATATGGTCATATCATTATTTTCCTTTAATCTATTAATATGATAAAGTACATTAATTGATTTTCTAACATTAAAGCACCCTAACATTCCTTAGATGAATTTACCTTAGCCATGATGTATTATCCTTTTTATATATTGCTATACTCAGTTTGCTTTAATTTATTTTGGAATTATGAATCTAGGTTCATGACTGAGGTCTTTTAAGTTTTCCTTTCTTGTATACTCTTTGTCAGGTTTTGGCATCAAGGCTGTATTAATCTCTTAAAATGAGTTAGAGAATGGTTCTTTTTTACCTCTTCTGTGGAATAATTTGCAAAAATTTAGAATAATTTTTTTTTTCCTTGAATGTTTGGTATATCTAGATAGTGAAGCCATTTGGATTTGGAATTTTATTTGCAGGAAGGTTATTTTGATTCAATCCTTTTATGAATATAGGTCAGTATAACATTTTATATCTTTAACATTAGATAGGGTATAAGCATAGGCCAACCAGAGTGGACACCTGACTGATCAATGGATGACAGCTGTAGATAAATGATATGACTTTATTAGTGCTTTCAAGATGAATAGCAGACTATTCAGGATTTCTGTTTCTTTTTGTGTAAGTTTTTGTAAATTATATTTTTCTAGTTACCTGTCCATTTTGTTTAAACTTTCAAGTTGATTGACAAAAAGTTACCCATAACTACTTTACTTATATCAATTTTAAGAACAGGCAAATATTGACCATATTTGAAGAGGTATGTGTTGTCCTGATGGTTCTAAAAAGTAAAATCCCTGTAGTGAAAATCCATTGCTTAAAGAACATGATAGAAAGCCCAGAGATAAACCCACACACCTATGGTCAACTAATCTATGACAAAGGAGGCAAGGATATACAATGGAGAAAAGACAGTCTCTTCAATAAGTGGTGCTGGGAAAACTGGACAGCTACATGTAAAAGAATGAAATTAGAACACTCCCTAACACCATACACAAAAATAAACTCAAAATGGATTAGAGACCTAAATCTAAGACTGGACAGTATTAAACTCTTAGAGGAAAACATAGGAAGAACACACTTTGACATAAATCACAGCAAGATCTTTTTTGATCCACCTCCTAGAGTAATGGAAATAAAAATAAAAATAAACAAATGGGACCTAATGAAACTTAAAAGTTTTTGCACAGCAAAGGAGACTACAAACAAGACGAAAAGACAACCCTCAGAATGGGAGAAAATATTTGTAAACAAATCAGCGGACAAAGGGTTAATCTCCAAAATATATAAACAGCTCATGCAGCTCAATATTAAAGAAACAAACAACCCAATCCAAAAATGGGCAGAAGATCTAAATAGACACTTCTCCAAAGAAGACATACAGATGGCCAAGAAGCACATGAAAAGCTGTTCAATGTCACAAATTATTAGAGAAATGCAAACCAAAACTACAATGAGGTATCACCTCACACCAGTTAGAATGGGCATCATCAGAAAATCTACAAACAACAAATGCTGGAGAGGGTGTGGAGAAAAGGGAGGGAACCGTCTTGCACTGTTGGTGGGAATGTAAATTGATACAGCCACTATGGAGAACAGTATAGCGATTCCTTAAAAAACTAAAAATAGAACTACCATACAACCCAGCAATCCCACTACTGGGCATATACCCAGAGAAAACCATAATTCAAAATGATACATGCACCCCAATGCTCATTGCAGCACTATTTACAATAGCCAGGTCATGGAAGCAAGCTAAATGCCCATCGACAGACGAATGGATAAAGAAGATGTGGTACATATATACAATGGAATATTACTCAGCCATAAAAAGGAATGAAATTGGGTCATTTGTAGAGACATGGGTGGATCTAGAGCCTGTCATACAGAGTGAAGTAAGTCAGAAAGAGAAAACCGAATATCGTATATTAACGCATATATGTGGAACCTAGAGAAATGGTACAGATGAACTGGTTTGCAGGGCAGAAATTGAGATGGAGATGTAGAGAACAAACGTATTGACACCAAATTGGGAAAGTGGTGGTGGGGGGTGGTGGTGTGATGAATTGGGAGATTGGGATTGACATATATACACTAATATGTATAAAATGGATAACTAATAAAAACATGCTGTATATAAAAAAAAATTTCTGTACCATTTGTGAAACTTGGCTATATTCTCTAGAATGTTTTTACTTTGCATACTATGTTTGTGTTTACCCTGTTGCAAGATTCTTGCATGAATATCCTGGCTTTATTTGAGGTAAGGAGAGAGCTGTTCCACTGCTAGTGAGTGGAATAGATAGTATAGTAGGTGTTCAACAATCTTAAGTGGATGAGTGGTGGAAAGGTGGATAAATGAGTGAAAGAAGGAATGAATAAATAATGAGAGGTTTAACCTTTCTTTATGGAAACATTATCACCTTTGGACATTAATTTTATAAATCTTGTGTACATCAGATATGCAGTAACTGAAAAGGTAGTTACTTATAAGAAGGAATTTCCAAGGGTTTTCAACCCAAAATATGGATTGTTTCCAAAGGACTTGAGGGAGTTTAGGAGCTCAAATATCTGACTGGAGTCAGAATTTCTTTATAGGTTTTTGTTAGTTAGTTAATGTGTTTAGTGGAATGTATTGTTTAGGTGGAGTTGGTTTTCAAAAGAATATTTGAAAACATTCACATCGTGTTTTACTCATCCTTTGATGTAATGTTGATTTAGAAAATTTTCCTTCAGGAAGCCCAGGGCGCTTTAATGGATCTTACTGAATGGGTATTAGCCTCACAGGTCCCAGTGCAGCAAAGATACCCGGAATGCACAAGAAGCAATACTGTTGGCTTCTCCTCAAGGGTCATCTAAAGTAATTAAGCATGTGGATTGCTAGAATTTTAGAGGATAAAGACATATCTAATTTGCACCCCTTCCCCCATTTAACCATCTCAGAATGTCCCATTTTTAATGGCAGTGGCATTTTTCTGTTTCCCTTCTATTGTGCCTGCTTGGAAGACTTCGTTTATTCTAATCCTCATTAAATAAATCCTCGCTTCAAAATTCTGTACTGCCTTACTAAATGGAAGCCTGAGGCCCCTGTGGTTACATAAAAAAGAAAGATATAGGAAAGTGATCACTTTTCTTGATACTGAGACATCGCAACGTTCTGCCTTGGTGGTTATTGCTATGGAAGAAGGAGAGAGAAGGAAACCTGTTGGAAAATGCAGAGGGGCTAAGACATTCAGCAGCAGTATGTGTATGTATAGAAGAACTTTCGAAATGAATTCCAGAATTCCAAACACAGACCTCCCTTTATCCCAAAGTCCGGTTAACCACATAATCCTTTTTGAGAGTCTCCTTGACATATAAATTGAATGACATATTTAAATTCCACATAATTCTTTTTCTACAACCTAATTAAAATCAATTCCCTGGCATTTTGCTGCTGTTAGAAAAGATGATGCTGTTAGATGTTTCAGTAATTAGCAATATGTTCACTGGATTAAAAACAAATTTCTGAATAGTATTGTAATGATTAGTGAATCTATGATAATCTAAGCAATTATTAAGGAACAATGCCTACCCTGAGTTGGTATCTTGATTATTTGTTGATGACATCTGAAAATGGAGACGTCAGGAGGCAATATTGTATTGTTTAACTGTGTTAATTTATTTTATTTATGTAAATTTCATACTTCTCACTATTTTGCATACTTGAATACTGGTTAATTGTCTAACCAGTGAAGACAGCAAATTGGGTATAAAAAGTAAATGACAATCTCAACACACTAAAGATTTTTTTTAAACCTCAGCTCTTAAGATTAGAAAAGCTCTTGTAATTTTAATGAGACTTATTTTGATTTCTAACATGAGAATAATTGTTAAATGTACATAAAAGGTTGGCTGGGTTTGGGGGTTATGATCGTTCATAATGAAAGGAACCTTTAAGTTGACAAAGGTGAATTATGCTTTCAAAAAAGAAAACAGCTATCTGTGGGACTCAAACTTTTCACTCTAGGATACTAAAAAAAGTCTTGATATTAAAACCTATTTTCTCTTTACATATGAGGATGTATTCCTTAGAGTTTATTTTAGGTTATTTTCTTTCATGTACTTACTGTTCACCTGATTGCTTCATAGATTTTGCTAAAGAATGGGGAAATGGGGCTTCCCTGGTGGTGCAGTGGTTGAGTCCGCCTGCCGATGCAGGAGACATGGGTTCGTGCCCCGGTCCGGGAAGATCCCACGTGCCACAGAGCAGCTGGGCCAGTGAGCCATGGCCACTGAGCCTGTGTGTCCGGAGCCTGTGCTCCGCAATGGGAGAGGCCACAACTGTGAGAGGCCCACGTACCGCAAAAAAAAAAAAAAAAGAAAGAAAGAAAAAGAAAAAAAGAATGGGGAAATGAACATGCAAAATGAGATTAAAAGAGGACATACTTTAAAACCAAAGGTGGAAATAGAAGTAACTTTTGCTTACGACTTTAAGCGCCATGTATATACCACCAAGCTGCACAGGGTGCAAAAGTTTAGCAAAGACTTGTACTGTAAAGGTAATAATTCAGTAAATTCTAAAACCTGAATCTCAGTCCCACAATGAGGCAATACTCACCATCGACTAGTTTAAAGAGTTTAAGACGTACTTGCATTAGCAGAAATTGTCGCCTCCATTATTTTTTAAAAACACCCTCAAATACTTAGTGTTTTAAACAGACCTTCAGTGGAAAGCAACACACCTGTAAGTGTTCTGCCGTGGGCTAGCTTCAATGAGCCCTGCCTCTAGGCAAGGAGAGTCCTGAGTTTGAGATGCAGGTAGGGGAATGCTGAGATGGTTCTGGGCCCCTAATCTGTGGAGCCAGCAATCCAGATGTCAGTGTTTGTGGCAGGGGATGGCAAACACTAGCTCCATCCTGGCTGTCTGATGTAGACAGGGGTGAGATAAAGTAATTGGTGTAGTGAAGCAGGAAGGGGCTCCCAATAGAGAAGAAGATGAGGAGGTGTGAGGCTGTCATCACTGCTATTCTGGGCGGTCCATACAGGCCATCCCAGAACCATGGTTTGTGTGTAGTTGGGGTTTTTAGAGACATAGTCTGGCCTTTAGAGAGGTCTAGACAGGATGTCAAGGTTTTATTTAGGTAAACTGTGGTTAGTACTATAATCGGAATCATGGACTCAGAGGTCTGAGTAGAAGTCTGGTCATGAATGCTAGGTAAGCATGCTTGGGAAAGGAGATATCAGCAGCTCAACAGACTTACCCCAAATATGATTCACATCTGCTTTGGGTAAGTAGGACTGATTCCAGACATCGCCTGCCAGTGGGACTGGTATTTCTGGAGGCTCCCAATGTTTGAAGCTGAATTGGTAGGGACAGACAGGTTACTTCTGCTGTAGGACAGACATCCTCTTAAAGTGTCAGATCTTGTAACTTTTAAAATTTTGATATGGACTAATATTTGAAAAGGCCTGAGTTGGTTCTGACCTAATGTTTTTAATTCATTCACTAACATAACACATATTGATTCATCATTTATTGTATGCTTTTTTTTTAAACTAATTCTTATGGCGGGGCTCACAAGTATTTATAAGTAAACTTTATAGGTTACAAATTACTGGTCTCTAAATTTTTTTGGAAGTACATTTGAGGTTAAAATATATCATCTTCTACATTTTTGTTCATCTTCGAAGTGTTTGATTATCTCCTTTCCATTAGATAGATACATATTGCCTCTGGGGAGTCTATACTACAGCTTAGTGGGGAAAAAAAAGGAGTGCTGTGTGATTAATTCTGAAATGGAGGATTTAATGAGGCATAGTGGCGGCATGCAGGAGAGTGTGCTTGCCTCAGCCTGATGGGTAATCTGGGGACTTGCCACAGTGGAGAAGTTCTTTACCTGGTCTTCTCTGTTTGTTCTGTGTGGAATGTTATCCATCCTTGGCAAACTCCATCTTTCAAGGCTGAGATCCAGGTTTACCTCCTTGGTGAAGTCTTTCCTGATTCTTGCAGTCAGGCAGTGTTGCACACCCCTTGTAGGTGCTCACACACCCTTATGAGGTTGTGCTGTTGTCTCCACATGCATCTGTGTCCACCACTGGGCTGGAAAGAGGTGAGGATAGGGACTGGCTTGCTGATTTTCATGTTCCCAGGGCTGAGAACAGGGTCTGGGTGGACTGAAGAAAGTAGTAGAAAGAGCAATTGCAGCCACTGTTCATATGAAAGAATCTACCGTGTCACAGACTGTCTCAGATTCCTGCCCAGAATGGAGGTTCTTCTCATTATTGAAATTGGTCAGTTGCGGAATCACAATTTACTGGCTCTCTATAGAGCTGAAAATGCCATTACCATTGAAACTTTAATGATGCCTGCTTGTGAACAGGCGATTTAATCCTGGAATTGGCACCACCAAGCTGATTTGACAAATGGATTCATGAAAGAGAAAACGTGTTGCATTTGGAAACTCTTCTCTATTTTCTTTTTAAGTCCTGGGAATTTGATGGAATGAACCTGGATGAAAGGAGAAGTAAAGTCACATTAGCATCAGGCTTCCTTCTATGGGCTATATAAGAATAAATGGGAGAAAGGTCCTCTCAAAAACCCATAGCAGTGAGTGTAGCATTGCAGATATGATGAACCTGAAAAAAATAGCAAGGATGTCAGCTCACCACTTTATAGCGGCCATCTCTTTGTTTTCTGAGGATGCATTGGAAAAGGGAATGGGTACGAAGACTGACTGAGCATCTAATGAGAGCCCAGCTTTACATATGTTTTCCTTCAGCTCACAAAAATCCCATAAATTAAATATTATAATTCCCATTTATAGCGCTTTGGAAGTCACAGAGGTAAATAGGCCCAAGGTGCCAGGATTCAAAACCAGATCTCTTAACCTCAAAATCAACTGTACCATGTTGCTTCTGACAGAAAACTTAAAGGTAGTAATAACCACCCATTCTGTGCTGCCTTCTCCTCTCCTCCCACAAAATTATACTGATTGCGGATGGTCTCATACATTTTCAGAGGAGAGAAGTAATAAGATCACATTTACTTGTTATGATTTATTTTGACTGAAATATGTAAATATCTGGACGTAAGTGGAAGGTGTGTGTGATTGTTAAGGTATATAAAGATCGATTACGAATGCAGCACATATCTAGAGCTGTGTATGATTAGTGGATTCAGTATATAAATGTCCTCATTTCTATTCTTGGTCATCTCACTTGATTGTCCTTGTGCCTAGGGTTTCACACAGCAGTGTTCTGTGTGAAAGCAGAACACACAGTCAGAAGCACATTCACAAGCCAGGTAGATGCTTTGCCCATTGTTTGCCTCTTAACAGTGTTGTAAAAGTTAGATTAGGGTATAGCTGTGAAATGGTGCACATGCTTTACAGAAAATACCTGTATAAAATACCTCTAATAGTCTAAGTATGGTAGCCCATGTAATTCTGACTATGCTTTCTCTATACCAAGGGTTGGCAAATTATAGCCCACAGTCCAAATTCTACCTGCTGTTTGTTTTTTTTTGTATGACCTACAGACTAAGAATGGTTTTCAAACATGTTAAATGGTTGAAAATAATAATATTTTTTGAAATACAACAATTATATGAAATTCAGCTTTCAGTGTCCATAAATAAAGTTTTACTGAAACATAGCTACATTAATTTATTTATGTATAGTCCTTGTCTGCTTTCATGCTATGATGACAGAGTTGAATTGTAGTGACAGAGACCACATGGCCCTCAAGGCCTAAAGTATTTATTATCTGGCCCTTTATATAAAAATTTGTCTGCCTCTGGTCTAGGCAGTGAAGAGGTACTTATTTGAAGGTATGTGGCAATGCATATAAAAATCTGTCCACTGGATATTTGAGCCCAAATGTTGGGTGTAGGAGAGGAATCATTCTTCAGATGTGTTTTCAAAAGTGGGAGAAGGGAGACATAGCTGAAAAAAGAAAGTGTAAGATTTAAAGTGGCATCCTATATACAGACACTCTGGAAACAGAAAAAAGGAAAACATGCTTCCATCCGTCTGGCTTACATATGGACTCCATGGTCTTGGTATAAACAACACAAAGCAAAGGTTAATTTTCGTTGCTGTTATCCTGTCATCCTTGCTTTTTTGAGAAAGCAACTGATTACCTATACATTTGCTTGGAAGGGCTTTTTCATTTCTCTCTTGGTGTTCATTAGAGTTACATGCTTGAGAAAATACCAAATCAACATCTCTTTCATTGCTACTTTCTTTGTAATAGCCTCTTTATGGGCTAAGCCCTCCAGTGTAGGGGGAGGACTTGACTTCCAGACTCAGGCAGCTCTGCTTTTCTCTGTCTCCTTGAAGAAAAAGCCTCAGTGGGAAAGACATACTGGTCAAGTGCCCACAACCTAGGATATTGCCAGTTCCCTGAGTGGCACTTCCCACCCACTCATCATTATCGAAATACATGTGGCTGCTAATTTCCCGGAAGATTCAAATGCTCCTTCTTCAAGGTCATCTCAAAGGAGAGTTGAAAGAGCATTCCTCTCCCCCCTCCCTTTCCTTGTAAAATATGTATATTTACAAGAGAATGCATAAATGGTCACCAGGGAAGATAAGCTATCAGAGAGTTGGGACATGTCTTTCCTCATACAGTTCACACATCACTGAAGCAGATAAAATTAGTTTTGTACCTAGCCTCCAAATATACTGTTAAGGACTCTGTCCTGAAAATTGATCTATACCACTATGATAAAATTCAGAGCATCTCTTTCATAAATATCTAACTGTGGCATCAGTGACTGCTGCTCCTGCGGGGCTCCCAGGAACTGTGCTCCGGCAGAGAGAGAATGGCCTGCAGCTCGCAGCACCCGAGTGCATCCTGGTCATTGTCACTGGCTGCACTGAAACTTAATTAAAACATTAGGTTCAGTGCAGTACGATGTATGCCTCAGTTTACAGTTATTAAAGTCAGTTGCATGACTGCCCATAGAATGTTAGATTAAATCTCTGTTTAATTTTAATAATAATAATAATAATAATAGCATCCGGGATCCACAACTTGTCATTTTCGAAAGGCTGTGTGCAGATTTTTTCATGCCTGCTGCCTATGGCCCTGAAAGCTGCATGTGTTACTGTCAGGCTTTGTAACTCACTAGAAGCTGACAGGACTGCAGATTTCTTTGTTCTGTCTTATAGTACTAATGCCATTTGAAAAGTCACTGCATCCTCGTATGTAGAGTTTTTACATAAAGACCTCACTTAGAAGCCATATGTGTACCATACGGGGCATCTGTGAAAAACAGAGGTAATACAGTAGATAAAAATTAAGTGAGCATAAGGTCAGCTTTTCAACTGTCTATCTCTAACTGGCTATTAGACAAAACTTGATTGGACAAATATGGGAAGATTGTATTCTAACGTAGGGAAAATACGAAACAGTCTCTTAGTTGTAATAGATGACCCCAGGATTGAATCAGAAGCCTGTTACATAGTAGATGCTTAATAAATATTTATTAAATAATAGAAGGAAGGATAATGAGCAATGACCTTGGAGCCAGAAGATGTGGGTATGAGACTCTGCTCTGTTATTCACAATCTCCATCAGTTAAGACAAGGACCTCAATCTCAGTTTCTTCCTCTTGAAAGCAGAGGAAATAACTGCTTTCCAAGACTTCTGGATGGGCTGAATTGGATAATTAATGTGAAAGTGCTTTGAAAACTTGTATAAATATATGTGATGTATTGTTATTCTGTAATGAAATTGCTACACATGGATTAATGTTTAACAAGTATAAGAGGGTCTAGAATACTATTAAGACAAGAGATAAATTACTATCAATTAAAAATTGGGTTTTTGAAAGAAAGACACTATGTAAATTCAGGCAAAAATGATATATTAATGACAGAGTAATTTTGGTGACATTAAAAAAAAAAAAGATGGAGAATCATGAGATCTAAAACCTAGTACTGGCTCTGCTATTCCTTAAGTATGTGATTTTGGCAAGTCCCACCCTTTGCCTCGTTTGATCAGGAGACTGGGCTAAGTGATTTTGAAAAGTCTTTTCCAGTTCTCTGATTCAGTGATCCAGATCTGAGCAGACTCAAAAGCATATCAAGTTTTCCATTCTTAAATCCATATGCATGTGTTTCTGTACATCTCAGAGGTTTATACTGTTTCTGCGTGAAATATTAAGTCTCCCCTTAAAGGAGCCTCAGGAGTTACAGAATGGGAGTCAGAAGAGAAGGGACATTGGGAAAGTAAAAAACAGGTTATTGGGTTTTGTGTGACCCAGCAGTTGGATATTTTAAATGCAACAGAAAGTCTCTAAGTGATTTCAGGGATTCTGAGTTATTTCCTGAGCTTTCTACTTTCCTTTTCTTTCTGTCTTTAGATGACTCTTGCAGAAAAGTAGTGGCAGCTGAGGCTGGGGGCTGCTGGCATGCTGGGATACTGCCAGTGACTCTCCTTGGGCTCTTGTTCTGGTCGAGTCATGGAAAGAAAGCTCTCTGGTGGTCACAGCTTATGGAGAGTTTATTAACCTTTCAATGACAAATGATTCATGAAGAGCCAATGGAGGTAGAAATCCTGGGCTAAGCAAAGCACAGTTACCCAAGCATTTTCTGGAGGAAAACGATCTAAGTCTCTGACATTGTGGGGAGTGGTTCGTGGTGATGTCATCAGACCTATCACTGTTATCCCTCACACCCCTGCCATAGAACTGTGTTTCTAAAGCCTTGAACTCATCCAACTGAATTTGCATTTTGAAATACTCTGTCCCTTAAGTTTCTTAAGTCTCCTTACTTGTTAGGAAGATAAACCTTGCATATATGGAGGGAGGGTAAAGGACTGATGGTTTATTGCACAAATTTATAAAAAATGCTACTTATCTCTAAAATAATTATATTTCTAAAAACTCCCATGATGAGGGCTTTTCTCTTATTTACTACTACTGCCACTATTACTACTATACTACTACTTACTTAAAATGATTTGGAGATCATGTGCATCTGTGTACATCCCACCCCATTTTTATTTACTTGGCCTCTTTCTGCATAGCAATTTGAGTTCTTTGGCTCTTTCTTGAGAATGGTTAACAATGAAATAAACAGTTATGCTCCAGGGAGGGAAAAAATACCGCCCCCCCCCCCAAAATAACTATCATATCTCATTTAGGGTTCCCTCGGAAGTCTCTTTTATCTAGAATTCACTTATGCTAACCGGATGCCTGTGGTCTTATTTAGTAGCAGCCGGTAATAAAGAGCCCTTGAGCTAACTATGGCCATATTCCACTATTAACTGCAGCTCTTGAAGCAGTCATCTAGGGAAGGGGAGTCGGCACCCTTCAATGTCAAGACGTTTAGAGGCACTCTAGCATCAATCAAGATGCACGTCGCTAAGTGCCTGCTTTCATTTACATGAAATATTCATACAGCATTCCGTTTTGCTTTTCTCTCTCCTAATCATCACTTTTCGGAAGAAGCTACAATCATCTCAGTTAGGGGAGGGTGTTATGGGATGTGCTGTACCTTTCAAAGTCGGGCTTCCTGCAGATAGCTAGTCCTGTAATGAGGCAGCAGACTGCATAGACCACCAAAGGTCTCCCTCACAGAGGCTGGCCTTGTTATCTTGTACTATTCATCTTCAAGTATACAACTTAGTGCAAATGAAAGTAATTAATTAACCATAACAAACCTGTCAGAAAGCTATTTAGGATTTTGATGGAAAAAAATTTTTAACATTTGCTTTAAGTGGAAAACAAAAATCGTCTAGCTCAGAAAATTCAGAAGCAATTCTATTCTTGCAAGCTTTCCTATTGCCGCTCTCTTAATTACATGATAAGTAGCATTTAAATTAATTTCCAGTTCTTTTGACTTATATTAATTGTACAATGCTTTTATAGTTGATGCAGGTTTGAAAAAAAGCTCTAGGTGGGGAAATTTGCCCCTACATAGAGAATGCTAAAAAGGAGGTATAGTATACTTTTGGTCATCTAAATAGTGATTAAAAGTACATGGGAGCTGGAGGGTCCCCTCTCACCCTCCTTTCTTTTTTTCTTCCTTCCTCCTAAAATAGTGATTTACTACTGTATTAATTTTTTTCCTTAAATATTAAACTAGGCCCCGATGGCATTTGTGAGATACAACCCTTTGGAATGAAACACAAGTGATAAACTTTCCTTATGAAAGGACTGTCTCATGTGCCTTTGTTTCTAATAGGTACAGGAAAAAAAAGGTAATGATCTTTTACATAACAATCCTGACCCATTATTCTAGAAATTAAAATTTATTTCTGAAGATTTTCCTGTATTTTATTTATTTTTATTTGTCTATCCAGGTCTTTTTATGGCAAAGGGAGGTATAGAAGTTGGTCTTTGCTTGTGGAAATATTTTTTGCAAATGAATTTTTATATTAAAAGAGAAATGTCAGGCAAATCGTTAAGTCTAATGACAATAAGAGTAAGCATGCAATGTTTTTGGTAAGAGCGCTGTATTTTTAACAAAAGGCATTTCATAATTGGTACGTACCAGAAAGGCACTCATTTTTAAAGTTAGAAATGTTAATGGCCCTGAAACAGTTTATTCTTCATGTCCATTTAACCCCTCACATTATGTAGACTGAAATAGCAACCCGAGTGGGCAGTGATGAGGTTGCTTTCATTGAGGTAGTTTTCTGCTTTAGAACACAATGCCAAAATTGTAGCTGATTGCCCAGAAATGGAATATAAATGACAAATTGATAAAACCTCTGAAAAAAATTTCAAATGCTAGCTCTATCCTTATGCATTTTATCAGACAATTTTAAGCATATTTGTTTACTTTTTGACCCATTTTAAATCGGAGTCATCTTTTTAAGTTATAGTGTATTTCTCTAAACAGCACAAAATACACTAAAGATTACATTTTAAGAAAAAATCTAAATTCCAATGATTTGTGCTTTTATGGATTAAAGTGTGAATAATACAGAGCAATTCGAAACAGTTCAGGTCAATGATCTTTAGTTACCTTAAATAAAGAAACAATCATACTTAGTCACACGTAAAGTACAATTGTGATTTACCACAGTGAAAAAATGCCATATATAAAAATTTAGAAAAATTATATGTACTTTTTTTCATTGTCAAGGTGCCTGGAAACTTTGTTCCAAAATGAAGACAAAGAAAAAAATTAATACATTCTCAGTGTTGTTCTTCACTGTATGATCAACGTTTATAAATAAACAAATGGGGTAAAAAATTGTGAAGAGTGGTTACCAGGAGTTTCACAGTAACTTTATATTTAAATGCTATTTTGTGGCTATATTTTTTCTTTTCTCTGGATAAGAGTTTTTTCCTTCTCTTTGCTGTTTAAACTTGATAACAACTTGAAGAAGTTTAATCTTTGTTTTTTCTTTAAAAGTGCTTTTCTAGGGGAAAAAAAGCAAAGAGTAATGGAAATTGATATTTCAAAGTACAACAAAAGTTGCCACGAGAATTGTAAGCAGAACACAATTTGTGCGTAATTTTAAAAGATGCTGGAGTTTGGAATACAAAGAAAATATCATGAGGTTTAAGATCCAGTGTATCAAACATTCAGATGCAAATAATGATTCTAGGACAAGCACCTTCTTAACAGGTTGCTGAGCATGTTAACACCCACGGTTCCACCCATCTTGAATAAATTTAAAGCCATTTAGAGCAGTGGAATTGCAGTATTTTGTAAAGCTGAGTCATAAGTGGATAATCCATTACCTACCCCCACCCCGTCTTTGTATGTGACTTTTAAAGTTGATATGCTTCTGCTTTATGGCCTGACACCACTATGCACATATTTAAACATTTCAAGTAACTAACATAAAATAGGTCATTTCCCTTTCCTCTTTCCCGCATAAAATCTGGGTTGGTTTAAATTTCGTTTGCTGAAACCTGCTGAAGTTTGAGGAACTTGAATCAGATGTAACCCATCACACCTGTAGGGTCTATTTAATCCCTGGAAGTAGTGGGAATTTATGTACATTGTTAGCATTTGATCTTATGACAATGGTTTTGACTACAATCTGCTTGCTAAGCAGACGTAAAAGAATTGGTTCCCCCTATTCTGTTTCTTATAGGGCTCTCAAAATAGGGAATACTGTGAGCTCTGAAGTTAGGGGTGGGCTTTGTGGAGGTAAATTTTCACGGATGGAAGGAGAGGTGTATGTGTGCTAATGATTCCTGCTGGAGTTTTATGGCAAGATGGACAGGATATTGGTGAAAAATAATTGTCTTTGCTTTCCTTTTCAAATAAGCTCTCTTGAGTGTTAGTTTATTTGAAAATTGTTCTGTTTCTTTGCTTCGGTTGAAACCGCATTTCAGGGCCGTAGTAACCATTAATAAGCTGTTCAAGGCAATAGTAACCATCCATATGTCAACATATATGAGGGCTGACTAAAATGTAATGACTGTTATTTCAAATTAATATTGTTCCCCTCAACAATAAACTTAGGAAGTGTTAGTAATGTTAGTTTTTCAAAGGCCCTCTTTATAATTTGCCTCATATTCTGTTCAAAATTCTAATTGCTTTTTTAAAAAAAATTATCTCATTTAATTTTTCCTTCTCTATTTAAAAGAGCTTTATTGAGGTATAATTTATGTACCATAAAATTCAGCCATTTTAAGAGTACAATTCAATGAGTGTTAGTAATTTACAGAGTTGTGTAACCAGCACCACAGTCTAGTTTTAAAACATTTCCATTACCTCAAAAAGCAACCTCATACCCATTTGGAGTCAGCCCCTGTCGTCCAGCCCCCACTCCCCCACCCCCAGCTTGCCCCAGGCAACCTCTAATTTGTTTCCTGCTAGCATACATTTTCTTTCTCTGGACATTTTGTATAAATCGAATCAAACGATATGTAGTTTTTTGTTTAGGGATTTTTTCACTTAGTATAATGTTCTTGAGATCCATCCATGTTGTAGCATTTCTCAGTAGCCGATGCCTTTTTATTGCTGAGTGGCATTCCATTGTATGGATGGATATACAAAGTTTTTTTTGTTTGTGTGTGTGTTTTTATACCAAGTTTTGTTTATCTGTTTACCAGGTGATAGATATTTGCATTATGTTTACTTTTTGGCTATTATGATAAATGGTGCTATCCAAATTTGCTAAAGAATATTAATAATAGCAAATCTTAACAATTGAAGATAACTTTAGGTTTGGAGAACAGAACAAAGTCATTTGAAGTCTAATTGATAAGGCTGACAAAGTACTAAAATATTGGTTGTTGTTAAAAGAAAGTATGATTATAGGAGAAATTCATACAATTCACCAGTTGTTCTGAAGGCATTTCCAAAGAGCAGTTATCAACATGTTTTGAGTAATGGCAGTTTCTTTATCATTTAATTATTCTCCCCATAGATGAGATCTAGTATATTTAGTTAAAAAATGAATCTGACTACTATTTAGTCTTGTCCTAAGATATGCATTCCATTTTTTCCAATTTACATTTCAGAGAGCAAAGTTTAGTCGGTCTGTACTTTTCCTTGAATAATAACTCTGATAGATAAACAAAGTAGTATATAGTGTTCAAATTAAAAAAAAAACAGGAAATATAATTAATGTAATATTCACCAGATTATAAATACATTGATAACACCATCATTACCTTTTAAGTGCTTTATTACCATGGAATAAGTGCAGACTTTGAAAGATCAAACACCCTTTATGTACTCTTTTCGCTGTGTATTTGTGTGTAGATATCTCATAACATGCATTGTGTCTATCTAATGCAGAATATATATGTGGAGCCACACTGAAATGTTTCATTAACATAATAACATACAATTATGAAACTGGTGAAAATCATCTTGCCTTAGCTATTCATTAATACTCTGTTTATTTGAAAATTCTAAGGTCTCTGATTAATAACTGTTAATTCCATATAATTATTTGTTAGTCACAAACAGTTGTTTGATGTCATTTATTTAGCTATTCAAAGTTAAGGGACCTATGCTTAATTAAAACATTATACACTTGTATTTCTGTCCTCTTTTGCAAAGATGAAACATAAATCCATCAAGCCACCTTATAACTTTTAAACTTCCCTTCTTTTACATCTGTAGTTCTCATTATCCAGAAGTTATTCTGTCCCTTCTGTTAAATTACTTTATGCTGCAGCTTAAACGAACATGTCTTGCTTTCATCTAGCATTTCAAATAGGGCAAAGACTGCTGTACAATTTCCAAACACAACTGTGCTAACAGAGATGAATTACTAGAGTTTATATAATTTATATTAGGAATTCATAGACCTAGCAAAAGGGATTAGTACATTTTATTTCAGGGCAGGAGATGATCCTGTCATTAATGGTCGATACTTTCATCATCTTTTAAACCTGAGGAATTTCCTGGGTGACAAGACTGTAAGGACATATCAGACATTCACAGCTGTGAGCTTTATCTGGACATGCACTGCTTTACTCGCAGTATGTGGACTACGTCCCATCAAAACTGGATTAGGCTGTCAATCACATCTTCCGATGTATATTGTATTATGATTTTTTGAAAATGTCACTGAGATCAGAGTAATTTCTTGGCTAATTGCATCTTGTCTCTTCTTAATACCACGCATTTAATGGTTTCATTACCTGATGTGACAATCACAGTTCCTGGTCCAGTATTGAGGGCAGTTTTATTTCTCTTCTTTTTTGCACACACATACACATGCTCACATGCAACTAAGGCACTTCTTTAATAAGAAATAAAATATATATTTAAAGCACTTCTCTTATGAAATAAAACGTATGTGTAGGATTCCTTGTTTCCCTGTGGTTTAACATATACATAATAGTTGAAATTGTTTCTGCAATCCCCAAAGCATACCCAATGCTTATTAATACAGTATTTTCCCTTTCTGTTATGGAAATAGATTAAGGAAGATATTAACCTTTAAGAAACTGTCACTCATTACTCCCATTGCCTGTGCCTTTCTCTAGAGAATCTGCTTCAAAGACAAAAATATTTGTGTTTCAGTATTACCTATATAGCCATGAGAGATTCATTTGAACGAACATTAGGTTTCATTAAAGCCTACTTTGGTGCATGCAGTTCTAGTGCTGCCTGCTACCGGTAGAAAAATGGGCAACAAGAGATATTAAAATCCCTGTTATAATGAGTTGCTCTGAAAAGGTAGTTATTAAAAGTCTCCCTGAACACACTCAGCTTTAGATTAAAATAGGTACAGAAGATACATGGATGAATAATGCAATGTGCTAATCTCTCACTAGTAAGGACAAATAATTTTATGATTTTTGGATAGAAAGGAAAACAGAACATAGGCTTTTGTTTTATTTTGTAGCTCTTATAGAACATCTACAGTGCCATATTGTGATATCACGATCTTTGGGGGTTTAGCTATAGGCCTGATGGGGAAAGTGCTTCAAACAAAGGTGTATGAGACGTTGTTCTAATCATTGAAATGTAGTGTGACTCCCAGTGGGTTCTGCTGATTATATATTGCAAACCAAAATGATGGTGGTGGTGGTTGGGTGGGGGGAGTGCTAGTTCAGGAGAAGTGCAGTATTGTAGGGATGGATTTTGTTCAGTTGGTGTTTCTGACAGCTCTCATGTCCATCAGTGATGGGAAGGAAGCTGTACTTCTGGTGTCCTTTGATTTTCCTTTTCCATTGAAAATACTAATTAATGAGCTACAGGGTAGGAGATGTGGATGAAAGATGGGCAGATTTTGCCTGGCGTTCTTGGTAGGGGGCGGCAGCTGAAGGATGCACTCGTGTTTGGATCTGACAGCAGCTGTGGTATCCAATTCAAATTCACTGTGGCAGGAAGAGAGTGTGAATGCTAAAGTAGCCAAGGTGTTTGTAAATACTCTGCTTTGCTAACCATTCAAATCTGGTTTGCATAGATTGCTACAGTTGCCGGTATAAATGTAGAATGACATTTATAAAAAAAAATAATGTGCAACCGGTGATGAGTTTTCCTTCTAAATGTTTTTTTAAAACAGTACCGCACAATTCATTGGTATTCATGTAAAATAGAGAAAGAGTGATGATTAAAAAGCAGCTTCTGACTACTGTGTATTTCAGGGGAGAAAATTAATTGTGATTTCATCAAAAGCTTCCTGCACAGGGGTTCAAGGATCACCTATATTTTAGCTTTGGGTAGATTTCAAAGTTATGGAATCAAAGTTATGCCTTGCTAATCTGATTGAGAATTCTGTTTTCACTGAATGGTAGTGGAATGTCAAAAAATTTCAGACATTGGAAGTCAAATAATAGTAGATGGCTTTGCTAATAGACCCTCAGTGATCTCTAAGTGAACCTCTAAGTGGTACATTCAATCCTCTTATTAGTATGGAATGTGGTATTTATTCGTATTAGGCACCCTCTGAAGTGATGAGGGTCCCTCTGCACAGCCTCCCAAAGCTGTTTGTTCAGTCCCTTCTGGAGGTCTCATCATTGTAGATAAAGTGACCAACAAAATAGGTAAGGATATAGATAACTTGGAATTCCATTACCAGTTTTGTTTTGTGGTAGCAAAGAATATATTTAGGAGAAGTTCATGGGGATTTAAAAAAGGGAAGAAGAGATGAGGCCAGCATAGACACATTTTTGTTTTTACATGAAAAGGACACAGTCACATAGCTGCATTTTGGAGCCATATATGCATTGGATTGTGGCATTTGTTAGCACATTCAGACAGATGTGGGCTTAGACTTCAGTTGTCATACGGTAGCTCTTTTATTTCACTTGGACTTCTTTGGTCCTGTGCCGAGAGGCTCTCAGACTAGCCTGTGGCAACGTAGAACATCAGATTCCACTGTTGAAGAGCTTGGAGTTTCCATTTTTAACCCATCCACCTGGAATCACCCTTGTTGCCCTGGCTTATAAATGAGACAGCAACCCCATTTTGGCCTGAAAAGTCCAAGGTGATAGATGGCTAGGTGATCCTCAACTGTTTTTCATACTGTCTCCTGAATGGATAAATGTGTCAGAATTAAAAGGTAGTTTATGCTTTAGCATCAGAGGGGGAAAATGAAATAAAGCTGTGTTGTCACCTGCCTGGTAATGAATAAACACCAGAGATCGATGTATGTACTCCTTTGGAAAAGATCACCAGTGACATTGGAGCTTTACTTAGGAGACAACAAGAAATGCCTTGCTTGAGAAGAATTACTTAGGCAATCTCTTGCTGTTATACTTGGAATTATAGCCGACAACTCCAGGTACGTCATCACTAGAGTCTTGGGCTGTGAACATAACTAAGGGCAGCTTCCTTTGAGGTAGGGGATTCTTAGTGTGGGCTTCAGTAAACTCAAACCCTCATGGAATGGTGTGCAAACTCTGTACAAATGTGCATTTGCCTATGTCTATGTGTAGGAGACTCTCAAAGAGTCTGTGATTAAAAAATAGATTAAGAACAACTATGATAACAAAATGTCAAGATCATTAACAGGGGAATACGCCATCAACATTGAATTTTTATCACACATAATGGTTGGTGCCAAAGTCAGTGAGTGAGGCAAAAATCACAAGGAATCACAATTGCCATTATAAATCTCTTAGGAAAGCACACTATAGACCAATATACTTTCTTTCAAAAAAGGCCAAGCAGTTGGTTTTCCCTCTCTCCAACTGAGCTCTGGATTCCTGTACCTACTTCACAGTCATCATAGGATACAGCAGATGAAAACACCAGCACTAATTAAATTGTTCTGTCTCTAAATGTTGGCTGAGCACATTTAGTTGAATTCAAACAGGATAAAATGCATTTATTATATGGCATACTGTATTTGATCATCCCAACAGTATTTGAGGATGGCTAGGCAGGTATATAATTATTCCTATTTTATTTATTTATTTATTTAGGCCACACCATGAGGCATGAGGGATGTGGGATCTTAGTTCCCCGACCAGGGATGAAACCCATGCCCCCCACACTGGGAGCACAGAGTCTTAACTACTGGACTGGCAGGGAAGTCTCAATTATTTCCATTTTATAGATCAGGAAATTGAGGCTCAGAGAGGGTGACTGAATTAAACATTGTAGTTTTTAGATGGAAAATCTTATTGCCTTGACTCAAAGAGATGAATTGTATTAGAGCCTACAGTTCCATTTAGTAAGTGGCAGAATGAAGATTAGAATTTATTTCTCAACATCTAATTCAAGGGTGTTTTCACTATAAGGAGAAAGTCAGTAATGCTAAGAGCAAAAATTGTTAGTAATGATAGAAGTAGCACAAATACTATAATTGCAATATGATAATATTCAAGGTCCTTTTTTTAATCCCTTAGCTTGACTGTGTTCTTTTTCAGTAACCTAATTTTCCATTTTCTCATTTTTCTGTGCATTACAAGTTCAAGTTCCTTTGAAAACACTAAATATTACCATCTTTGCATACTCATGTTAATCCTGCCATTGGAGTTTTTGTATCTAGTGAGACAATATACATGAACCTCTTTTGACAGATCTATAAACGTGAGGCATTATTATAAGTAAAGTCAAACTTTATGAACAATATTATCGCTACAGTTATTAGTACTACTACATATCAGTTTAGTTACCGCATACAACTGTACTTCTCAGCAGAATAAGGGTTGGGGAGAACAGAACATATCAGAATATGATCCAGGAAGATTTTTCAAAATATTTATTATGCCCTTATTAATCCTAACTCTTCTTCCACCTTACTCCATTCTTTAAGATGTATGAGAATTTCAGAGAGACTTAAGTGTACATATTTTAGACAACCAACCAAACAACAAAAATAAACTCCCACATGATTCTGGGTTATATCTCTTGGTTAATAATTATTAATCAACACTATTGGAAGGAAATTCGTTCGTTTACTCACTCATCCATCAAGTACTTTTGAGCATGTACCATGTTTTAGGCACTGAGCTAGATGGGCAATCCATTAACTGGCTCAGAAGCAAACAGTTTCCATTTCTGCAGCTTTCCATTTATATTTACTAATAGAAGCACATTGTGGAGACACTGATACTTCATCCTGGTGCTGGTATTTAATATTATTTAGGAATTGATAGAGAGACACATTTAAGAACTACTATCCATATTGGAAACAAGAGCCCTTGGCAACCACCAGTTTTTGTGTCTCTAATCACCTACATCTATCTCATTTGGATATCTGGGGAGAGAAGAGACATAGAAAGGAAGAGGGCAGAAAAGTGTCTAGTAGGACAAGGATACTATGACTCTTTTGTAGTTCTGCATATCTTTTGTATCACTACATATCTCTTGTTATGATATGCAGTGACTGTGAAAAGCAATAACTTGCTATCACTATGTATACTTTTTTGTTGGGCTCAAAGACTTTTATGTTGAAAATCAGCATATAAGACATAAAGACTACAGATCCATGAAATAACAGATGTTTAGTTGATGCCATATATGTCAAGAGATTCTCCCTGGCTAAATTGTAAGGCTAAGATAGAGAAGCAGTTGACTCTGATACTACCAAGTGGCAGCTCAGACAGTTGTTAGTGGTCTTCTCTTTACTGTATTTTTATACTGCTTTCTATTTTACTTAAAATCTCCTTTCCTTTTTCCTACCTTCTTCCTTGCATGGATCCTTCAACTTGCTGCTCCTGTCTTGCAACAAAGCATCAAATAACACTGGTGCTCCATACTTCACTGACTTAGCACTGCACCTTATGATTTATCCAGTCCTTGCATCTGATTTTCTCCTGCTTCAGAACAACTTACATGCTGGTATCCTGGTTCTTGATCTTATTTTTAGATCTCTCTGTTCTTTTGATCTGCCTGTTAGAAACTTTAGCTCCTCTTAACGTGGCTACTTTAGACTACTTTGAGAAAATATACCTCCTATCTGGATTTGGCACAAACACAGTTCGGATACCTAATTCTCAACTGCCTTTCCAATTTCCTCCAATTCTGTTTATGCTTCTCCACCACTTATTTCCATGGTTCCCAAATCTGGTTCTACTCCAGAAGTACCCAAGGAGTTTCGAAAAATATAGATTCTAGAGCTAAATGCTAGATCTACTGAAACTTGCCAAGATGTCACTGGGATAATGAAAATGATTGATGTCTATACTATCCCATGGGGAGCCACTAGCCACATGTGGGCGTTTAAATTTAAAGTGAAAGAAAATTAAGAATTCAGTCTCTTGGTTGTTCCAGCCACATTCAAGTGTTCAATAAGCACATGTAGCTATTGCCAGCATAGTTCCAGGACATGGGTCCCAAGAAACTAACAAGACAGCCTTGTTGTGTTCCTCACAGGTTTGAGAACCATGATGTTAGGTGATCAGTAACTTCCCACTGATTTTACATTGATGGATTTACTTAATTTTTAAAAATAATAATAACAAAAATATTTCTGGTTTTAAAATGATCTTGTTACATCCAGTGTGAGAAATTGCACAAATGTCCACTGAGTCTGGTCCAAAGGTTAAGGAAGGAAAAGTCTTAAAAGGTGAAGTGATGGAAGGTTTAAGAGAGGCAGCCGACTCATGTCCTAAGACAGGAACTCGAGAAGTCTAGAAAAATACTGGTATGAACCCAATGAGCATGTAGTAGCATCTGTCTATAACTCAGTGTTTTAGAATGTGGGAAATAAAACTAAATATAAGGATGGCTCTATCACATAAGTGAGAGGATGTAGTTGGTGACCGTCAGATAAGTTAATTAATTAATATGGCAGAAAATGCTGGCAAAATATTTGCCTATGGCCATCATCAAAAAATCTACAAACAATAAATGCTGGAGAGGATGTGGAGAAAAGGGAACCCTCCTGCACTGTTGGTGGGAATGTAAATTGATACAGCCACTATGGAGAACAGTATGGAGGTTCTTTAAAAAACTAAAAATAGAACTACCATATGACCCAGCAGTCCCACTACTGGGCATATACCCTGAGAAACCATAATTCAAAAAGATACATGTACCATAATGTTCATTGCAACACTGTTTACAATTGCCAGGACATGGAAGCAACCTATATGTCCATCGACAGATGAATGGATAAAGAAGATGTGGCCCGTATATACAATGGAATATTACTCAGCCATAAAAAGGAACAAAATTGAGTTATTTTTAATGAGGTGAATGGACCTAGAGACTGTCATACAGAGTGAAGTAAGTCAGAAAGAGAAAAACAAACACCGTATGCTAACGCACATATATGGAATCTAAAAAATGGCACCGATGAACCTAGTGGCAGGGCAGGAATAAAGACGCAGATGTAGAGAACAGACTTGAGGACACAGCGGGGGAAGGGGAAGCTGGGACGAAGTGAGAGAGTAGCATTGACATATATACACTACCAAATGTAAAATGGATGACTAGTGGGAAGCTGCTGCATAGCACAGGGAGATCAGCTCGATGCTTTGTGACGACCTAGAGGGGTGGGATAGGGAGGGTGGGAGGGAGGCTCAAGAGGGAGGGGATATGGGGATATATGTATACATGTAGCTGATTCACCTTGTTGTATAACAGAAACTAACACAACATCGTAAAGCAATTATACTCCAATAAAGTATAAAAAAATTTGCCTAATAGTATATATACACATACACAGTCACACACTAACACATATGAAAATGCTCCCAGATGTCTTGTTTAACAATGAAAAAAGAGATGCAGAAGGTTTTTGTCAATATTAATTAGGAGAAACAAAAACCACCATAGGTCAACTGGACTATGTTACAGTCTTGTTGGTTACTGTCACCGAGTGGAAGAATGATGCATTGAAAGTATTGAGATATGTGGTATCTGTCCTGAGCTGCAGCTGAAGGTGGTGGCCAGAGTATGTGATATAAGAATGAAACAATGAAAGTTAAACTGGAGGTCACTGTTCCCATGAACCTCCTAAGTGATTTTTATAGGATAGATTTAATGTTAAGTGTAATGATGATGATATGTATGAAATCCATTTTTAAGGTGTAATATTTAGGGCTAAACTTATTTTTTCTTTGGAACATAGACACACATTTACAAAATGGATTTCATACTTAACACAATGTCTCATATACTACACAGAACCACTGCCCATACCACCTTCCTCCTAGCCAGCTAGCCATGACCCAGTCAATATTTGTGATTATCAAGGGGGAAGATTTATACAAATAGAAAAAAATGGAATTTTTACCTAAAGAGAGGATACTAGGAACCAATCAAGCTCCTGCAGAATCTCCAGAGTAAAAAAATTTCCCGATAAAAAATGGAATCCATTTGCCATATGGATTATTTCCATCTGAGGCATGATATTTAGGTAATGTCTACTCTTTTTCACTTGGTTCTGATGAAATCAACATAATTACTAGTTCTGCAAATTGTAAACCTCACTAGGGGATAAAATTATCCACATCACTTGTCAAGCTACATGGCAAGGAAACAGTTTTCAGATGTAAATGTTAACTTTCCTTTTCGTCTGAGACATTTTCTCTCTGTATCCTCTACCACACTGCATGGCACTCCTTAAAAATACATAAGATGTGCCCATTGGAAAAGTGTTCCTGGCCACCGTTTTGTTTATAAAGATTAACTGAATCATTAAATTCACTAAATGTATTTTATTTGCTCAAATTCAGTAAAATACTCTTTAAGAACTGTCACAGGACAAAAGGACAGAATGACAAGTAAGTAGTCAACTTAAAACAAAGACTACACTTCGTTTGGTAAAGTTGTTGATTTGTATTATAGTATAAACTAAATATTATATGTTGCATTTGTTAACTTAATAAGCAATTTTTAATAGGGGATCTTGTATCAGCAACATTACAATTATTATCTGAAACATTTAAACCTATTTCTATTATATACAATCCTTACCCTCTGTGGGGTTACAATTTAAGATGATAGTAATTCTGGTGACAGAATTTCGGGTTACAGTTTATACCAATACGTAAAGTGAATCACCCACTGTCACTAATAGAGGTGCAGATTAGCCAGGAAGTTAAACAGAGCATAGAATTTGCAAAGGTAACGATCCTGTAAATTTAGTCTTATCTCCATTGTATGTGGAAGCAGTTACGTCATGGGTAAAGAGTATTCTTTGGAAACAGATGGACCTGGATAGAATTCAGGCTCTACACGTGAGTATGGACAAGTTATTTATTGCCACATGACTCACTTGTAATATCTATAGAATGGTACCCACTTTACAGTGTTGTGAGAAATAAATAAAGCTATGCAGTTGGTATGGTCCCTGGCACATATATTCGTTCAGTGGATACTGAAATATGGTTCTTGTTGTTTTTAATTATTTCAATTGATTTGGATTCTTAACTCCAGTTATATAGACCTTAATTTTCTTGAGGATATACTTAAAAATCTTATTTTGTTTGTTTGTTTTAGATACTTGTTAGTTGAAAAGTATTTAAATGGCATAAAGTATAAAAATGAAAAGAGAGGAAAAGGTGAACAAATCATGAACTTTTTTCAAAGTGTCTCTTAGATGCATATAGAGTGATTTTTACTTACATAGTTTTACAGTTGGACCTCAGAATCCTCAGGTTTTTTTTTTATTAACATTTTTTATTGGAGTATAATTGCTTTACAATGGTATGTTAGTTTCTGCTTTATAACAAAGTGAATCAGTTATACATATACATATATTCCCATATCTCTTCCCTCTTGCGTCTCCCTCCCTCCCACCCTCCCTATCCCACCCTTCTAGCTGGTCACAAAGCACTGAGCTGATCTCCCTGTGCTATGCGTCTGCTTCCCACTAGTTATGTATTTTACACTCTCTTACTTTGTCCCAGCTTACCCTTCCCCATCCCCATATACTCAAGTCCATTCTCTAGTAGGTCTGCATCTTTATTCCTGTCTTGCCCCCAGGTTCTTCATGACCATGTTTTTTTTTTTATTCCATATATATGTGTTAGCATACAGTATTTGTTTCTCTCTTTCTGACTTACTTCATTCTGTATGACAGTCTCTAGGTCCATCCACCTCACTACAAATAACTCAATTTCGTTTCCTTTTATGACTGAGTAATATTCCATTGTATATATGTGCCACATCTTTATCCATTCATCTGGTGATGGACATTTAGGTTGCTTCCATGTCCTGGCTATTGTAAATAGAGCTGCAATAAACATTGTGGTACATGACTCTTTTTCAATTATGTCTCTCAGGGTTTATGCCCAGTAGTGGGATTGCTGGGTCATGTGGTAGTTCTATTTTTAGTTTTTTAAGGAACCTCCTTACTGTTCTCCACAGTGGCTGTATCAATTTACATTCCCAACAACAGTGTAAGAGTGTTCCCTTTTCTCCACACCCTCTCCAGCATTTACTGTTTCTAGATTTTTTGATGATGGCCATTCTGACTGGTGTGAGATGATATCTCATTGTAGTTTTGATTTGCATTTCTCTGATGATTAATGATGTTGAGCATTCTTTCATATGTTTGTTGGCAATCTGTATATCTTCTTTGGAGAAATGTCTATTTAGGTCTTCTGCCCAATTTTGGATTGGGTTTTTTTTTTTTTGATATTGAGCTGCATGAGCTGCTTATAAATTTTGGAGATTAATCCTTTGTCAGTTGCTTCATTTGCAAATATTTTCTCCCATTCTGAGGGTTGTCTTTTCATCTTGTTTATGGTTTCCTTTGCTGTGCAAAAGCTTTGAAGTTTCATTAGGTCCCATTTGTTTATTTTTGTTTTTATTTCCATTCCTCTAGGAGCTGGGTCAAAAAGGATCTGGCTGTGATTTATGTCATAGAGTGTTCTGCCTATGTTTTCCTCTAAGAGTTTGATAGTGTCTGGCCTTACATTTAGGTCTTTAATCCATTTTGAGTTTATTTTTGTGTATGGTGTTACAGAGTGTTCTAATTTCATTCTTTTACATGTAGTGGTCCAGTTTTCCCAGCACCACTTATTGAAGAGGCTGTCTCTTCTCCATTGTATATTCTTGCCTCCTTTATCAAAAATAAGGTGACTATATGTGTGTGGGTTTACCTCTGGGCTTTCTATCCTGTTCTGTTGATCTATATTTCTGTTTTTGTGCCAGTACCATACTGTCTTGGTTGCTGTAGCTTTGCAGTATAGTCCGAAGTCAAGGAGCCTGATTCCTCCAGCTCCGTTTTTCTTTCTCGAGGTTGCTTTGGCTACTCGAGGTGTTTTGTGTTTCCATACAAATTGCAAAATTTTTTGTTCTAGTTCTGGGTCGTATGTTAGTTCTATTTTTAGTTTTTTAAGGAACCTCCATACTGTTCTCCATAGTGGCTGTATCAATTTACATTCCCACCAACAGTGTATGAAGGTTCCCTTTTCTACCACCAACAGTGTTTGAAGGTTCCCTTTTCAATGGCAAAAATGCCATTGGTAGTTTGATAGGGATTGCATTGAATCTGTAGATTGCTTTGGGTAGTAGAGTCATTTTCACAATGTTGATTCTTCCAATCCAAGAACATGGTATATCTCTCCATCTATTTGTATCATCTTTAATTTCTTTCATCAGTGTCTTATAATTTTCTGCATACAGGTCTTTTTTCTCCTTAGGTAGGTTTATTACTAGGTATTTTATTCTTTTTCTTGCAGTGGTAAATGGGAGTGTTTTCTTAATTTCACTTTCAGAATTTTCATCATTAGTTTATAGGAATGGAAGAGATTTCAGTGCATTAATTATGTATCCTGCTACTTTACCAAATTCATTGATTAGCTCTAGTAGTTTTCTGGTAGCATCTTTAGGATTCTCTATGTATAGTATCATGTCATCTGCAAACAGTGACAGCTTTACTTCTTCTTTGCTAATTGGGTTCCTTTTATTTCTTTTTCTTCTCTGATTGGTGTGGCTAAAACTTTCAAAACTATGTTGGGTAATAGTGGTGTGAGTGGGAAACCTTGTCTTATTCCTGATCTTTGTGGAAATGGTTTCAGTTTTTCACCATTCAGGATGATGTTGGCTATGGGTTTGTCATGTATGGCCTTTATTATGTTGAGGAAAGTTCCCTCTATGCCTACTTTCTGGAGGGTTTTTATCATAAATAGGTTTTGAATTTTGTCGAAAGCTTTCTCTGCATCTCTTGAGATGATCATATGGTTTTTCTCCTTCTGTTTGTTAACATGGTGTATCACATTGATTGATTTGCATAGATTGAAGAATCCTTGCATTCCTGGGAATAAACCCCACTTGATCATGGTGTATGATCCTCTTAATGTGCTTTTGGATTCTGTTTGCTAGTATTTTGTTGAGGATTTTTGCATCTGTGTTCCTCAGTGATATATGTCGGTAATTTTCTTTTTTTGTGACATCTTTGTCTGGTTTTGGTATCAGGGTGATGGTGGCCTTTTAGAATGAGCTTGGAAGTGTTCTTCCCTTTGCTATATTTTGGAAGAGTTTGAGAAGGATAGGTGTTAGCGCTTCTCTAAATGTTTGATAGAATTCGCCTGTGAAGCCATCTGGTCCTGGGCTTTTGTTTGTTGGAAGATTTTTAATCACAGTCTCAATTTCAGTGCTTGTGATTGGTCTGTTCATATTTTCTGTTTCTTCTTGATTCAGTCTCGGAACGTTGTGCATTTCTAAGAATTTGTCCATTTCTTCCAGGTTGTCCATTTTATTGGCATACAGTTGCTTGTAGTAATCTCTCATAATCCTTTGTATTTCTGCAGTGTCAGTGGTTACTTCTCCTTTTTCATTTCTAATTCTATTGATTTGAGTCTTCTCCCTTTTTTTCTTGATGAGTTTGGCTAATGGTTTATCAATTTTGTTTATCTTCTCAAAGAACCAGCTTTTAGTTTTATTGATCTTTGCTAGGATTTCCTTCATTTCTTTTTTATTTATTTCTGATCTTTATGATTTCTTTCCTTCTGCTAGCTTTGGGTTTTTTTTGTTCTTTCTAATTGCTTTAGGTGTAAGGTTAGCTTGTTTATTTGAGATGTTTCTTGTTTCTTAAGGTAGGATTGTATTGCTATAAACTTCCCTCTTAGAACTGCTTTTACTGCATCTCATAAGTTTTGGGTCTTCGTGTTTTCATTGTCATTTGTTTCTAGGCATTTTTTGATTTCCTCTTTGATTTCTTCAGTGATCTCTTGGTTATTAAGTAGTGTATTGTTTAGCCTCCATGTGTTTGTATTTTTTACAGATTTTTTCCTGTAGTTGATATCTAGTCTTATAGCATTGTGGTCAGAAAAGATATTTGAAACAATTTCAATATACTTAAATTTACCAAGGCTTGATTTGTGACCCAAGATATGATCTATCCTGGAGAAGGTTCCATGAGCACTTGAGAAGAAAGTGTAATCTGTTGTTTTTGGATGGAATGTCCTATAAATATTAAGTCCATCTTGTTTAATGTATCATTTAAAGCTTGTGTTTCCTTATTTATTTTCATTTTGGATGATCTGTCCATTGGTAAAAGTGGGGTGTTAAAGTCCCTTAGTATGATTGTGTTCCTGTCAATTTCCCTTTTTATGGCTGTTAGTATTTGCCTTATGTATTGAGGTGCTCCGATGTTGGGTGTATAAATATTTACAATTGTTATTTCTTCTTCTTGGATTGATCCCTTAATCATTATGTAGTGTCCTTCTTTGTCTCTTATAGTAGTCTTTGTTTTAAAGTCTATTTTGTCTGATATGAGAATTGCTACTCCAGCTTTCTTCTGATTTCCATTTGCATGCAATATCTTTTTCCATCCCCTCACTTTCAGTCTGTGTGTGTCCCTAGGTCTGAAGTGGGTCTCTTGTAGACAGCATATATATGGGTCTTGTTTTTGTATCCAGTCTATGTCTTTTGGTTGGAACATTTTATCCATTTACATTTAAGGTAATTATCGATATGTATGTTCCTATTACCATTTTCTTAATTGTTTTGGGTTTGTTTTTGTAGGTCTTTTCCTTCTCTTGTGTTTCCTGCCTAGAGAAGTTCCTTTAGCATTTGTTGTAAAGCTGGTCTGGTTGTGCTGAATTCTCTTAGCTTTTGCTTGTCTGTAAAGGTTTTAATTCTCTGTCAAATCTGAATGAGATCCTTGCTGGGTAGAGTAATCTTGGTTGTAGGTTTTTCCCTTTCATCACTTTAAATATGTCCTGTCACTCCCTTCTGGCTTGCAGTTTCTGCTGAAAGATCAGCTGTTAACCTTATGGGGATTCCCTTATTTGTTATTTGTTGTTTTTCCCAGCTGCTTTTAATATTTTTTCTTTGTATTTAATTTTTGGTAGTTTGATTAATATGTGTCTTGGTGTATTTCTCCTTGGATTTATCCTGTATGGGACTCTCTGTGCTTCCTGGACTTGATTGACTATTTCGTTTCCCATATTAGGGAAGTTTTCAACTATAATGTCTTCAAATATTTTCTCAGTCCCTTTCTTTTTCTCTCCTTCTTCTGGGACCCTTATAATTAGAATGTTGGTGGATTTAATATTGTCCCAGAGGTCTCTGAGACTGTCCTCAATTCTTTTCATTCTTTTTTCTTTATTCTGCTCTGCAGTAGTTATTTCCACTATTTTATCTTCCAGGTCACTGTGCCATTCTTCTGCCTCAGTTATCTGATATTGATTCCTTCTAGAGAATTTTTAATTTCATTTTTTGTATTGTTCATCATTGTTTATTTGCTCTTTAGTTCTTCTACATCTTTGTTAAACGTTTGTTGTATTTTCTCCATTCTATTTCCAAGATTTTGGATCATCTTTACTATCATTATTCTGAATTCTTTTTCAGGTAGACTGCCTATTTCCTCTTAATTTGTTAGATCTGGTGGGTTTTTACCTTGCTCCTTCATCTGCTGAGTGTCTTCTCATTTTGCTTAACTTACTGTGTTTGGGGTCTCCTTTTCGCAGGCTGCAGGTTCGTAGTTCCGTTGTTTTTGGTGTCTGCCCCCAGTGGCTAAGTTTGGTTCAGTGGGTTGTGTAGGCTTCCTGGTGGAGGGGACTAGTGCCTGTGTTTTGGTGGATGAGGCTGGATCTTGTCTTTCTGGTGGGCAGGTCCGCATCTGGTGGTGTGTTTTGGGGTGTCTGTGACCTTATTATGATTTTAGGCAGCCTCTCTGCTATTGGGTTGGGTGTGTTCCTGTCTTGCTAGTTGTTTGGCATAGGGTGTCTAGTACTGTATCTTGCTGGTCATTGAGTGGAACTGGGTCTTGGTGTTGCATTGGAGATCTCTGGGAGCTTTTTGCTGTTTGATATTATGTGGAGCTGGGAGGTCTCTCGTGGCCCAATGTCCTGAACTTGGCTCTCCCACCTCAGAGGCACAGCCCTTATGCCTGGCTGGAGCACTGAGAGCCTGTCATCCACACGGCTCAGAATAAAAGGGAGAAAGAAAGAAAGAAAATGATCAAATCAGATCAAACTTTTATGAAAATAAAAAACAAAAAATAATTATTAAAATAAAATTTTCAAAGTAATTCAAAGAAAGAAAGAACAAGCAAACCAAAAAACAAATCCACCAATGATAACAAGCACTGAAAACTGTACTAAAAAACCAAACCAAAACAAAACAAAAAAGGACAGATAGAAACCTAGGACAAATGGTAAAAGCAAAGGTATACAGACTAAGTCACACACAGAAGCATACGCGTACACTCACAAAAAGAGAAAAAGGGAAAAAAAATATATTGTTACTCCCAAAGTCCACCTTCTCAATTTGGGATGATTCGTTGTGTATTCAGGTATTCCACAGATGCAGGGTACATCAGGTTGATTGTGGAGATTTATACCACTGCTACTGAGGCTGCTGGGAGAAATGTCCCTTTCTCTTCTTTGTTCGCACAGCTCCTGGGGTTCAGCTTTGGATTTGGCCCCGCCTCTGCGTGTCGGTCGCCTGAGGGTGTCTGTTCTTTGCTCAGAGAGGACGGGGTTAAAGAAACAGCAGATTTGGGGGTTGTGGCTCACTCAGGCGGGGGGAGGGAGGGGTATGGAATGCAGGGCGAGCCTGTGGCGGCAGAGGCCGGCGTGACGTTGCACCAGCCTGAGGCGCACCGTGTGTTCTCCCGGGGAAGTTGTCCCTGGATCACAGGACCCTGGCAGTGGCGGGCTTCACAGCCTCCCGGGAGGGGAGGTGTGGATAGTGAGCTGTGCTTGCACACAGGCTTCTTGGTGGCGGCAGCAGCAGCCTTAGCGTCCCATTCCTGTCTCTGGGGTCCACGCTGGTAGCCGCGGCTCATGCCCGTCTCTGGAGCTCCTTTAAGCAGCGCTCTTAATCCCCTCTTCTTGCGCACCAGGAAACAAAGAGGGAAGAAAAAGTCTCTTGCCTCTTTGGCAGGTCCAGACCTTTTCCAGGACTCCCTCCTGTCTAGCTGTGGTGCACTAGCCCCTTCAGGCTGTGTTCACGGCACCAACCCCAGTCCTCTCCCTGGGATCCCACCGAAGCCTGAGCCTCAGCTCCCAGCTCCCGCCCGCCCCAGCGGGTGAGCAGACAAGCCTCTCGGGCTGGTGAGTGCTGGTCGGCTCCGATCCTCTCTGTGGGAATCTCTCTGCTTTGCCCTCCGCACTGCTGTTGCTGTGCTCTCCTCCGTGGCTCCAAAGCTCCACCCTCCGCCACCCGCAGTCTCCGCCCGTGAAGGGGCTTCCTAGTGTGTGGAAACCTTTCCTCCTTCACAGCTCCCTCCCAGAGGTGCAGGTCCCGTCCCTATTCTTTTGTCTCTGTTTTTTCTTTTTTCTTGTCCCCTATCCAGGTACATGGGGAGTTCCTTGCCTTTTGGGAAGTCTGAGGTCTTCTGCCAGTATTCAGTAGGTGTTCTGTAGGAGTTGTTCCACATATAGATGTATTTCTGATGTATTTGTGGGGAGGAAGCTAATCTCCACGTCTTACTCTTCTGCCATCTTGAAGCTCCAGCCAGTCCTCAGGTTTTGCATTTGTGGGTTCAACCAATGGATACAAGGAGCCAACTGTATTCATTGTAGCCCACCAGTTTAATGTAAGGGGCTTGAGCATCTGGGGATTTTGCTCTCTGTGGACGCTCCTGGAACCAGTCCCCCTGTGGATACTGAGGGAAGACTGCTGTCTGTATAGTTTTGCAGCTTGCTTTCACAGGTTCACTGGATCTACTTTGTTCTTTTAAGCTGCTGCATAGTATTCCATGGTAGGCATAAATTAATCATTCTCCTAGTGAATGACAGCTAGGTTACATCTGATTTTTTAAGATAGACTTTTTGTTTGCCAAACATTTAGAATTTGTTTTTGAAAAATCTAAAATAGAAACCATGATTTCTCTGAAGCCTTTATTTTTCCAGTGAATAAAATATAGTCAAGCCCCCTGCAGGATCAGAGTATCATAATTCTTTGCTGCACCTCTCAGGGAACAGCTGTGTGAGCGGGCCTGTGCTGTGATCTGGGTGTTTGGACACCCCCACATTCTTAGGTTGAAACTCTGACCCCAAAGATGATGGTATTAGGAGGTAGGACTTTGGGAGGTGTTTATGTCATCAGAGTGGAGCCCTCATGAATAGGATCAGTGCTATTATAAAAGAGACCCTACAGAACTCCCTCACCCCTTCCACCATGTGGGCACACAGCAAGATGATGCCACTATGAACAAGGAAGAGGGTTCTCATCAGAAGGCAACTATGCTGGCATCTTGATCTTGGACCTCCCAGACTCCAGAACTGTGAGAAATAAATTTCTGTTGTTTATAAGCTACCCAGTTTGTGATATTTTATTATAGCAGCCTGAAATGAGTCTCTCCTAGTATAGGACATAACTTATTAGCAAAGAATATGTTTTTAAAACATACTTCTGGATTTCTTTCACCTTTAAAAAGTGCACTAAATATCATTTGTTGAGCATTTACTTTGTGTTGTGTTCCCCTCCAGCCCCCACCATTTCTGATACGGTTAAGAAACATACCCAAGTTAAAAATTTAGGAATTGGTAGAGGTCACATTTGAACTCAGGACTCAAAACCTTTCTAGTCTTTCAGCAAGCTAACTAAAAATGGTCAAATGACTAGCAGCTAATCAGATCAAATCACAAGGATTTATGAAGCACAATTAATATATACTTTAAAACTTAATTATAGCATTGCAGTCCTGGGAGCAGAATCTAAACCTCTGTCTTCTAATTGCATCATGCTACTCTCCTCCCCATAATTCTCCAATGGCTTCCCATTACTCAGAAGATAACATCCAAGCTTTACATGATACTGTCCACTGCCTATGTGATTTGGCCGCTCATCAGCTATCGCTTACTCAGCCCACTTTGCTTTAGCCATTTGGCTTTCATGAAATTTCCTTCAACTCGAGGAACATCCGAGCCATTGTATTTGCCTCCCTGTGCCTGAACACTTTCCCACAGATGTGTGCAGGGCTTGCTCCCTCACTTCATTCGGGTCTCTGTTCAAGTGTCACCTCCTCTGCAGGGGACTTATGGCCTACCCTGATCATCCTAATACCACCGCTCCACTCTGCTCTCTCACCATGCCTTATTTTTCTTCCCAGCACTTGTTCCTCCCTAACGTCCTAGCATGGATTTATCTCCTTGTTGCTGGCCTACCCTGGGAGAATGTAAACTACCAAAGGCAGGGACTTGCTTCTCTGTACTCATGCACCAAGAATGGAGCCAGGGGCAGAGCGAATGCGTTTTTGCTAAAAGAAGGAATATGTGATTGCTTCAGCCTGTTTTGGCTTGTTTATTCTCTTATATATATATATATATATTTTTTTTTTTTTTTTCCAGAATTAAGTGATCCCATGCCTTACCCCGGCCATATGTATTGTGCGTATTCCTTGGAAGAGCAGTATTTATTTAGCAGATACTGGTTTGAATATTAAAATAGAGCTAAATATGCCTGCACCTTTATTATTTTTGAGTTTTACTAAAGGATCATTAACTATTTCTATTGAATATTGAAGTTTTCATGAAACGTTAAATTTTAGAAAAGTGTACAAAGAATAAGTGCTGATTTTTACAAACTCTACAACTGTGTGACCACCACCCAGATCAAGAAAAAGAACATCACCAGCACCGAAGAAACCCACTCTTGCTCCCTTCCAGTCACTATGGACCCCTCTACCAAGGGTACCATGACCGTGGCTTCTAATAGCATAGATTAATTTCACCTATTTTTCACATTATTTTAATAGTCATTTAAATTTTCTCTTTACAACTTTTGTTCCTTGTTTGGTGCCTGCTCTCCAAGGTCCTAGAATCCTTTTATAGAGAAAAAAATTAAGTTCTTTAACATCTCTTACTCTGTGTTTTTTTTTTAAATTTATTTATTTATTTTTGGCTGTGTTGGATCTTCGTTGCTGCGCGTACGCTTTCTCTAGTTGTGGTGAGTGGGGGCTACGTTGCAGTGCGCGGGCTTCTCATTGTCGTGGTTTCTCTTGTTGCAGAGCACGGGCTCTAGGCGTTTGGGCTTCAGTAGTTGTGGCATGCGGGCTCAGAAGTTGTGGCGCACGGGCTTAGTTGCCCTGCAACATGTGGGATCTTCCCAGACCAGGGCTTGAACCCATGTCCCCTGCATTGGCAGGTGATTCTTAACTACTGCACCACCAGGGAAGTCTCAACATCTCTTACTCTTTTAATAGTTTCGTAGGAGCAGAACTGAAATCCTCTTAGTAAGTTTCAATAGACAGGAAATTCAAATAATGAGCCGAGAGTTGAATGCGTTTGATCTGTGAAATGATTTGGGCTCAGAGTACTTCAGGGAATAGCAGCTTTTTGTGTGTCATTTTAAAGAAAAACAATATTTAGCAGAATATTGAGCAAAATAATGAAATATATCAGTAATGGTAATATATTTAGAAAAACATCTACAGCCCAACAGTGTACTTTAAAGAGATGAAAATTATCTGAAAAACATGATTCGTGGTTTTAATACCTTCCAAGAAAAAGGAGGGGGTAAACATAGGAGAAAATGATAATGAATTAACGTATTTAAAATACGGTAGTAAGTTTCAAGCGCATTTTCATGGAAACTACAGTGTTGCTCAGGAGCACCCATTATAGGATTAAAAAAAAAAATTTCAAAAACGTGTGTTGCTGATTCATTTATGATGGCTACTGCGCAGATGGCATTAATATCATTATATCCTTGAATCCTTTTTGTAAGCATTTTAATTCTTTTTTTAACCAAGATCAATTATTTTAAGCCCAACATATGTTTTTAAAACATATCACTTTCCATGTAAATTTATGTCATTTGTATCTTTAATTGTTGGGAGCTTCTGTGTTTAAATACAGAGTGGTACTGTTTGGGTACTATGCATGGTGTCTCCTTGAGCGAAAAACCTGTCTTGCTAACAACAGCCTGTGTGTTTATCATGCGGGGGTGGCAGCAGGGGCAGATGGTCTCAATTTCGGTCATTTTCTGTTTTTAGGTTTACTCTTTTTAGGTTTACTCTTCAGTGGAACTCATTGGCACTTTTGATTCAAGCAAATTACCATGTGGAAATATACCATGGGTTTCATTACCATTAAAGCAAATATACCATGTGGAATGGGCAAGGTGTTTCAGTGAAATGATGTGAATGAAGAGTCAAGCCTGAGAAGTGGTTCTTTCGGGTGGCTGAAAAACAGGACGGAGAGATGGTTCCCTCTAGAATGTAGAAGTTAGCGTGCCTCAGGATCTCAGGATCACTGGAGGGTGTGTTAAAACACTGATTGCTGCCCCGCCCCCTCCAGAGTTTCTGATTCAGTAGGTCGAAGGTGTTGTTTGACAGTTTGTATTGTTCTAGTTCTGACACGTTTCCAGGTGATGCTGATGCTGCCGTTCCAGGGACCACACTGTGAGAACACCGATCTGAAAGATGGACATGATGCAGAGAACAGTGGTCTGGCCTCGGATAACCCACTTACTTAAGACCATTTTGGGGAGGACTACATGCAGCTACAGGAATAAATTTTAAAAAATGCTTCCTAGGGCTTTCCTGGTGGCGCAGTGGTTGAGAGTACGCCTGCCGATGTAGGGGACACGGGTTCGTGCCCCGGTCCAGGAAGATCCCACGTGCCGCGGAGCGGCTGGGCCCGTGAGCCATGGCCGCTGAGCCTGCGCGTCCGGAGCCTGTGCTCCGCAGCGGGAGAGGCCGCAACAGTGAGAGGCCCGCGTACCGCAAAAAAACAAAAAACAAAAAAATGCTTCCTAAACACTAGTCAACCAGTTAGGTCCTGATCCTTTGGTAGCTTAGCCCCTTTGAATCTCTCAAAGTGACTTTCTGATGTGGATTTACATGGGGTGGCGGGGGAGGGAAGTATTTGGGATGTTCTTTGGGGAAAAAAGCTTGCCCAGTGATTCTTACCCCTTTTCCTGTTTTAGAATCACTGGATGTACCTCACCTGTCCTATTGCCTTAGAGGTTTATATCGGAGAACTGTTAATAATGGAGGTTGTTTCTTTTTGTCAGCAACTCTAAAGGAAGAGCTCAGCCTTTTTTTCCTTTCTGTTTAGGGAAAAACTCAGTTCTTCCCCACTGTGTTTTTCTTCCCCGTGAGTCTCCTTACTGCTCACTTAGAAAGATTCATCTCTTACACTTCTGGTCACCGAATGTGTGAGGTTTTCCCCACGCTAAGCAATTCAGTTCTCTGCCACACCAGCTGGTTGTCTTATAATTCAAATCAATTCTGACACTGTCTACCTGGAGACAGAATTGGATCCCACAGGTTAAAGGCTCAGTCCTACAAGACTGCCTCTTCCTTGGACTTCAGAAGCCAGTTGCAAGTCTAGGTTGTTACCTGTGCTTCTGACTGATCGACTATAAATCAGAGGTTCTCACGACCCCCTCCTCGGGTTTGATTATTTGCTAGAGCAATGCACAGAACTCAGTGAAACATTTTACTTACTAGATTACTAGTTTATCATAAAAGGATGTAACTCAGGAACAGCCAGATGGAAGAGATACATAGGGCAAGACTTGAGGAAAGGGCACGGAGCTTCCACACCCTCTCCTGGCTCTTCACTCTCCCAGCACCTCCACGTGTTCACCAACCTGGAAGCTCTCTGAACCCTGTCCTTTTGGGTTTTTATGGAGGCTTCATTATATAGGCATGATTGACTAACTCATTGGTCATTGGTGATTGATTCAACTTCCAGCCCCTCTCCCCTCCTCAGAGGTTGGGGGTAGAACTGAAAGTTATAGCCCTCTAATCACAGGGTTAGCTTCACTGGCAACCAGGCCCCAGCCTTAAATGCTTTCCAAAAGTAACCTCAAGTTCATAATAAAAGATACCTTTATCTCTCTCATCACTTAGGAAATTCCAAGGGTTTTAGGAACTCTGTCCAGAAACAGGGACAAAGACCAGATAAATATATTTATTATGCATCAAATATCACAACAACCATTAACATCTTTAGACTGGACCAGCTACTCAATCACCCAGCATTCCCTGAGACCCTGTCTGTGACAGATGAGGTAAACCTTCATTTCCAAGAATCTTTAGTGCATTGTGGGAGGGAGATATATGAACCAGTGGAAAGTAAGTTCCAGGGGAGAAATGACCCAGACCTAGGGTGCTAAACGTCAACTAAGGAACTGCAGGGGGTGCTGTCAAGGAATGCCTCACCAAAGGGGAGAAGAGATATCTCTGCGTAATCTCAAGGGGTCCACAGGAATTTCAATACTGGGTTAGGATTTCCTGCCTGTATAGGAGAACGGTTTCTGTGGAGAATTCCCACCCACTTCAAGGACTCTCTCAGTACAAAGGAAACCATGTCATGGGTCTAACGCCTGCTCAGTTGGGCTGTGGAAATGTTAAATACACATATGAATTAAGTGTAAAATTATGGGTTGTTTGATAATGAGAAAAAGATACTGAAGTTAACATATATAGAAAATATCTATAAGTTCACCTCTGTAAGTCATGGCAACAGGGAGTGTTGTCAAAGTAAACACCAGCTGTTAAGATTTACCACTGTTTAGGCTAAGCATTAAAATGATGACTTGAACCCTCTTGCTCAGCCTGATGAGAATTCCTACAGCTCAGGCCCAACAGCTAAGCCCGAGTGCCCAAGCGGCTGGTCATCAGATAGTCCATCACTTTATCTCAAGAGAAGACACTAGTGACAGTAAACTGGGAATGAGCCCTAACAAACGGGGCAGCTACCTGAAATAGACCTGAGCAGATGCCTGTTTTTCCAAAGCCCAAGAAGGCCTGCTTCTGCCATTAGTGTTCAGGCAAGCCAGCCCAGTTTGGAAGCCCAGTAAGGGTCTGAACATTCTTTGGAGGCATGAGTGTCCCTACTCAAATCTTCAAAAGAGCCATATATACTTTGTCCTACTGGGCTGTGGGCTCCCCCTGGAGAGTGGGAGCTGGAGACTGTGGGTGTGCACTAAAACCTGATTATTTATTGCTATCTTCCCTGCAGGAACTCAACCCAAGGTCAGGGCCAGAGCAGGGGCTAAAGGCATACAAAAAAGGACCTAACCCTCTCTCTATCCCTAAAGCATGTTAAGTGCACAAGCTCAGAGGTGAGACTGCATGATGTTTTCTTTTAAGGAATTTGAATTTTCTCCTAGAGGTGATGGGTATCTGTTGAAGGATTTTAAACCAGGGAATTTACGTAATAATATCTGCATTTGGAAAGTTCATTCCACTGATAGTATTGAAGATGCATAAGGAGGGAAAGGGTAGAAGCTAAGCGCAGAACACCTTTGTACTAAATTTTGTTTCATAATGAATAGTGGATGAGGAGGGTTCCAGTGAATCCATAAAATGAACTTTTATCTATCAAAAATGTGAATCTGACTCCCATATTTAAAACTTCATATGTGAGTTAACTCCCATATTTAAAACTCTTCATATGCTCCATATTGCCTAGAAAATGGTCTTCAATCTATTTGATCACACTCTTATCATTAAAGAAAAAAGTTCAAGAATTTCCCTACTCCAATATATATGTATTTATTTAGTTGTAAATAATATGCACATACAAAGTACTAAGGTATTAAGTGCTTTAAAAAAACAGATAAATAAAATTTTTAAAAGCACAAAATATAACTAAATGTAATCAGAAATTCTAGTTTCTTCCTAATATTCAAAGGATCTTTGCACACCCCTTTGGTGACCCAGCTCTAGAGACTAGAGAAGTAGCTTAAGAATGATATACAAGCTCGTTCAAAGTAATATCTCCAGGATCCCCTCTCTCCATTGTTGACCACTAGTGCCCCTAAGGCAGTTCCCTGTATTGGTCCAACAGTTTCTCCCCCTTGGGTCCTAGTTCATGCTAATTTCTATTTGTGGACTGTTACACTCCCATCACTTTCTCTCCTTTGTTCTAATCTCTAAAGTATGGACATTATCTGTATCTGGTCTTTTCCTCCCTTCTCCTGTGAGCTCCTTGAGGGCAAGGACTGTATCTGAGTCTTGGCTATATTTCCAGTGGAACTGATCAGACACATCTGACACATCCCCAGCTACAGTTTTAATCAGATGCAAGTAGAAGATATATTTGAAGACAGAGAAAGGATCAAATGCAGGGTGGGGGTGGTTATATGACTGTATTATTTTTTTCTCCTCAATTATATTTTTCTGCTAACTGTGGACACTTTATACCTTATAAAAAAGATGTATTTTTAGTAGTAATAGTAATAAATACAATAATAATGCTTCATGAATAGGATTATCTTAATTCTTGCTAGACAGTAGCATAATTACTCATTAATTATACTTGGATCTTCCTTTCAAGGAATAATAATAATAATACTTATATTTTGCTTTATTATTTTATAAGTGGTTTAATATAGAATATCTACTTCCAAATATACTTCCTTCAAGGACCTGACAGAGGGAGTAAAATTCTTTTCAATTAAAGCAGGCTTTCTGAAACATTATCTAAGTTTTTTGCAAGAGAACAATAATTTGGGAAACAGTTCAACAGTTAAACCTGCCTCTTACTGTAGGATTGTGAAATACTTATCTTACAGGGACATATATAGGCACACTATATTTTCTAAACTTTTTTGATTATCAGAAACCTTTGTTCAAGAAACATCTCATTGAGCTACGAGGTTCCACAGAACTTTGAGAAACCCTGATTTAAAGCCTTGAAGACCCCTCTTAGAAGGCATGCTTGCCAAGTAGGTGCTGTATAAATTCATCAACAAATGAACAAATAAACAGGTTTATAATAAAGAATCTGACTGGCTTTTATCTCTGGTTCCTAGGAAGATTCCTTGGAATTTCACGAGTAATAGGAGTGTCTGTTATTCATGCGTTGCTTGGGTCATACCTGATAGTTTATGCTAATGAGGTGACTCCTAGTGGGCCCCTGAAAGCTTCAGGATAGAGGCTGGTCATGCTGGAAAGACCAACCATATGATTAGAGGGTTGGACCTTTGAGCCACTTTGTATCAGCTGGACCTCCCACCCTGTGGGGTGGTGGAGGGTGCTGGAGATTGAGTTCAATCTGTAGCCAATGATTCAATCAATTATGCCTACATAGTGAAAACCCAATAAAAACTCTGGACATCGAGTTCAGTGGAGCTTCCTGGTGTTGGTGCACACATCTGTGTGCCAGGTAGGTGACATGACCTCATTCCACAGAGAGATGGCACAGAAGCTCTATGTTCAGGACCTTCCCAGACCTCACTCTAGTTGTCTCTTCATTTGGATGGTCTTGATTTGTATTTTAATAACAAAACTATAATAATTATAATAATAAGTGTAGTGCTCTCCTGGGTTCTGTGTGTCATTCTACTGAATTGAATTATTGACCTAAGGGGGCCATGGGAACCCCCAAATTTGTAGCCAGTTGGTCGGAATGCTGATGGTCTGGAGACCCCTGAAATGCGGTTGGTATTTGAAGTGAAGCAGTTTTATGGAGGACTCAACCCTTAACTTATGGGGTCTGTGCTAACTCCAGGTGGTTAGCCAGAATTGAAATTGCAGTACACCAACTGGTGTCAGAACATGAACCAACGAAAGAAGCCTGGTATTCTGACTCTCAGAGGAGTGCCCTAGATTCTGGTATATTCTGTGTGCCCTGAGAGCAAGGACACATGTTCCTATTGTTAGTGTCCCACCCTGGCATCTCACATGGTATATTACAATGCTCATGGTAGTTGCTTAATACGTGTGTGCTGTATAGAGTTAGATTTATTCAAAAGCATGATCTCATGGCTAAAGACTAATACAAACTCAAGTGAACACTTATACAAACTCAAGTGATCACTTTATACTTAAGCAAAAATAGAAAACTGACATAGTTAACAGATTTAATACACCTGGTTTGGAGGTGATTGGAACCTAGTTATACCACACTTGCTGTGTCTCAATACGTATTCCATGTGCATTTCTGCTTGGTATTTCTGTTTCCATGGTGTATACTCTTCAAAGAGATACAGAAAAAATATTGAATGCACCATGAGTAAGGTTCAAGATTGGAATTCAGTTCTTGATTTTCTGGTCTGAGAAATGATCACTCAAAATTGTCAGGATGGGGGATGTGAGCTGAGTCATGCACTAGATCTTTTAGCTGGTGAGATTGTACTGAATTGGAGTGTCTGTTTCTGGAAGTCAGACCCCAGGGAATAACTCCTAAGAAGCCATGCAGTCTAGCACCATGCCTCAAGTACAAGATTCAAAGGATGTCCTTCCCTTTTTAGGAACCTCCAGTGAAATTTCACAAGACACCAAAATTTCCTTTGATTTGCCTGTTTTCCAGATGTGAATCATCTTTTTACAAAACTCTTGTTTGGGCCTTAATAATCTTCTTTGGCTTCTCCCTTTTACTTCTTCTTCTTCCTCCCCCTCTTCTTCCTCTTTTTTTTCTTTCTCCTCCTCCTCTCTCTCTCTTCTTAAATTCTCATCTTTTGCACTTCTTGCTTCCATTTTGCTTTCAGCTGTTGTCTTTTTCTTCTCACCTATGCTCAACACTGCTCCACTTGGTTTCTCTTTACATGCAGATTCTTTTTTTGTTTCACAATAGGAAACACTCTCTCCAGGTTCTAGAACAGCTGTTAGGACCCTTCCTATAATACTTATTTTCATAATTGTGGCTTAACAGGTATAAAGGAATATTATTCAAGTTTGAAATCAGCATTTGTTTCATTGGCAAAGAACCAGAACCTGACCAAAGTCAAGTACCATGTTCTTTATCTTATAACCTCCTTAAGTGCATGAAAAACCTCAACCTGTCTCTGAAAGAATTGCTTTGCTAGGTAGATTATCCACATGAAGTTTACATATGGTCTGACAAAAACAGATAGTAAAAAATACTTAATCACCACAACTTTAAAGGCAATTAAAATAAAGTGTTCATAGAAGGATAGTGTGTTTTTAAAATCACAAATTCTGTCTCCATAGGTATCATGAGAGGGAGTTCCACTGGGCATATGGCATTTACAAATTCTGATTGGCATTTCATTTTTTGTTGAAGGAAACCTAGCTCAGTTTGCAGCAAATATGACAGTAGGCTTTGCAAATGTATGTCTAAAATGCAGCTCTGTGGGGGTTAAACATTCAAGCTTATATGAGACAGCATCAGTTTCGGGTCAAAGTGCTGTTCTTAAATGATCAGTATAGAACAGAAAAAAGGCATTGAAGTGACCTTGCTGAGGGTCTAAAACTGCACCAAAGCCTTTTCTGCATGATTAAGTGAGCAGAATCTTAGATTAGCTAAAAGCAGTGCAGAAACATAATGAGTTCACTTATTTTGGAGCATTTAATAACAGTTATAGACAGTTATGTGATCAGGCGGAGTTATGACTTATTCATTCTTTCATTGCTATTAAAATTGCTGCATTTGAGGTTTTTAAAGTCATTGAAATAAAAAAAGTCTGATTTATGTTAGGAGAATTTAGTTTGCCCTTTGGTCTCTCAGTTTTTAAATGATATAATTAGACTTTTTAAAGACCATTCTAAAAGCATTATTAGCATTTTGTATAGTGGAAAGTAAATGCATGTTTTGTGGATAGTTTAATTTTAAAAGGAATAATACTACTTGATTCAAACAGTGATATTCATAGATTATTAAGGAAAGATTTTTTTGTATGAAATTTCTCAAAAGGCAATTGTATAATTTTAGTAATAGACTCTACAGAATACGTGTGGATTTTGCTGTGTGTACACACAGATACTCTCTTTCTAATGCACTCTCTAATTTTATTTTGAATGGACATTACAAAGACATGGAAATAATACAACACAGCTTTCCTTCCATTTGGGAAAGAAAGGATGGGAAGAGAAAGTACCAGAGGATGTATTAACTCATGACCTTTAGCATATTTCCTCCGAAATTACAGAGCCATCTATCAGCCTGGGGTGAAAAACGCTCGCTTTAATCATAACAAAGGGATTTGCAGTTGGTTTGAATTAGCAGTAAACAACAATCATTAATAAATCATTTTGGAAGAATATGGAAATATCATGGCGCGTCAACATTTTAACATGATTCTACTTCTTGAACTTTTCATACTATTTCACTGTATGCAAATACCATGCCTTGTCCAAATGGTTCCAAATTAGACATTACTTCCACTTTCAAGTGGGTTATTGCACAATGCATAAAAGGGCACAGAGAAAACATATCTCACCATAAAACTGTGAAATAGAGTGCTGATTTTAGTTGGACACTATGGTTGGCTTATTCAACATAAACATCTCTGCTCATAAGATCGAACTGACTGCAATCTCCTTAAATAACAGCTATTTGTGCCACGTGTATGTTTTGTAAACAGTTTGGATATCTCTTTTGGAGGCTCAAAATGCTTCAATACTATTGAAGGACAGAAACAAAAACACATTGCTCGGGGTGAACACAAAGAAGCCCTTTAAGTCGCCAGCAATAGAGGATTACCTGTGTGGATAAACAAATGGTCCAACTTGTATCTGTTAAAAAATGACTACATGCATTTTTAGGAATATACATGTTCGTGTATGAGGACATACATGTGCTTGTTCATGCCTCCCTCTTTTATTTGAATATATTCATTTTTAATTATTGAAGTTTGCCTTCCACATGTGTAGCCACCCTCTGGCAAATGAGTCCTTGGCCAGTCTGAAATAGCCTAGTGATTAGTTCTGTTTGTCCTAGTTTTTTAATTGACAGGAAAAGGTGTCACTCAGTTTACAGGAAGGGAAGGTCAGGTTATTTGAGTGGCAGCTGAGGGGCCAGACCTGCAAAGCAGCAACCTCTAGTGACTTCACACCACTGGTGCTATTTGAGGAGGCTGCTCTGAAAAGATGGTTTCCTGACAGTGATGTTAGCATCTACCTGGACCATTTCCAAAGGGACAGGATGGACTGGAAACACAAAAACCCATCAGTCCCACTGACAGGGGCTGATGGTGCATGGGGGCAAGGGTTATTGGGCAGCCTCCAACTTGTGCAGTGCAGATTTTTGTCCACTAGAGACATCTCTGCCCAGTAACCGTGTCGCCTAAGGCTTCACAGTTAAGACTTGAACTCAGAGGTGAGAGGCTAGCATTTCATCCACTAAGCCATTTAGCCTTTTCCTTTGAAGGAAGATTGATTTTTAAAAAGCTATTAACCTTCAGTGATTTATCTCATCAGATCATCTTCATTTTCTTCTGCTTATAATAAGACTATATTATATAGTTTTATTCTTCAGTTAATTCAACGAGGCTATCTGAAAGGGAAATACATGAGAAACATAAAGAAGGCAGAGATAATAGAAAATGATCAGCAACATTGAAATGAAAATGTTAACAGGAGAAACAAAGAAACTGAGCAAATGTTATCGCAGATCTCAGAGTTACAATCACATAAGACGTAATGGTTCTATGTACCCAGTTTTATAGAAAAACTTTCCGTGTGTCACATTGATTCTAGGGCCATACGCCATGCTAATGTTATAGGTGCTACCTTCCTTTTTCTAGTGGAAAGACAAAGGGGACAGGTTTCACTTTCTGCAGTGACTAAAATTTAAGCTAAGAAACCAGTGGTAATTAATTCACATTGAGCATATATTCAGAGGTGCATAAGAAACAGCAATTTTCAAGGAAATTGCAATAAAACAAATTCTGTCCTGAGCCTGGAATCTATTTTTAGTGAAAAATGTGCTAAACAGTAACTTTTTCTGCTGCCTTATCCTGAATCCCTTTAAAGTGAACTAGAAAACCAGTTGCTTTCTGTACTGAATCATGTTTGATTTATTGCATTATATTGATTGAGTTTCTACTTTGGAAAAAGTGTTACATTTTGTGAATAAGGGTTTAGCATTAATGACTTTAATTCATTCTCCGTAACTTTATGACAGACACAAATTTACGTTTCTTCTGGAGTACCTGATAGCAAAAGAAATTCTGGCACTTTCATTTTTTTTCACATATCCCACCAGGCTTAGCGGGAGAGGAGGGTGTCTGTTTTGAGGAGTGTGGGCTCTCCCCCGCCACCCCATGCTGCCCACCCCCCGCCCCCCGTAAGTACATTGAAAGTCACACTCAAGGTTTACAATAACATTTCAATATTTGAAGAGACTAAGCAACAATAGTCATCGGTCTCTGACATTTTGAGGGCTTATTTAACACTTGTGGTTGAAATTCCTTTTGTTTCAGGTACTGTTAGTTTATTTAAGTTGGTGTTTGGGCAGGTGAAGCTAGCTCAACGGTGGCAAGTTCTGACAACTTGTTTCTAAGAAAACCGAAGAAGCCGAGCTTGTCAAGCTCTTGTTCTGTACTTCCTGAACTGGTCAGTAAAGATAACATATAAGAAGATTTGAAAATGGAGAAATAAAGGACTAGAAAAATATTTGTGGTAATGAAGTCACCTTTCTATATTTTTTGAGTACACAAAAGTGATGATAAAGTAACTCTTTGGTAACTAGTTATAAATCCCCTTCCTAGGTATTCTGCAGTATACAATGACTAGGTTTAATATATTTTCTCTGATTTTTTTCAGTACAGTTCTAATTTCCTCAACCTACTGTAGTTAAATACAAAGACATCTCTTATTTGCTTTCCCTTATCTGGATTAACTCTGGGATTGATATTTGCAAAATGAATTTTGATGGGAATTTGAGAAGTAGGGTTGGTGTTAAAGGTGAAGGAAATAACAAGAAGGTAAAAGTAGTGATTCTTGAAATTCAGGTGTGGTTCAGCTTCGCGAAAGTGAAAAGGTTTGACACTGAGAAGCGAAGGAAAATAAGGAAGATGACTATTGCCCTTTATTCTCAGCTTCTCTTTGGTTCAGCTCAAGTGTGAGGAGAGAATTCTGGGTTGCAATCCATTGTCTCTCTCTTACCTAGATTCCTTAGTGTGCAGAATTCCATCAGTTCTGGCCATCTCTTATCCCAACTCCACACTCACTGAAATATCCATTCCTGTTGGATTTTATGAGTGTGATTCTTTCCATGATGGTATTAAAACCACATTATTTCAGTGCCTCTTGGTTTTTCTATCATGAAAAAGGAGGAGAAAAGGTGATGAGCCACAATAAGAAATGATCATTGCCCTAGATTTGTGAACTTTAGAAAACTCTGAAAAATGTTTGGCATAGTGAGCTCTTTTAGATTTGGCTACTTATGATAAAGTATCCTATCAAAAATTTTATAAGTTGCATTTCCTACAAAATTCATATTTTCCTATATGTTGAAATTGCTCCCTAATATAGAAAAATGCAATAGTGAAAATGTCTTAGTAATAGCAAGTACAATAATAATTAGCTGGGCTTTATTGACATACCCTAACATGATCTCCTATCCCAGGTATGAAATGGCATGTCATAATCAAATATTAAAATATGTTAGAAGATAGTGAAAAAGTGCAGAATAAAACCAAAGAGATATGCAGATCTTTCTTTTTGTTATATTAACCAAAGACTCATTTCTTACCCCTCTCTGCTTATGTCCCTCAAAATATTGCAGTAGATTTAAAAATGAGATAGTAGGCCTCAGTTGTTAAGGGATCCTACTTATTTTAAACTCTAAGCAGAACCAGCAATAAAGATAGAAAATTAAGACTTGAGGGTTACAATGTCTCAAATCAAACATATTCCAAAACCTGCCGCAGTCATCTACTTAGTGAAATGGTACCAGATTTTGCTGGGCAAAGGTTCTAATGGTTTAGGGTCTTTGTGCTATACTTACTGCTCTTTACCAGGCCATGCGTAAAAGGAAACCAGTTTCTTATGGAGTTCTGAATTCTTAGCCTTAGATCTGATCCCTTTACCCTACTCATTCCTTCCTCTGCATGAACACCTGGTCTCCAGTTCCCCAGCTTCTGATAGCAGTGCTTGCTTTCGGCCTTGCATTTCTGCCTGGTGGTCTTTGTGGCTATCATCATGGTTCTTCACAGGTGGTGATTCAGGTCTTCCTGCCACGCTCCCTCATTCTTGCAATATGTGTCAGACCACTTGGTTATGTACTGTCCCTCCTGACTTTAACCCAGATCCAAATGCATTCTAATCCCTGCTGCTGTTCTGTAAGCCAGGTTCTTGTATGATTTGCCTCAGTCTTGAAAATCCCCATGATAAATGGCTGTGACTGTGTAATATCAGTGGTTTGGAAGGGACTGATTCCACCAAATAGAAGGTGCTGAAAACATTTGTGAACCAAATTTTAATAATTTGTTAATTAAGCTGTTGGATTAGAAGTTACAAGATGCTTATGTTTGCCAAAATCTGTTGCAGGATTTTTTTTGTGGAATCTCTGAGCACAACTCTTAACAATATTCTAAGCAGTTCTAAGTCTAGGTGATACACATTTTTGAAATCATAGAGGTATCCAACCAGTTAATAGAGTATTGTCTCTAGATCCAATTGAACACAATTTCTGGACCATTCCTCTCTGCTTCTGCCAAATCTGAATTTCTTCTAGCCTCTTGCTAGAAATTCAGAACTAGTATGTTCTAACTTACTTGCATATTTCACATCTTATTTGGAGTTGTGGCATTTGGAAGCCAGGTATGGTTTTTCTTCAGAAGGCAGCAGGGTAATTTCATGCAGGTTTAATAAGCACTTAATAGGCATTTCTCAGGGGGTCTAATTAACTCTAGGTGGATAATTGACAGCACGAATCAAACATACACAATTTGATCAAGAGCAAAAGCCACTCCAGGTGGACAAGGTACATCCTTGAAAGTTTTCCCAGTAACAGTCCCATTAGATTTGATAACTCTTCTCCCTAGTAAGGTGACCCTAACTGACCAAAATTACTGATCAGGACCCACTTGATCTGTGATAGCTGAGTTTAGGCCAGTCTTTAAATTATCTGCCTATGTTGTAGTCCTCACTTTCCAGCTCCAAAAAGGACAATTCTCAGTTCTCATGCTCATAATACAAATTGGCCATGCCTAAAATGAAAGGTTATTGATGGAAATTAAGAATTGCTTATGGCAACACAAAAACCCATACTCAGTGAGAGGTGCAAATAAATGATGATATAAGAGCCTGGTGAGTTTGACTGTTTACCAGAAACAGCTCTGCAAATATTGCCTGTGAAAGTTTGTTTTTCACCTGGCCTTTACTGTTCCTCTTTTAGGGGCATGGAAAGTGAACATTAGGTTAAGAGAAGTAATAGAAAAAGAAAACAAAACTTTAAACCCAATTAATTAAAGGCTTGTCTTTGACTGTAAGTGACAGATGTATTTGTACAGGGTGATTTTGTCTCAGTTACAAAGGCATCAATGCAGTATTCTGCCTGTGCTTTCAGCAGTCTCTCAGGTAGAGTGAATTTGTAAGTGCTAAGCACACAAATGAGATGTACTGTTTTCAGTTAGTTTCCAATCAGATGTTTAAACTTGGTGTGTAAAAATAATCTCGTCATGGTAATTTTTTTCTCTCAACAAAATAAAATAGAAGAACTTAACCATGTGGAAATAATGGTTACATCACCAGGTTCAGAGGATTAAGCATCATTGCTGTTGATGAAGTTCTAGCCTCTTTAAAAATTTAGAAACAAATGCCTTAGAATATCATATATATTTCTTTCAAGTAGTTCTTATCTAGTTAGAATCTAGACTTAAGATGTTTTTATTCTTCTTGATTTTCTAATTCCCATTCTTTGGATCCCTTTACAGCATTTCCTCCCTTACAGAATTTTCGAACTTCCACTTGTTTGGCTCAGCCTGTGCCCTCTAACTGGTCTCTTGTCTTCCTGTAATCACCTCTCAAAGAACATGGCTGCATCCACACACCAGCACACACAGCTCTGCATCCCATAGCTGCTTTGTGGCTTTTGTGGCTCTAACCACAATTCATCTTGGCTTCACTCAACCCCTATTCCACTCTCTGCTTTAACTTTGACCCCTTTGTCCACTTTCTACCCCCAACTCTTCCATGATACAACTTTCTCCTCAGACTGTGGCTGTGTTGTACTTGTTTCCTTCACTGTCTTCTTTTTCTCCCTAGCTTCTCATTCCCTCTCCAACCCACAGTTTTCTGGTTCTACCCAGCCACTTTACAGAAACTGTTTTTTTCAAAAGTCACTAATGATTTAATTGTCAAACCCAATGACTCCTGCACAGATTCTGACAATTTTGACCATCTTTCTTGTTTTCTCTCTCTCTCTTTTTTTTTTTTTTGACTTTCTGACTCCACAATACCTTGTCCTTCTTCTCTTCCTATTTCTGAAATGCTGATAGTGATTTGCTGGTGAATATCTAACAACCATCTTGCTGGAGGGAAAAAAAAAAAAAAAAGGCTCTGGTGCGTACTGTTTTCTAATTTCTACAGTGCAAATACTCTCACCATGGTCCATTTCAAGCTACCAAAGTAAAATCACTGAATGCAGAACTGAGAAGAGATGTGAATAATTTTGTCTTCAACTGGTTCAAGTCAACTCCAGCATACCACCTACTCTTGGTCTTCTTTTATTAGCTTGCCTCTCAAAATAGTTCTCTGGAAGAGTGGTTTCCAAATTGGATTGAATATATTCAGTGGTTTCTACAGGATAATCTATTGGAGTGTGAAAATAATATATAAAATATTCTGTTTATATTTAATTTTTAGCTTATCTTTTTTCAAATTTTTATCTTATGTGGGTTTTATTATGTAAATATTACATTAGAGAAGTATCCATATGGTATACATGTATATTATGTGTGTGTGTGTGTGTGTGTGAATAGTATTTATTGGAGTCTTACTATATACTAAGTCTATGTTAGGTTATTTCTTACTATAATCCTATAAGTACTGAAGTCCAGAGAAGTTAAGTAATTAGCTCAAGATGAACTATTGAATATAATTTTAAAGTAAGTAAATGTAATGTATTGATGGTGCATCCTCATTTTTTTTAAATTGATGAATTAAACTGTCAAAAAATTTTGGAGGTTGTGATCTGAAGCTTGGCTTGCTTTATACTCTATTTACTCCTACCAGGTTACCTCATATGCACTGATGGTTTTAATAAACATTCATAAGCATTTGATTTAAATTTTTTTCCCCAGTCCTGGAGAGTTTTAGACCTAAATTTCTAAGCCTTCTGGTAGCCCAATATGTTGAAGATGTAATGAGAAGACTTCAGGGCTCATGTATTGAGTTTTTTTGCTAGCATAATTGATTCTAATTATAAAGAAAGTTAAATTTCTAGAAAAATGTCAAAAACATAACATTGAAAGTTATCTCTATATTTATGAAAAACCATTTCGTAGGGCTCTAAAAAGTTAAATCAAATACATCCTGGCCTTCAGTTTCCTCATCTATAAAGCAAAAGAGTTGAACTTGGTTGTTTCCTAGAAACTCTTTTCGTCCTTGATTTCTAGTAATACCCCACTCTATTAGTGGTTTCAGTATGAAATGATGCTTCTCCCTAAGTTACCAATCAATAGCGATTCACTGATTTGTGGACTTACACACTTAGTAAATGGAATTCTGATTTTCTTCACATTAACTCCTTTAAAAATGGGTATATGTGTCTGTTCCAGAGATGACCTCTGACTTCTGACTTAGAATTGACTCTTAATTTCAAGATAGTAGGTCTCAAATCAGAGATTATTTAAATATGTCTCAGCAAATATCCAGACTGACAGGTCTGCAAGACAATTTATAGTAAGCTATTTAGGAAAGAATGTAATGTACCCCTTGCACTTACTACAGGCATAAGGGAAATCTGCGTCTGTAAAACATTTGGTGATTGCTAAGCTTTATTTATTTTTTTAAATTTAGTTATTTTTATTTTTGGCTGTATTGGGTCTTTGTTGCTGCGCACGGGCTTTCTCTATTTGTGGCGAGCGGGGGCTACTCTGTTGCGGTGCGCAGGCTTCTCATTGCGGTGGCTTCTCTTGTTGTGGAGCACGGGCTTAGTTGCTCCGCGGCATGTGGGATCTTCCCGGACCAGGGCTTGAATCTATGTCCCCTGCATTGGCAGGCAGATTCTTAACCACTGTGTCACCAGGGAATTCCCGATTGCTAAGCTTTTGACACTTGAAAACCTTATTGTATGATTGGTATAGTCTTAAAAAGACAAAAAATTATTAAAATGTGATGGGGCAGGAGGAACATAATATTGAGGGTTTATTTCACAATCTCTTGTAGGAGTGCCAGCTAGTTCCAATGTATTACAGATTTCTTAGTGCTAGGTACTTTTCTTTCCTTTTCTTTACTCTGAGTGTCCCTACTTTCAAAATAAATTAAGGATTCTTACTTAGAACAAGAGCATTTACGACTCCAACAAAGATGATTTTGAAATAGAGAGCAGTAAGACTAATTTCTTGACATGTACTGATTTATAAGATTTTGAAAAAAGTTCTATAATTCCTTAATTTTCATTTTGTAATATGAGAAATAGGGTAAAATGGCTTCTTTGCATCTGGATAATGTTAAATCCTTGCAGATATTCTCACTTAGAAGTGAATTAAAATTTTCTTCATTGATATATCTAAACATTATGAGGTACATGAATTAATCTCTCATTACCTATAGGTGAAGCTTTTTATAATTCCAAGGTTATTTTTTAGTCAACAGCTTAGGCAAATCCAGCTGGCTGTGAAACTGAGAAAAATCCTTTCAGCTTTTGATATATATATACATACATACATACACTGGAGAAAATATTTGCTTTTAAAAATGATATTCTTGTGATAAGATGTCTAAAGATACTGGGTCATTTCTGAGTGTTATGTTTGTAATTACCAGCCCTCACTGTCCATCTCCTACAGAAGTTACAGTCTGTTCTGCATTCCAGTTTATCCATTTATAAAAGAGGGAGAGTGGGAGCTGGTAGAAAGATTTAGGAAGGGATAGCCAACCATGTCTAAGGAAGATCTTAAAATTCTATTGACTTTGTTTTCCACTAGAGCTGTGTGAAAGTTAATATCTTTAGTCTACAGAGATTTATGCAAATTATTTTTAAAGTCCTAGTCATGTGAGGTCATATCCCTTGAGTGTCCTCAGAAATTCTGATTTGTATTGGCTGGAATTCCCAGAGCTAAATTAATCCAAAATGGCTGAAAGGTACCAGGGAGATTTTGTGTTCAGGAGATATATTTCTTAGAGGCAGGAAGATGAATTTGATAGCTATTTTTTAAATTACAAAAATTGTACTTTCTTGTTTTAAAAATCAAACAATATAGAAGTTTATAAAGTATTCAATAAAAACCTGAAGTTCCATACATCCACCACTAGAGTTTACCAGTACTAATAGTTTTTTTTTCCTTAAAAAAAAAAAGGGATTAATCTGCCCTTATTGTTGTATTACTTGCTTTTATTTACTTTGGACTATGTCATTGACACCTTTCCAGACTTATGCATATAGATAATACCTAATATATATATATATATATATACACACATATATATATATATACATATATATATATACACATACATATACACTTTTCTATAGAAGGATATTTAGATTATTTCTAATTTTAGACTATTACCAACTATAATAGATACTCTTTTTCTTATACCTTAATGGTTTTATGCTGCTATTTCTGAAGTCTTGGTACCAAAAATAAGGTTGTTGGGTTCATTTAACATGTTTACAGGTGATGTATGGAAGGACTTTACAAAACCTTCTCATTATAGGATCTTGATCTTCACATATCAAATAATCCTGGGTTGGAGACCAAGTGTAGCTCAGCTAGACTTGGTCTTCAAAACAATGAGTGGTTATGTATTTATTTGTTGGGTTTAATTGCCTGACAGTATACAGCCAACTTTGTGAACTAAGGCAGTGCATATCTGTGGAAAAGAAAACCACTGAATCACCTATCCAAGTTTAATTTGGCCTTATGAATATTTTCAAACATCATTCAAAAGGAAACTATAAATAATCTTCCTTGAGTATAATCTTTCTCTTAAGGAAGATAATACACACCTCACAGATTGGGTATGTTATTGCCTGCTGCCATACCTGATTTATATCAGGGCTGATCTGCATTTTCATACTCCGTAGAATATTTTGTGAGTTAATAAATTTGCATTGGCACATCTATATGCTATCACAGATAGTGGACAGAAGGCAACTGAGCAAAAATAAACCACAGAGAAATTAGTGTTAAGATTTGGGGTAAAACAGTGTCACTGAGAACAAAATCTCTTCTGTTGTGCTTCTCACTATTTTCTGGGCTTATTCTGTTGCCCCCAGTCTATCCAGGAACAGAAAAATTACTTTTTGGCTTTTCCCTCCTTTGTTTTAGGCCAAAATGACTATATATTCTATTGCTTCATCTGCTGGTTTAATAAAAGGAGAATTGAAAAATCTTAGGGACAAGAGAATACCAACAGCAGCTATGATTTTGCCATTGGGGTTCTGAGAATTAGAAAGTTCCAAATTCCAGTGAATCAGGGTACTTGGATAAAAACAAGTACTGATGACCTTTATGCCCTCCTTCAGTGAAATTGTTTCATCATGCTGATGATGTGATGTCCTTCTAAACTCCCAAGGATGCAAGCAACAGACACTCTTGAGGCCTGGGCACACTCAGAGAAATGTTTGGATGAACACAATATCTGTTTTTAATGTCTTTTAGTTGTTCCTTTTAGACCTTTTCAAAGAGCATATTTGCAGCACATGCACAATTAAGACTTTGAGTTTCTGTGGGGGAGAGTTATGAGCAAATTGTTTCCAGTGCTCCCTCTTACCACTCCGTATCTTAGCCCCCAATTAAGCACTGGTCACGTCTCAACTGGGGCAGTCAAGGCCTCCAGAAATTTTATTACTGTGTTCAAATGTAGAAAATGCATCAGAAGGTCTAGAGTGACTCTTTTCTGATATGATATTTTTCATCCTGCACCACTTTCTACTTTCAGAGGGAATTAAGATACTTTCTTAATAGTAACCACTTTATTCTCACCATATCCTCAAGAGGAAGGAGCCAAATCTTTTGTCAGGACTCTTGCAATAGTTTTCAAACTTCTCTTTCTGCCTTTATCTAGTCCTTTTGGATACTGAATGCTCCTTATACAGAACTACTTGGTCATATTACTCCCTTGCTTCTTTCCATGGCTCCCTTTTGCCCGTGGGATAGATTTCAAACTCTGGTTGTGTCAGGTGGGGCCTGCTCTCAGTCCTCTCCCAGCTTTTTCTTTCAACTCAGCCATAAAAAGAAACAAAATTGAGCTATTTGTAATGAGGTGCATAGACCTAGAGTCTGTCATACAGAGTGAAGTAAGTCAGAAAGAGAAAGAAAAATACCATATGCTAACACATATCTATGGAATTTAAGAAAAAAAAATTGTCATGAAGAACCTAGGGGTAAGACAGGAATAAAGACACAGACCTACTAGAGAATGGATTTGAGGATATGGGGAGGGGGAAGGGTAAGCTGTGCCAAAGCGAGAGAGAGGCATGGACATATATACATTACCAAATGTAAGGTAGATAGCTAGTGGGAAGCAGCCGCATAGCATAGGGAGATCAGCTCCGTGCTTTGTGACCACCTAGAGGGGTGGGATAGGGAGGGGGGGAGGGAGACGCAAGAGGGAAGAGATATGGGAACATATGTATATGTATAACTGATTCACTTTGTTGTAAAGCAGAAACTAACACACCATTGTGAAGCAATTATACTCCAATAAAGATGTAAAAAAAAATACCCTTTTGCCTAACAAGCTCTGGTCATAAGAGATTGCTCTGCATTGCCCAGAATTCTCCAGGATTGTAACTTCTTCCACACAGCCTGTCCTAAACACTTTCATCTAGATTCCCTTTCTTCACCCTAACACCCCACCCCAGGGGAATTGGTCACTCAGTCTTTTGTGCCCAGTTGTATCTATGAGTATTTTAATTGTAACAACTGTAACATCTCATTAACTATATTCGTTTAGGCATCTATTTTACATTTCTGGGCTGTTAAGTGCTTCACTGACAGAAATAAAGTTCTTCATTTTTATATTGCCATGTCTAGTCTATAGTAAGTGATGACTAATTGGCCAAATAATTAATGAATAAATATTAATATCTCCATTGCAACCAAAGGGCAATCAGACCTAATCAGAGTTATAAATAGGCTTTTGTATATGTGTGCCTGTCTTTTTCTTTTGTCTTATTCCAAAAAGGATTTAAGACAATTAAAAAGTTATGCACACTCTAACAGGATGGTAAATAAACAATGGTGGACATTAGGATAAAATAAATTAAGAGGAATTGTAGAGTCATGTTTAGAACTTTGAGTCCATTGTGGTTTTAGCCACAAGCAAATGTACCCTTAATTACGCTGTTAGGAAGAGCAAAAAGTAGACTAGAAATTCTTCAAAGAGTAATCTGGGACTTACTAAAGGAGTTGTGGGTTTAAAAAGGAAGATGGGCATAGGAATTAGAGAGAATAGTTTGAAAGGAAATGTCAATTAGTGAAACTAAGTATATTATACTCTTGAAGTTACATTCATAATACCAAATTTATCTAAGTTTCAGAATATATACATCTTAGAATAATGGCATCTCATTGTTATTGCTGAAGGGCTGAGAATATACATGCATTATCCTTGGATATTAAACTTCAATTCTTACTTTATAAGGGGTTCTCAGGAATCTTTAGCTTAAGATTTTGAAGCATATTCTGGAGGCTTGCCATTAAATATGGCATGAAAGACAAACTAGACATATATTAATTCAAGGAAATAAATTTTTTCTTTGACTAGGGGAAAAAACAATAAAAATTTGATTTGCTTTTCCTTGAAACACAATTTTAGCTAGTTATCCATGCTGTTTCATTGTTGCATTTGTAAGACATTTAGGACCTTAAAATCTGAAAAGTTCAGAGAAGTTGAGAGAAAAGAAACTAGAATTTGAAGGGAGATCTAAGAATGAAAGCCAAGAGATCATTATAAAACACAGAGGTATTTTATAATAAAAAAATTTGTTATAACAAAAACTCCAAATGATAGAATTTGTCCTACCATCAATTCTAAATAATTATATTTCAATCACATGGAAAAGATTGAGCATCTGGATTTAATGCACAAAGCTTAGAAAAAAAGTAAAATATTTAAATTCTAGGTATAACCGTTAATCACATTCCACACACTTAGCTAAGTTGCTGTAAGTTCAAGAGTAGTTAAAATTTATCATGATCGTGATTATCTGATTTGCATATACCCTTATTAAAGTACTATTATTGTGATTGACTCTCAGGTAGAAGAAAGATACATATATTATGGGGGTATGATAGCTGCTTTCAGAAGAGATGATCACATTTATTCAGTTCGTGCAGTTCAGAATTGAAGGGAGGCACAAAATTAAGTGACACTCTTATAAAAACCTCTAATTAGATTTAAGGTAAATATTTAGTATGTTAAGGACCCTTGTTCCCTTGGACGTAGCACTAAACCTGTTTCTTTGTTGAGAGTTAAGGCTGATGTTCAAATATATATTCAAATTACAGCTTAAATAGTGAAAATCTTTGATGAGATCTGTTCATCAGGCAATCATCAGGGTTTCTGTGTTTCAAGAAAAATGTATTTTCTCTTTTCACATTTTGAGTTATAGAACTTTCATATTCACTCAGCTGTGGGAAAAGAAAATGGGAAACATATCAGTTTATTTCCAATTTATTTCAACATTGTGAGCAAAAGAAGGTTTTTAATTAGGAGTTTTCAAGGAAATCCCACCCACAAAATTTTTTGGTAGGTAATAAAGCTGAGATTTCCTCCAGTGAATGCTAGCAAGGCTGTCAGCTGCCAGGTGTGGATTATAACCTACCTTCTTTCTCCCTGTATCTTCTTTTACTTGTCATCTCTCTTTACATTTTCAATTGTAGAAATGAGGAGGAGAGATGAATTTGGTAGAGGTGGGGGCCTGGAGATGGGAAAGAGGAAGTCAATCCCCCACTGAATTCTTTGGATTAATTTTCAGCACAATAGAGAGTGTTAGAGGCAGTAGATCAAGTGCTTATTTAGTAGAGATTCTGTAAGACTCTGGTCTCCGGGACAGCTTTAGGAGGCCAAGCAACCAAGTTTAGAATGCAGTTGTGGAGAAGACCCTTTCCTCTGCCTGTGCAAGATACCCATCATCTCCCACAGGGTGAGATGATTCTGGGTGAAACCAGAAACAATCCACTAGCCATGGCCATTGGCTTGCTCATGTTGGATGGTAGAGGTGGTGAAGCTTCCCTGAAAGTTTTTGAAAGCAGCACATGGGGACCAGTGGGAGCACAGCAACCTCCAAGTGATGGTGCCAGTACAGCAGGCTGACTAGGGCTCAAAGAGAGCCTTGGGAGGCAGCATTTTCTAGAAATCACCGTGAGATACTTGAGTAGGAGGTTTAACGGGTGCGGGAGATTAAGGCCTTTTTATCATATGGGTGTATGCTTTTGACCCAGTCATACCTTTGAGCTACAAAAGTACAAGGCATATTTTTTCCTTCCTATTAAAATATTATTGAATATTTAATACATGCAAAAGTATGTGTGTGTGAGTGCATATGCTTGATTCTCATTATTCAAAGCTTCCATATTTGAAAATTTACCTAGTTGCTAAAACTTGTTTGTAACCTCAAAATCAATACTAGTGGTGTTTTCTTTGTCATTTGCAAACATGTGCAGGGCTGTGAAAAATTTGAGTCACTTGACATGCATGTTCCCAGCTGAGATCCAACAAGGCGATGCTCTGCCTTCTTGTTCCAGCTCTCATAATGTTTACAAGTGTCCTTTGTGCAGTCTCTTTAGTGCCATGTCTTTCACATTTTTGTGTTTTTTGTCTGTGACTTTACTGTTTAAAATGGCCCCAAGTGTAGTACTGAAGTGCTGTCTTGTGTTCCTAATTGCAAGAAGGTTGTGATGTGCCTTACACAGAAAATATGTGTGTTAGATAAGATTTGTTCAGGCATGGATCATAACACTGCTGGCCATGAGTTCAATGTTATTGAATCGACAATATATATTAAATAAGAGGTCTTTAAACATAAACACATAAAACAAGATTATATATTGATGGGTTGGTTAAAATGTGCTTAGAGGCTTGCAGGAACTTAACTCTGTGTTTCCCCTAGAAGCAATGGTTCAGTATTTGCTAATTCAGCATTTGCAGTGACTTTATTGAACATAGCTGTCAAGTGGATCTGTTTCTGGCGCTCTGTTTTGTTTCATTGGTCCATTTGTCTTTCTCTGAGCCAATTCTGTGCTATATTAGTTGTTATCGCTAGATCAGTCTGATTGGACTAGGCTATGCTAGTGGCAACTCTGAAAACAATGATTTAGCGCCACAAAAAGTATAGTTATCTCTTATGAAAAATCTGTTGCAGGTTTGCAAAACTAACCAGAGAAGCTGTCTTTAATGAAATGGCTCAATGTTGTATCTTCATAACAACTCATGATTCCATGCTTAATATGGCAGAAGATAGCTTTGGAGTGTTTAACATGGCAACTAAATACTTCTGCCTAGAAATGTCACGTGTCATTTTGACTTTTATTAGTCAAAGCAAGATTTATAGCCAACTCTAATAGTAAGGAAGCATAGTGAATTTGAATAATTGATTTTATAATGTTGAAACAACCATTCATTACTTGAGTAAATTCAAATTGGTCATGATGTATGTATTATGTTTTTTGTACTTAACATTTTGTTGAGTTACTTTTGCATTCATGTCATAATTGAATTGGCTTATAATTTTCTTTTTACACTTTTCCTGTTTATCTGGTTTTGATATCAAAGATATACTGGCAAAATAAGATAATTTAGGAAATGTGCCCTCTTTTCCTGTTTTATGGAAGAGTTGGTAAAAGCTTAAAATGATCTGTTCCTTGAATATTTTGCAGAGTATTTCCATAAAATAATCTAGGCCTAATGTTTTATCTTGAGAAGATGTTCAATTGTTCATGTGATAATTGAGCTTCTATTTCTTCTAGAGTCAGTTTCTTTGAAGTATATTTTTGTAGGCGTATGTTTATGTTGTTTAATTTTTTATATTTAATGGCACAAACTAGTTTGTATTATTCTATTATTTATCTGATGTCTGCTGAATCAGTGTGTCTTCTGTTTCATTCATATTATTATCTGTGCTTCTCTTTTCATATCTCTTGCTAAAGGTTTGTCAGTTTTGTCTTTCAGAAAGCCAGTGGTTAAATTCTTTGATATTCTCTATTATATCTTTACTTTTTATTTTATGAATTTTGGTTCTTATCTTAAAATATTTTAAAGTTATTAGATCCATAAATATTTAGAATTTTAGTATTTTCCTAGTAAAGGAACCTTTACATTGTTATATAGTGACTCTCTTCATTACATATTAGCAAGGCTTTTTTCCTTAAAGTTTATTTCATTTTATAATAATAGAGCTGCACAGTTGCCTTTTGGTTAGTTTTTTCTTGGGATTATTTCCATCACTTACGTTTCAGTATTTCTGTATCCATATGTTTTATCATAACTCTTACAAGTTTTATAACCGTACTCTGACAATTTTATTCTTTTAATTGATGAACATAGTTTACTTAGTATGATTAATGATTTATATGGATTAATTTTTACACTTTATTTTGTATTTTTCTCACTTTTTTATACTTCTTCTGTAGTCTCTTAGACTTCTGGATTGAATTTGTTCTCATTTATGTTTGCCTTTCTACAAGGATGTTTGGATGTTACATACTCATATATATAGTCTTTTAGGAGTTATTCTAGAAATCAAAACAACATACTTAGTACAATCTAAACTAATATCTTTGCCCTGCTCCCAAACAGAAAAAGCAATTTACTGTTATCTCTAATCACCCTCCTGACTTACTTTATGTACTATACTGTATTTTAGTATTTCAGTTTTCTCTTTATTAAACAAATTAGACATTATGCATATTTTATTCACTTATTTTTGTTAATATTTATTAACGTTTACAATTTTCTTTCAATTCTCATTAGTTCTTGCATTTCATGCCATTCTTCTTACTGAAGAAGAGCTTTTAGAAATGTTCTTTAATGAGTATGCAGGGAAAAGCAGATACAGACAAGTATTCTTTGTAATAAATAATCCAGTCAAGATGAAAAAAAATGTCTTTATTGAGCACATATTGGTGCTAAATTCTCTTAGTGTTTGTTTGAAAGAAATATTTCTATTTCACTCTCATTTTTAAAGGAAGTTTCACTGGATATAGAACTCTAGGTTGTTAGATTTTTTTCTGAGTCCTTTAAAGATGTTATTCCATTATATTTTTCCTCTGCTCCCCTTTTTAATTTAACAAAAAAGCTATCCATCTTGTAATTCATTCATTTGTAGTCTCCCTGGTTGCTTTTAGGATTTTAAATTTATCTTTGGTCCAGCAATTCCAAAACAGTTAGTCTAGGTATGCATTTCTTTTATTATGTCCTGGTTGTTATTCACAATACTATTTCAAAGCAAGGATTCTTTTTTTTTTTTTAACATCTTTATTGGAATATAATTGCTTTACAGTGGTGTGTTAGTTTCTGCTTTATAACAAAGTGAATCAGCTCTACATATACATATATCCCCATATCTCCTCCCTCTTGCATCTCCCTCCAGCCCTTCCTATCCCACCCCTCTAGGTGGTTACAAAGCACCGAGCTCATCTCCCTGTGCTATGCGGCTGCTTCCCACTAGCTATCTAATTTACATTTGGTAGTGTATATATGTCCATGCCACTCTCTCACTTCGTCCCAGCTTCCCATTCCCCATCCCCATGTCCTCAAGTCCATTCTCTATGTCTGTATCTTTATTCCTGTCCTGCCCCTAGGTTCTTCTGAACCATTTTTTTTTTTTTAGATTCCATATATATGTGTTAGCATACAGTATTTGTTTTTCTCTTTCTGACTTACTTCACTCTGTATGACAGACTCTAGGTCCATCCACCTCACTACAAATAACTCAATTTCATTTCTTTTTAAGGCTGAGTAACATTCCATTGTATATATGTGCCACATCTTTATTCATTCATCTGTCAATGGACACTTAGGTTGCTTCCATATCCTGGCTATTGTAAAAGGGCTGCAATGAAAACTGTGGTACATGACTCTTTGAATTATGGTTTTCTCAGGGCATATGCCCAGTAGTGGGATTGCTGGGTTGTATGGTAGTTCTATTTTTAGTATTTTAAGGAATCTCCATACTGTTCTCCATAGTGGCTGTATCAATTTACATTCCCACCAACAATGCAAGAGGGTTTCCTTTTCTCCACACCCTCTCCAGCATTTATTGTTTGTAGACTTTTTGTTGGTGGCCATTCTGACTAGTTGAGGTGATACCTCATTGTAGTTTTGATTTTATTTTCTCTAATGATTAGTGATGTTGAGCATCTTTCATGTGTTTGTTGGCAGTCTGTATATCTTCTTTGGAGAAATGTCTATTTAGGTCTTCTGCCCATTTTTGTATTGGGTTATTTGTTTTTTTGATATTGAGCTGCATGAGCTGCCTGTATATTTTGGAGATTAATCCTTTGTCAGTTGCTTCATTTGCAAATATTTTCTCCCATTCTGAGGGTTGCCTTTTCATCTTGTTTATGTTTTCCTTTGCGCTGCAAAATCTTTTAAGTTTCATCAGGTCCCATTTGTTTATTTTTGTTTTTATTTCCATTTCTCTAGGAGGTGGGTCAAAAAGGATCTTGCTGTGATTTATGTCATAGAGTGTTCTGCCTATGTTTTCCTCTAAGAGTTTTATAGTGTCTGAGCTTACATTTAGGTCTTTAATCCATTTTGAGTTTATTTTTGTGTATGGTGTTACGGAGAGTTCTAATTTCATTCTTTTATGTGTAGCTGTCCAGTTTTCCCAGCACCACTATTGAAGAGGCTGTCTCTTCTCCATTGCATATTCTTGCGTCCTTTATGAAAAATAAGGTGACCATATATGCGTGGGTTTATATCTGGGCTTTCTGTCCTGTTCCATTGATGTATATTTCTGCTTTTGTGCCAGTACCATACTGTCTTGCTTACTGCAGCTTTGTAGTAGAGTCTGAAATCTGGGAGCCTTTTTCCTCCAGCTCCGTTTTTCTTTCTGAAGATTGCTTTGGCTATTCAGGGTCTCTTGTGTTTCCATACGAATTGTGAAATTTTTTGTTCTAGTTCTGTGAAAAATGCCATTGGTAGTTTGCTAGGGATTACATTGAATCTGTAGAATGCTTTGGGTAGTATAGTCATTTTCACAATGTTGATTCTTCCAATCGAAGAACACGGTATATTTCTCCATCTGTTTGTATCATCTTTAATTTCCTTCATCAGAGTCTTATAGTTTTCTGCATACAGGTCTTTTGTCTCCTTATGTAGGTTTATTCCTAGGTAGTTTATTCTTTTTCTTGCAGTGGTAAATGGGAGTGTTTCCTTAAATTCTCTTTCAGGTGTTTCATCATTAGTATATAAGAATGCAAGAGATTTCTGTGCATTAATTTTGTATCCTGCTACTTTACCAAATTCATTGATTAGCTATAGTAGTTTTCTGGTAGCATCTTTAGGATTCTCTATGTATAGAATCATGTCATCTGCCAACAGTGACAGCTTTACTTCTTTTCCAATTTGGATTCCTTTTATTTCTTTTTCGTCTCTGATTGGTGTGGCTAAAACTTCCAAAACTATGTTGAATAATATTGGTGAGAGTGGGCAACCTTGTCTTGTTCCTGATCTTAGTGGAAATGGTTTCAGTTTTTCACTATTGAGGATGATGTTGGCTGTGGGTTTGTCATATATGGCCTTTATTATGTTGAGGAAAGTTCCCTCTATGCCTGCTTTCTGGAGGAAATTTATAATAAATGGGTGTTGAATTTTGTCAAAAGCTTTTTCTGCATCTGTTGAGATGATGATATGGTTTTTATCCTTCAGTTTGTTAATATGGTTTATCACATTGATTGATTTGCGTATACTGAAGAATCCTTGCATTCCTGGGATAAACCCCACTTGATCATGGTGTATGATCCTTTTAATGTGCTGTTGGATTCTGTTTGCTAGTATTTTGTTGAGGATTTTTGCATCTATGTTCGTCAGTGATATTGGCCTATAGTTTTCTTTCTTTGTGAAATCTTTGTCTGGTTTTGGTATCAGCGTGATGGTGACCTTGTAGAATTAGTTTGGGAGTGTTTCTCCCTCTGCTATATTTTGGAAGAGTTTGAGAAGGATAAGTGTTAGCTCTTTTCTAAATGTTTGGTAGAATTCCCCTGTGAAACCTTCTCGTCCTGGGCTTTTGTGTGTTCGAAGATTTTTAATCACATTCTCAATTTCAGTGCTTGTGATTGGTCTGTTCATATTTTCTGTTTCTTCCTGGTTCACTCTTGGAAGGTTGTGCTTTTCTACAAATTTGTCCATTTCTTCCAGGTTGTGCATTTTATTAGCATATCGTTGCTCGTAGTAATCTTTCATAATCCTTTGTATTTCTGCAGTGTCAGTGGTTACTTCTCCTTTTTCATTTCTAATTCTATTGATTTCAGTCTTCTTCCTTTTTTTCTTGATGAGTTTGGCTAATGGTTTATCTGTTTATCTTCTCAAAGAACCAGCTTCAGTTTTATTGATCTTTGCTATTGTTTCCTTCATTTCTTTTTCATTTATTTCTGATCTGATCTTTATGATTTCTTTCCTTCTGCTAACTTTGTTGTTTTTTTGTTCTTCTTTCTCTAATTGCCTTAGGTGTAAGGTTAGGTTGTTTATTTGGAATATGTCTTGCTTGTTGAGGTAGGATTGTATTGCTATAAACTTCCCTCTCAGAACTGCTTTTGCTGCATCCCCTAGGTTCGGATTGTCATGTTTTCATTGTCATTTGTTTCTACATATTTTTTGATTTCCTCTTTGATTTCTTCAGTGATCTCTTGGTTATTAAGTAGTGTATTGTTTAGCCTCCATGTGTTTGTATTTTTTACAGATTTTTTCCTGTAATTGATATCTAGTCTCATAGCCTTGGGGTCAGAAAAGTTACTTGATATGATTTCAATATTCTTAAATTTACCAAGGCTTGATTTGTGACCCAAGATATTGTCTCTCCTGGAGAATGTTCCATGAGCACTTGAGAAGAAAGTTTATTCTGTTGGTTTTGGATGGAATGTCTTATAAATATAAATTAAGTCCATCTTGTTTAATGTGTCATTTAAAGTTTGTGTTTCCTTATTTAGTTTCATTTTGGATGATCTGTCCATTGGTGAAAGTGGGATGTTAAAGTCCCCTACTGTGATTGTGTTCCTGTCGATTTCCCCTTTTATGGCTGTTAGTATTTGCCTTATGTATTGAGGTGCTCTTATGTTGGGTGCATCAATATTTACAATTGTTATATCTTCTTCTTGGATCGATCCCTTGATCATTATGTAGTGTCCTTCTTTGTCTCTTATAATAGTGTTTATTTTAAAGTCTATTTTGTTTGATGTGAGACTTGCTACTCCAGCTTTCTTTTGATTTCCATTTGCATGGAATATGTTTTTCCATCCCCTCACTTTCAGTCTGTGTGTGTCCCTAGGTCTGAAGTGGGTCTCTTGTAGACAGCATATATATGGGTCTTGTTTTTGTATCCATTCAGCCAGTCTGTGTCTTTTGGTGGGAGCATTTAATCCTTTTACATTTAAGGTAGTTATCAATATGTATGTTCCTATTACCATTTTCTTAATTCTTTTGGGTTTGTTATTGTAGGTCTTTTCCTTCTCTTGTGTTTCCTGCCTAGAGAAGTTCCTTTAGCATTTGTTGTAAAGCTGGTTTGGTGGTGCTGAATTCTCTCAGCTTTTGTCTGTCTGTAAAGTTTTTAATTTCTCCATCAAATCTGAATGAGATCCTTGCTGGGTAGAGTAACCTTGGTTGTAGGTTTTTCCCTTTCATCACTTTAAACATGTCCTGCCACTCCCTTCTGGCTTGCAGTTTCTGCTGAAATATCAGCTGTTAACCTTATGGGGATTCCCTTGTATGTTATTTGTTGTTTTTCCCTAGCTGCTTTTAATATTTTTTCTTTGTATTTAACTTTTGGTAGTTTGATTAATATGTGTCTTGGCATGTTTCTCCTTGGATTTATCTGCACTTTCTGGACTTGATTGACTGTTTCCTTTCCCATATTAGGGAAGTTTTCAACTATAATCTCTTCAAATATTTTCTCATTCCCTTTTTCTCTTCTTCTTCTGGGACTCTTATAATTCGAATGTTGGTGTGTTTAATATTGTCCCAGAGGTCTCTGATACTGTCCTCAATTATTTTCATTCGATTTTCTTTATTCTGCTCTGCAGTAGTTATTTCTACTATTTTGTCTTCCAGGTCACTTATCCATTCTTCTGCCTCAGTTATTCTGCTATTGATGCTTTCTAGAGGATTATAAATTTCATGTATTGTATTGTTCGTCATTGTTAGTTTGCTCTTTAGTTCTTCTATGTCCTTGTTAAATGTTTCTTGTATTTTTTCCATTCAATTTCCAAGATTTTGCATCATCTTTACTATCATTACTCCCAGTTCTTTTTCAGGTAGACTGCCATTTTCCTCTTCATTTATTTGGTCTCTTGTGTTTTTACCTTGCTCCTTCATCTGCTGTGTGTTTCTCTGTCTTCTCATTTTGCTTAAATTACTGTGTTTGGGGTCTCCTTTTCATAGGCTGCAAGCTCGTAGTTTCCATTGTTTTTGGTGTCTGCCCCCAGTTGCTAAGGTTGGTTCAGTGAGCTGTGTAGGCTTCCTGGTGGAGGGGACTGGTGCCTGTGTTCTGCTGGGTGAGGCTGGAGCTTGATTTTCTGGTCGGCAGGACCGTGTCTGGTGGTGTGTTCTGGGGTGTGTGTGACCTTATTATGATTTTAGGCAGCCTCTCTGCTGAAGGCTGGGGTTTTGTTCCTGTCTTGCTAGTTGTTTGGCATAGGGTGTCCAGTACTGGAGCTTGCTGGTCGTTGAGTGGAGCCGGGTCTTAGTGTCGAGATGGATATCTCTGGAGAGCTTTTGCTTTTTCATATTATGTTGAGCCTGGAGGTCTCTGGTTGACCAGTGTCCTGAACTTGGCTCTCCCACCTCAGAGGCACAGGCCTGACACCCAGCCGGAACATGAAGACCCTGTCATCCACACGGCTCAGAAGAAAAGGGAGATAAGAGGAAAGAAGGAAAATATAAATAAATAAAATAAAAGTTATTAAAATAAAAATAATTATTAAAAATAAAAAATTAAAAGTAATAAAAGAAAAGAAAGAAAGAAAGAAGAGAGCAACCAACCCAAAAAACAAATCCACCAATGATAACAAGTGCTAAAAAGTATACTAAAAAATGCCAAAAAAACAGAAAATGGACAGACAGAACCCTAGGACAAATGGTAAAAGCAAAGCTATACAGACAAAATCACACAAAGAAGCATAAACATACACACTCACAAAAAGAGAAAAAGGAAAAAAGATATATATATATATCTTTATATAAAAAAAAAAGCAAGAGAGCAACCAAATCAATAAGCAAATCTACCAATGATAATAAACTATAATTACTAAACTAAGATAAACATAAAACCAGGAACAAATTAGATGCAGAATGCAAAACCCTAGTCTACCATTGCTTCCAGAGTCCAACACCTCAATTTTGGGATGATTTGTTGTCTATTCAGGTTTTCCAGAGAGGCAGGGTACATCAAGTTGATTGTGGATATTTAATCAGCTGCTCCTGAGGCTGCTGGGAGAGATTTCCCTTTCTCTTCTTTGTTCGCACAGCTCCCGGGGTTCAGCTTTGGATTTGGCCCTGCCTCTGCGTGTATGTTGCCTGAGGGCATCTGTTTCCTGCCCAAACAGGATGGGGTTAAAGTAGCAGCTGATTCAGGGACTCTGGCTCACTCAGGCGGGGTGGGGGTGGGGTTTGGGTGTGGGGGTGGGAGGGGGGGCGGAGGGAGGGGTATGGAATGTGGGGAGCCTGTGGCAGCAGAGGCCAGCATTACTTCGCAACAGCCTGAGGTGCGCAGTTTGTTCTCCCAGGGAAGTTGTCCCTGGATCACGGGACCCTGGCAGTGGTGGGATGTACAGGCTCCCAGGACAGGAGATGTGGATAGTGACGTGTGCTTGCACAGAGGCTTCTTGGTGGCTGCAGCAGCAGCCTTAGCATTTCATGCCCATCTCTGGTGTCCATGCTGATAGCCACAGCTCTCTCCCAGTCTGTGGAGCTCATTTAGGCAGTGCTCTGAATCCCCTTTCCTCACGCACCCCGAAACAGTGGTGTCTTGCCTCTTAGGCAGGTCCAGACTTTCTCCCGGACTCCCTCACAGCTAGCTGTGGCGCACTAGCCCCCTTCAGGCTGTGTTCACACAGCCAACCCCAGTCCTCTCCCTGGGATCTGACCTCCGAAGCCCGAGCCTCAGCTCCCAGTCCCCACCCCACCCAGCAGGTGAGCAGACAAGCCTCTCGGGCTGGTGAGTGCTGGTCGGCACTGATCCTCTGTGTGGGAATCTCTCCGCTTTGCCCTCTGCACCCCTATTGATGCTCTCTCCTCTGAGGCTCTGAAGCTTCCTCCCTGCCACCCTCCGTCTCTGCCAATGAAGACACTAGGCTTCCTAGTGTGTGGAAACTTTTCCTCCTTCACATCTCCCTCCCAGAGGTGCAGGTCCTGTCCCTATTCTTTTGTCTGTTTTTTCTTTTTTCTTTTGCCCTACCCAGGTATGTGGGGAGTTTCTTGCCTTTTGGGAAGTCTGAGGTCTTCTGCCAGCGTTCAGTAGGTGTTCTGTTGGAGTTGTTCCCATGTAGATGTATTTCTGATGTATTTGTGGGGAGGAAGGTGATCTGCACGTCTTAGTCCTCCGCCATCTTGAAGGTCTCGAGGATTCTTGTTATTCATCAGCTTTGAGGAAGTCTCATGAAGTTCTCAGTAAATACAGTACTTTCCCATTGCAAAAAATTTCCTTCTCTAACATGAATTAAACACCTGTTAGACTGTCTCACTGTATCCTTTAGAAGTTCTTTTTCTTCTCTCTCTTTTGTTTTCCTTTTCCTTTCTGTACTTTATAGTGTCTAGTTTCTTCATTTTTATATTCTAGTTCTCTACTTCTCTCTTCAGCTATATCTAAGCTACTGATTCATTTATTTATTGAGCTTTTAAAATTTTTCAATTGATTTAGTCTTCTTTTTCTATTTAGTTCTTTTCCAAATATCATTTTTGATAGTTTAAATTATTTTTTACTTTCATACTTTCAATTATTTTTTACTTAAAATATACTTAAAATATATTAGTTATATTAATAATTCTAATATCTTAAATCTTTTTTTTGTTATTTTTATGCTGTTTTGTTTTTTCTGAAGCCTCTTGACCAAGGCATATGAAATTCTCTGTATTTTATTATTGTTAGTTCATATTAATTATCAATGATAGTTGATCTCTGAGTTGAAGATGAATGTCTCCAAAGAGGATTTATGTTTACTTTTTCTGAAAGAAGACACTGAGATGAAATTTGGAGTGCAAGACATTTAGTAAAGATTAAGTAGCCCTGGGCAGAGAGAGAAGTCAAACTTTAATGTAGGACTGGCAAAGCTTTGGCCAATCCAGTGGAGAGCTTTGGAGAAAATATCATTCATCAGGGTTGTCTTGCAATGGGTTGGAAAGGCTAGACTTTTATACTTTTACTTCACTCAGTCACCAAAGATGGTCTGCTCCTCAGGTGAGGTGGCCCTCTGTAGCTGAGGCACATCCTAATGATTGTCTGCTGGCACAGTATCTGCAGTTGTGCAGCAGCAAGTCTTACCTTCAGTGGGGATCTGAGCAGTATTTCTCTGTGTCTATCACATTGGGGAAATAAACATGGGAGTTACTGAGACAACTCGGAAGCATTGTGTGTATTTTAGGTGAGAAGGGGGTTAAAGATCAACCCCCTGGCATTAATGGGCTGACACAGGAAGAAGATTAAGTTAAGATGGTTGAGAAGGAAGGACTTGAAGAAAGAGGGTCCTTACCCTGAGTATTTGTAATGAAAATAAAAAGTGTGAGAATAACTAAACATGCATTATCAACTGGGAACTGCATTCTGTTTAGCATAGGATTAGCTTAATCATGAATACAGATGTGCAAACCATAAGTACTCTATATCATCTACTGTTTCTACTTCTTTAAAAATCAGCAAAGTGCTTAACTCAGCGGACATAAAGAAAATGTCTCCATTCTGGTATTTAGTTCTGTTTTTGCTGTCCTGAATTCTTTCTCTGTATAGGATTCCATTTTTTTTTTTCCTATGCTGTCTTATAAAAATAATTTCCTTGAATCATGGCTTTCAATCCTAATTAAGAAATTTCTTAATTTTATAGTTGGGAATTTCTCGAAGTTCAGACTTTATTAAAGTCTAAATTAACTGCATTTCCAAAGTTTTGCTTCCTTCTAATACATTCTGTAAAATGCCTATCACCAACTTATTATTGTCCTTGGAATGGCTTCTCTGTATTTGTGAGTTTCTTGAAGTCTGTTTTGTGTCTCTGATCTGATGCTCAGTGCTCTGTGACTGGTGTTTTTCTCTGTTCACCTGCAGTACTCTGTTCTCACTTTTCATTGGAAAACCAACCTATTGAATAATCTGTGCTGAAAAGGAATTTCCCTATCTAAAGATATAGACCCTGTGATATTGTTTAACACTCTTAAATATCTTTCATGGCCACAGACACACAAAGTTTTATAGTTCCATTTCAAATGCACTATCATATAAACTACATAAGACCTATGGTGCAGATGTGTTGCCAGTTCTTTGATTTAGGTCACTGGTGTTATTTTAGAAAGTAGCCATTGAAATTCAAAATAACTGCCAGGCCTTTTGAGGAAAGTGGCCCGCAATCTTTCTTTCTTCCTGACACTGCTGTGTGCATCAAGTCAGACCATCTCAGCTAGCTTGGTCACAAATCTTTGACCAGGGTGTAGTGCCAAATGCAAACATTTATAGCCTGGGTGTAAGCAAGACAATAACCTACCTGCCATTGTGGTTGGCGAAAGACTGACTGTGATGGTTAATTTTATGGGTCAACTTGACTGAATCATGGGCTGCCCAGATATTTAGCTAAACATTATTTCTGTGCCTGTGAGGGTTTACTAGATGAGATTAGCATTTGAATTGGTAGACTGAGTAAAGCAGATTGCTCTTCCCACTGTGGGTGGGCATCCTCCAATCCTTTGAGGGCTTGAATAGAACAAAAAGGCAGAGGAAAGGAGAACTTGCTCTCTCTGCCTGGTTGTTTGAGCCGGAACATCCATCTTCTGTCCTTGGATTGGGACTTAGACCATTGGCCCTCTCATCCTCAGAATTATATCACTGGTTCTCCTGGGTCTCCAGGTTGCAGATGGCAGATCCTGGGACTTCTCAGCCTTCGTAATCACATGAGCAAATTTCTTATAATAAATCTCTTTATATCTGCATCTGTATATTATGTATACACATATAGATTCAGATATAAAGAGATTTATTATATTATTATAATATATCCTATTGGTTCTGTTTCTCTGGAAACTAATACTGACTAATACACTGACATAATCATACCTCTTGTCTTGGGCAGAATGGAACTCAGATATATAAGAGCATATGGACCACCAGAGCTGATAATTGTCAAGCAGTGTCCCCACTGTGTCAGTGTTGCTTATCCTACTTAGAGACCACCAGTCAGTCAAATGTTAGGAGAATGACAAGGGCCTCAAGATCTAGAGAAAAAACTATAAGTGGATGAATTCTCATGCTGATTCTATTATTTTTTAAAATTTATTTTATTGAAGTATAGTTGATTTACAATGTATTAATTTCTACTGTATAGCAAAGTGGTTCAGATATATATATATATATATATATATATATATATACACATTCTTTTTCATATTCTTTTCCATTATGGTTTATCACAGGATATTGACTATAGTTCCCTGTGCTATACAGTAGGACCTTATTGTTTATCCATTCTATTTATAATAGTTTGCATCTGCTAACCCCAAACTTCCAATCCATTCCTCCCTCATCTCTCTTCCCCTTTGGCAATCACAAGCCTGTTCTGTATGTCTGTGAATCTGTTTCTGTTTCATAGATAAGTTCATTGGTGTCATATTTTAGATTCCACATATAAGTGATATCATATGGTATTTGTCTTTCTCTTTCTGACTTACTTCACTTAGTATGATAACCTCTAGGTCCATCCATGTTGCTGCAGATGGCATTATTTTATTCTTTTTAATGGCCGAATAGTATTCCATCATACATATGTACCACATCTTCTTTATCCATTCATCTGTTGATGGGCATTTGGGTTGTTTCCATGTCTTGGCTATTATAAATAGTGCTGCAATGAACTTTAGGGTGCATGTATCTTTTTGATTTATAGTTTTCTCTGGATATGTGCCCAGAAGCAGGATTGCAAGATCATATGACAACTCTGTTTTTAGCTTTTTGAGGAACCTCCATACTGTTTTCTATAGTGGCTGCACCAATTTATATTCCCACCGACAGTGTAGGAAGGTTCCCTTTTCTCCACACCCTCTGCAGCATTTGTTATTATGGACTTTTTAATGATGGCCGTTCTGACTGGTGTGAGGTGGTACCTTATTGTAGTTTTGATTTGTTTTTCTCTAATAATTAGTGAGGTTGAGCACCTTTCATGTGCGTGTTGCGAATTCTATTATTGACTTGCTGTGGGTTTGAGGAGCAGAAATAGAATGAAGAAAAAAATTAGTAGGTCAATAACAGTAGGACAAATGCTAGCTGGAACCTGCAAAGTTCTGTGAAAACTTTGTACTATACTCTAAACTTTTTTCAACGCTGTGAAAAAAAGTGTTGTTTTATAATGACTGTGATTTGTGAAAATGTCCTAACCTCCCTAATTCTCTTCCTATAGATGGGTAGGTTGAGAATAATGGGCTCCTTTTCTAACATTTGATTGCTGATCTGTAACCACTGGTTGATAGGCCACCCTGACACAGTGGTAACATTACTGGGTACCCGATCCTTTCAAACTCACCTCCTCTTCATCCTTTTCATTCCTTTCTCCACACTAACGTCCTTTTCTCATGTCACTGTGATGACACGCCAGTCAAAGTTAGAGCATGACTTTAGACTACAAGGCGTTTTGAGTTTCTTACCAAAAATCATGGAAAAGTGAGGCATTATCATCAACAAAGAATTTTTATTTTTTCGTACTGATAGGAACAGCAAAAGACAAGAACATAAGCTAATTTCACCCTTAATGTTTTGGTGTACTGTAAGTCCGCTACATACGAGCCTTCAAGGTGAGAACTTTCAAAGTGTGAACATGCATCTGGTTCCAGCAAGGAACCAGAACCTGTGCCATCAATGTCAGGCATGAGTGAAATTGCAGCTTGCCCTCTGTCTCCTATTGCTGACGATCCTTCAGCTCTACCATCTCCCACCTCCTCCTCTCCTCCAGTCAGTAACTCTTCTTGCCTGTTCACTAGATGCCAGCCCCTGTATGCCAGCTTTTTTACTGGACTACTGTACTATTCATGGTACTGTACTGTAAGATTAAAAATGTTTTCATTATTTTTTGTTTGTTTTTTATGTATTATTTGTGTGAAAAGTGTTATAAACCTATTAGAGTATAGTACTATATAGCCGATTATGTTAGTTGGGTACCTAGACTAACTTCGTTGGACTCACAAACAAATTGGACTCGTGGGGCTTCCCTGGTGGCACAGTGGTTGAGAGTCCGCCTGCCGATGCAGGGGACACAGGTTCATGCCCCCGTCCGGGAAGATCCCCCATGCCGCTGAGCGGCTGGGCCCGTGAGCCATGGCCGCTGAGCCTGTGCGTCCGGAGCCTGTGTTCCGCAATGGAGAGGCCACAACAGTGAGAGGCCAGCGTACCGCAAAAAAAAAAAAAAAAAATTGGACTTGTGAATGCATTCTCAAAGTGGAACTCATTTGTATGTAGGGGACTTACTGTATTTTTCTTAAAGTGCATATTTAGAGGGCACTCTGGGTAGAGAGGACATGGCAGATAGGGTTAAATATCCCATTACATAAGACAGAAAAACATACATGAGGACACTTGAATTGTTTTCACACAGAATTTCACACATTTTTATCACATCATTTTCATTCTAGGGCACAAATCTTCCCTTGGCACCAAGAAAGGATGTGGGATCTGCTCCAGTCTGTCACGTCACTAAGCTGTCATGGAAAGACATGTTCTGCTTGGTCATAACAGACCTGCAAGACCGTATTTTTAGTTCATATCTCCTTAAATGCACACATATACTTGCTACTACTACCAACACTGCTTTAGCACCCAGAGAAGAGACAAACATTTCAGTCAGGGTGGGAGTAAGGGTAGGGTTCCCTTTTGTCAAATCTGAAATTCCAAAAATGGTGTTTTCAGATACTCTTTGGAAAAATGGGGGTGTCCTTGGAGTCTTTGATGATGATGTAAGGGACAGAAATAATAAGTCATGTCAATAAGGTCAGTCTTATTCAGAATGCCTTGGATAACCAGAGTCATAATTTTGTGGTTGGCAAATGTAGTACTACCATTCAGTCATTAAAAGGCTTTTCAGTAAAAATTTTACCCCAAAGGAGAATGTGTTAAGAAGATGATCTACTGGGTCACACATTATGATGGTCTCTGGAAGACCCGATTTGCATTCCTGCCATGTAGAAACAGAAGCTGGCTTTCTGTCATTCTTGGAGGTTGTATTGCCTGTTTGGAGTGGACTTTGGGAGAGTGGTTCATGTTCTATGTTGGAAGTTTCTTTTTTGCCTCACCTGGGAAAGCTGTGCTTTTCTTTTTAATCTTGAGCTCTATGGAAATTTGTAAGATAGGGTGTAGTAGAGAAAAAGATTAGGCAAGTGGGTCTTGAGACAGTTTCAGCAAGGGCAGTTAAGCAGTGATTTTTTTTAGGGGAGGGGCTTGTTTTTGTTTTTTATGTTAGTGTTCAACATCAGTTTTTGTTTGAATAAAAGGGTAGAACAGCTAAAAAGTTTTTTTTAAATCTTGACTTAGGGCATTTTAATAAACATTTCATGTTTTATTTTCCCTAGGCAAAAAGTAACTATAGTATTTATACCTTCACCCCCTCATTACTCACTGCCCCATCCCCTCCTTTCTTCCCAGATGCCATAGATGTTGTAGAGGAATAATTCGATCAAATCTATAAAATTCCTTGAACCGTGAGAGAAAGACCCTCTGAAAATACAAGTTGTCATTTGCTTGTTCTTTATAGACACATTCAACCATAGATGTTTCCATCTTAACTCAGGGCCCCTCAGTTTGTGATATTTAAACTTTAGGAAACAGTTGGAGCTATCTGACAACTTCTAAAGAACTGCAGATTTGTAGATCTTAGTGGGAGACAGAGCAGCAGGAGGATAAGCCCAGGAAACCAAATATGTATTTTTTTTTTTTTTTACTATCCTTATTCCATGCCCCACCTTGTTTTCTCTGGTCACCCTCTCCCTTCTCAGCTATACCTCCATCCCCCTCTCTGCTTGGTCCCAAGACCTCAAAATTCTCTTTAAATTTATTACAATAAGTATCTTTATTAAAAGGGGTATCTTTATTTGAAGGGGTACAGTGATAGATCATTGTCATCACTGCAGTCTTTCTCCCTCATTTAGAAGTTGGCATGAAAGGCTTGATGTACAGAACAATATCATCTGCTCTAATGATCTGTAGACTAGAGCCGGGGCTCAAAGGCTCCAGCCTTTCTGGCTCATACTGTGCAAGGGAAGCGGCTGGGACTCATGTTTTATTGGAAGGATGGGAACAAAGGATCTTAAGCGGACTACACAGGGACCATGTGAGTCATAACAAGCCTTGTAAAATTGTTTCAACTCCTTTCCTCAACCTTAGCTGTTGTGACAAATGTGTCAAAGCTTTAGACAGGGCATACTGGATGCTGATGGAGCCTGGGTTGATGTAGAACAGGATTGTGCCTCCAAGTGAAGCTACTGAAGTAGGAAGGAGAGAAAAATAGTCTTTATAGAAAGAAAAGTTACTGACATTTACTCTTAAACTTGCTGAGCACTACTACTTTCAGAAAACTTTTATTTCTGGTCTGGAAAGCCACTTTGTCACAAGCATTCCAACTGCTTTATATTTGTATTGATGCTATTACAATTCATTGACCTGAAATTGAAATTAAAAACAACCACCGAGTAGTCAGAAAAGCGTATTCATCTCGAAGTGTGCAAGTGGTTTGCTTCCAGGGTGTTGGTGCCTTTCCTGGGCCAGCTGTCATCAATCTGGAGATTTCATTTAGATTGTCTGTAAACAAGTATCTTTGGGTAAGCTGTGACTTCTCTGCAAGGGAATAAGTCATGCATTAAAGCCCACGTGGCTTTCCTCTGGGACATGTATCTGGGGCTGAGCTCAAAGCGATGATCGCAAAAGTGCCCTGAGTAAGTTGCCAATGTTCCTGCTGCCTACTGTACAGAGATTTCAAGTTTGCAAGCCCATGAATTCTTCCCCGACCATCCAGGAGCATAGAGAAAAATAAATATTGAGTTCTGCAGATGGCATCTTAGTTTCTGCTCATTTTGCTTCAGATCACCAAGGTCAGACAATAAAAGAACACTAGTAACCTTTCCTGGAGAGAGCAAAGGCCACCATGTGTCTGAGAATTGAATTTGAAGTTTCATTGGCTTGGAATCCACTGTATTTCTAAATCATCATCTGGCTTGAAGTGGAAGTTAAGGCAAGAATATGTTTGTAATGGAAGGAGCTGGACTTTGGCTGGCTTAAAAGGGGTACAGATCAGAGTTTTGCTTCTGAATTTGAGAGGCTGCCTCATCACCAGAAAATAAAGTAAGGACTCAAAAGAACTGAATTCTTCTATTCTTGTACACAGCCTGATAAAAATTTTGCTTACTTTTTTTACTTTAAAATTTGCATCTGCACAATGGGGATAAGTGACCTTTATTGACCTCTTAAAAACACTGTAAGGCAGATAGTTAATGTCTTTTAAGGTCTAAGGTAAGTAGCTATTCATTCATGAGGGTTTTCTTTACTATTATTATAATACCAATCACATAGTGGGCTCACATCAAATAATTGTTTTCTTTCGTGTCTAATGATACATTCTTAAAGCTCTTAGGGAGCCACTTTCATCATAGAGCTAACTGGAGTCCTGTTGTTGATTACTCTTTGAAATTGAATGCAGAAAGATTGTTAATATCCAGTGGGGAAAAAGATTGTTAATATCCAGTGGGGAAACAGGTACTCTCAGCCGCTGTTGGTGGGAGTGTAAATTGGAACAGCCTTTTTGGAGGGCAACTTGGCAAATTCTAGCAAAATTTAAAGTGCTCAAACCCCCCCTTTAACCAAGAAGTTTCACTGGTGGGTTTCTAGCATAGAGAAAAAATTCCCCATGTGCACAAAGTAGCATGTGCAGGGATGATCATTTGAACATATTTTAAGATAGTAAAATATTAGAAACCCTTAAGTGTCTGCCAAGTAACAAGTTGAAAAACTTAAATGATGTTTCAGCCACACTTTGGCATCCTATACGGCAGTTAAAAAGAATGAAGATCTCTTCATACTGATGAAGAGCTCTTCAGATGTATATTTGAATGGAAAAAAAAAGAAGGAAATGTTTTTATTTATGTCACGAAAGACACATTTTTACACATGTGTATAAGTAAAGGTAGAGAAAAGCTTGGGAATGTATATATCAAATTGATAACCTCTGAGAAGGATTATAGAAAGAATGGGCTAGGAAGCAGGTGACTTTTACTCTGTATTTCTATATCCTTTGGGTTTTTATAAGCTATGAGAACATACTCAGATATTTTTATATAAAAATAATAAATATATTTCAGAGCCATTTCTATTTGGTCTGGAAAAAATTTAATCAGCTTTCTCTGCTTCCAGTTTTTCATCTAAAAATTGTCAAAGTAGCTCTATAGTCTATTTCAGTTCTAAGTACGATAAAAATTGATGGCTAGAAGATCCAGAATTGTCAGGGAAAAGTCAAAGCTTGGATATATTGTCTTTCTTCAGTGACTTCAGTTTCCTTGATTATCTTTATTTCCATTTGGTCATGAGACATCAGAGGAATAAGAAAAGCCTAGAGTGATATTTTTGAAGGTATATTCCACAGAACACTTGTCTCGGATTTGAGTGGGAATCGTATTATTCAAAGTGTGATCCATAGGACTCCATTTCCCCTTTCCCTTTTTAGAAGGAGCCTATTTCTCTGTTATGTGGTTTGCCTGGAATTAGCCTTACTCTCAGCTTCAACAATGGGCCCTGATTGGCCTAAGCCAATCCACCCCACCCTGGTCAGCTGAGGAATAATCAAACCTAAAACAATCAGCACATCCCATTTCCATGGATAGCAAATGGCTCCTAAAGGGCATGTGCCTTAATCAGAAGAAGCTTTCTCTCCTCTTTGGCTATAAGTGAAGACTACCTGGGAGTGACTACCGTAAGGGAAGCCCACTTAAGGATGAAGCTGACAGAAGGAGGGCAGAGATGAGTGACTGGAACTATAGCCCTGGTGCCTGAAGCTCACCCTACTTTTTTAGTTAATGCAGCTATAAACTCCCTTTATTCATTAAATTAGTGTTGGTTTAGGTTCCTGTTATTTGTGAGTGAAGGCATCCTAACTGATAGAAGTAATATGACTCATACTGTGAGAAGAGGTAGGAAGTGCTGGTTCAGAATGTGACCCTGGTGTCAGAGTGCTGGGGTTTGAATCCTGCTTACACTTACTGACTGAGTAATCCTGGGCAAATACAATAGAGTTAATAGTGGTACCTATCTCATAGTATTGTTATTGTGATTTAACGAGTTAATACATGTAAAATGCTTGACACTATGGCTGGCCTGTAATAGCACTCAATGAATTATTACTACATCAGTAGTCATTGAATGAAAAAAAGGAATTGCATTATCAGATAGGTTTGGGGATACTGTGTCAATCAACGTAAAGATAGTTTCTCCACTGCAGGACTTCTTAAAGCCTTTAATATGAAAACATGCATTGTAAATTTCCAAGACTGAAATGTTGTATGTAGTATTGCCCAGAGTCATTTGTATAGGAGACTTTTTGTTTGTTTTTGTTTTTGAGAAATAGCTTTAGTGACTTCTGCAGAATCTGCTTCTGGAAATATTGACTTTGAGCGAACATTAATAAAAATGGGAATCAGTGTGCCAGATGCTCAGGGGTCTATTGGTTTGGCTCCTTTATAACCACTGTCTTGTTTCTGCAACTGGGAGATGTACACCTGAGGTATTTTTGTCCTAGGCCCCCGCCCCCTGCAAAAAAGGGACACTTCTGTATAATACTCAATCTGGCTTTGAAAATGTAATTTTCATTTGCAGCCAAAACTATCAGAAATTCAGTGCAGAATGCTTCTAATAATAATTGCTACCATTTATTGAGTGGCTATAATGGGCTAAGTACTTTGCTAACCTCTTCACATTCATTATCTCGTTAATCTTCTCAATAGTCATATGATGTAGGTATGATGATTCTCTCCCTTTTGAAGATAACTGAAGCTTAGAGAGGGTTAGTAATTGCTATAGTCATCGACTGGTTAGGGGAAGAGCTTGAATTTGGAACCAGGTTTGTCACAACTTAAGATAGTAACCAACACATTAAGCTGGTGTAAAGAAAACTTCCATTAGAAATTGTCTTAGAGCGCACATCTAGACATTTATAATCCAAGAACGGTGACCAATAAAGTCCTTAAAACCAGTCTGTGTGCAGAGAGTTAAAGTGTACACACAATACGGTTAGACTAATGAAAGTGCTCCTTTCTTTCTTTTCTTTTTTTTTTTTTTATCATATGTGGATTTCAAAGCCATCCGTATCAAAGCATCATCACCTGAGAAACTAAAACCCAACAACATGGCTCCTTTATCAAGGAGCATCTGTTTCTTATAGCGATCAGATTGCCTTTCAGCCTTTTTCTGCATAGTTGATAATTCAGAAGCATTCTTCTATACAGTAATTAAAGATGAGTTTTCCAGCCCTGTTGAAAAAACTCCTCCATTTAGCTATGACAGGTTATATTTTATAATGAGGTGAAAGGATATCATTGCTGGAGAAAAAAAATCCACGGACTCTGCTACTCACAAAAGGCTGTCAAATATTGTATGCTTCAGTGTTGAGGCTCATTGTGAAAGGAATGCTTCTATGGGGTTTCAGATTTTCCTTGGTCTCTCTGTATTCTCAGAACAAACAACTGTGGAGAAATGGTAAAGCTCTGGAAGGAGTCAGACTCTCAGTGACTGACTGGACAGTTTTTCCCTTGGAACAGCGGCAAATGCTCACAAATAGCCCTGCTCATGGTCTCTCCACTGCCCATTCAGAAGAGCCCTAATTAAAGTCCAGACCTTCACAATGAAGGCACAGCTAAAGGATGGAAAAATTCACTCTAGATTTCACAGCCTTTCTGTGGGCCTGGGATGTTTATTATAAACAATTTTTTTGGATTGTATTAGTAGACTGTCAACCTTTGCATCCTTCTGTTTCCTCATTTGAGTGTTTTGCAAAATTATTGTGATTGTCACCTTTACCCTGACCAAAAGGTAACAATGACCTAACTTTATTTCCTGTTTAAATTTAGACCAGAATGTCTGGGGAGTTCCTATCACATTTATTGGCTCTGTGTGTGTATTTTTTTATACACACACATACACACATACACTCACACACATATTCATTCAAGGCTGGAACTGGTGTGCCTGCCATCTCAAATGAGATCCCTCAGTTCCCAAGGGCTTGCAGCCATTTGCCCTTTGGATGTGCCTGACAGGTTCGAAGCTGGTTCTTTTCCTGTGGTTCTTTTAAACACAGCCAGCTGTGTGAGGACGGAACTTGCTGTCTTCCATGTTGTTCCAGTAGGTGTTTCAGAAACTTCCTGAGGGGACTCTGGTAGTTCACCAAGTTGAGACTTTTTAAAAAGTGGATATATATATATATATATATATATATATATATATATAATTTTTTATGATAAAAAGATCTCATGGGAAGTTCACAGCTGTAAATGACAGATAAAGAATCAAAAGGGAAGGAGAAAGACTGGCAGCACTTAGGTCTGTGCTCAGTCCCATGACACCAGGGACTCTAATGTATAAACAAAACCAAAAGGGGAAATTAAACTTGTCAGCCAGAAAATTTTATTTAAAAAATAGTCACAGTTATAGGAAATATTACAGATTATGTGACACCAGATAGCCTTTATTTATCTGCCTTTTCATTGCCACAGAGTACATGTTAACCTTGAGAGCACCTGAAAAAATTCAAAACATCAGAACCCTTGATTTCCTATTTACTTTAAATAATAATTCAGGGTTTGTGTCAAAATACTAATAAATATTGCAAAAAAGACAAATTATTTCTGGATTTTGTTTCTTCAGAGGATGATATCACATTAAAACTTGGCAGAAAATGTGTTTGTTAAATATTAACTTCAATAGCTTGAAAGGAAAAATATTGGGAACCAAAATATGTTGGACAAATAACATTATATCTTAGCGTATCTAGAGAGAATCTAGTCATAAAGTAGAATATTTACTGACGTATGTCCCAGTAGGACAATACTATTTCAGTATATTTTGTTTGTTTGTTGCGCTGTTCTCTGCATCACTCTAATGTTTATTGCATTTTGGTGTATATTAAATCTTCATTGCTTTTTTCCAAATTGTTATATTTACAAGTTTAGGGTCCACAGAGTACTGTCCATACCAATTCGTGGCAGTACCATCTAGTGGCAGAATGATAGCTTTTTCTCACTAGATTTAAGTAAGGTAATGGATGGAGAACATGCTGGGAACAGGAGCCACTTTTCGAAGCTCAGGGGTTGCCCAAGATGGACTAGAACTAAGATTCTACTTATGTGGTACTTTTATCTCTTTTCTCGGAATCTTTTTTTTTCCTAAAAAAAGGTTTGTAGGAAGATGATAATAACCAAAACCAGTTCATCAATTCAGTTTCTTTATGAGGGCTTATAGTAGCATCTTATATTCAATGAAAGCTAGTAATTTTCCTCTGTATTCAATCTGTCCTTTGACTTCTCATCAAGTTGATAATATTACTGTTCTCTAGGATTTCTCACCTTAATTGACTCCCCAGTCTGTTTTGTTTCCCTGTGTAGATTTTCCTAAACCATTCCATATGAGAATCCCACTTTTAAAGACATTTAAAAGAGCAGATACATGACCTTGTTTATTTCCAGTGTTAAATAACTGAAAGAAAATATTATTCATACTAAGTATTTCTTAAATATTATATGCTGTATTTTATTCCATTTCCTTTTTTCCTGTTTTCATTGGAACTTAACCTCTAGGGAATTAAAATTGGTTTTATTGCCCTAACTTTGCAGGTCCTAGATATCTGTACTCAATGAATTGCATGTTTTTCTCTGACTTTTTCCATAGTTGCCACTGTGACTAGGCTTCTGCCTTATGAATCAGTCGAAACTGAGTCCTGACCTTGGAACTCAGCCCACTGTTTCTTATCCCTCACCTAGTTCTTGATCTTCAGAAGTACAGGTTCTGCAATAAGAAAAGTTGGTGCCATTTTCTAGTTGCATGACGTTGGGTAGTTACCTTCTAAAAGTCTGTTTTATCATCTATAATATATAATTTTTAGAACATGATTTTGAAGATTAAGTACTTCTACGCTTCTTGGCATGTAGTATACACCTGATAAATCCCAGGTGTTATTATTATTGCACATCACTTCCTGGTAGTCGCTGGATGCTGTTCCCACTAGCTTTAAATGGGATTACTACAAGATTACTACAATATTCCTATGCACTGGCCTTGACTTTCAGGGAATAGCTTTGTCAGTTTTCCTACCATAGCCAACTCACCTCAGCTTACTTTCTCTTCCCTGACGGTCTCTTTTAAGGCCCCAGTATGGTTCAGGGGTGAGCTCACTTGGGTTATAAATGACAAATTCTTCCTTTTTCTTTTTAATCTGCCTCTGTCATCTTATGGTCATGGAGTATTAGAAACTAATGGAAAGGTAACATCTGCACGTGGTTTACTCCATGAAATGATCTGTAGTTCCTGATCCTCAAAGCAGGAACTCAATGTAAATGAGACTGTCATTCACAAATCACTTTTGAACATGGCTTTTACAACTAAACCAAGAGTTAGCATGTAATTCTCTGTTCCAGACTATCTTATTTCTTTGTGTTGTGATAGTACTCCTCACTCTTCGGCATCTGAGGAGAAATGCTTCATTGAAAATTCCTTGAGGGCAGTGACCATGGCTTATTCATTTCTGTAATCCTCGCAGAACTTAGAACTTATCACAAAGCCTCTCACATGGTAGATGCTTCATAAATATTGGTTGAAAGAAACAACTCCCTCCTCCGAATAGTCCTTCTAGCAAGACAGATTCAGGAAGTTTGAAGGCTGATAGACTAGACTCTGAATATTTCGATGTTGACTCTTATCATTAGTATCATTGCAGGCTTCTTCCACCATCTTCCTGCCAATTTTACTAGGGATTCAAGCTACACATAAGTTGATTTTGATTTTTTGAAAATTTTTATTCAGATGTAAGAACCCTATTCAGAAATCTGGATATCTTTGATAAAAATAATTATAATTTAAAAATAATAGCTAACCCAAGTATTTTTCATTATTCTTCTATGTACCAGGAAATAGGCCATATATACTTTATTCCTCATCCTTAGAGCATCAATGATGTGAGGGTTTGATGCCTGAAAAACATCAGACTTTTCATAGATAAAACTTGGTCCAACACTTTGCTCATCAAATCTCTTAAGAGGACGAATTATTTCTGATGACCTTGCAAATAGAGCTGTGTATTATCTCTTTTACCTAGCTGAGTTGTCTGCATGAGCTCAAGATCAATGTGTACTAATTTATTCCTTTACTCATCCATGCATTCATTAGTTAGTTAATTTATATATTTAACATTTGGTGAGTGCCTTCTATGTGAGGACATAGGAAAGTTCTTGCAGACCAGAAACATCAATTAAATACTATCCTACAATTAAATACTATCCTAACTATGGTGAGCTCACAATCCTGTAAATTAGAGAGACAGGGAGACAAATACTTTGTGCCTACAATGTGACCTGTGGTTGGGAGAGATGTAAAGAGATCTTTGGAAGCACTGAGGGAAGCACAGTTTAGCTGTAGAAGACCTCACAGTGAGGTGGGGAGGGGTGAGCTTTATCAGGGTCTTGAAGAGTAACTGGAGGTTCGCAAGGTGAAGTGGATGAATAATAATAATTCTATAGGATAGAATCCTTTGGTTTATTCTTTTAACGTAAAACAGGCCTTTACTCTTTGATTTTAATTATCTACTTAATTTTTACCCAAACCCTGTAGTAAATATGGAAGAGTTGACTGAGTTGACCTAGAGATGATAGTTATGTTAAAAAGAGAGTTATTAAAGTAACTTTGCTCACACATTCTGTTCATTTTTCAAAATAATGCAGATTCACTCCCCATTTTATTTAACCTAACTACTTTGAGTAGGCTTTTCCTTGTAGGAACAGGAAAATCAGGTAAAGTGACAAGTTGCCAAAATTGTTAATAGCCAAGCCAGAAGTCATTAGGAGATTGAGATTTACCTTTTCCTAGTATGAAGGTCTATTTATACACAGCATTAGACTACACCATGATCTTTGTTTTCATTTCCAATCATATATTTCTGTTTAGTTAGTTCATTCATTCATTCATTTTACAAATATTTACTGAGTACCTGTTTTGCACCAGGTGCTTTTCTGAGTACTGGCTCTTCAGCAGTGAAAAGGACAAAGTATCTACCCTCAAAGAAATCTACATTTAATGGTGTATGTGTGTGTGGGGGGGGCGGTGGGCAGAGGGAGAGAGTACAATTGATATAAAAATATGTATAATATGATAAGGCATATTCTAACACATAATGTCATTGAGTAATTTCAGTAGTGTAAAGTGCTTTGATGAGAAAATAAAGCAGGGAAAGGCAATAGAAAGTGTTAGAGAGTGTGCTGCGGCTCCCTAAGACCAGCATCAGGTTCTATAATTCGCAAGAAGGACTCACAAAGCTCAGAAAACTGTTATTCTCACAGTTATGGTTTATTATAGTGAAAGAACACAAATTAAAATTATCAGAGGAAAAAGGTGCATTGGGAGCAGTCCAGAGGAACCAGGAGCAAGCTTTCAGCAGCCCTATCCCAGTGGGGTCACAGGGCTAGTGATGCATTCTCCTAGCAACAATGTGTGACAACACTTGCAAAGTGTTTCCAACAAGGGAAGCTTACCTAAGCTCCTAATCTCCTCTTTAAGTGTAGCTCAATTTACATTTCTTGGCTTCCAGTTCTTTGCATGCTAACCTGCTTTGTCTCTTATTTCAAGACACTAACACTACAATGTGTGTCAGGGCACACACACACACACACACACACACACAATTATTATTAAAATGGTTACCCACAGCACATCAATTCTTCCAGATATTTTGTAATTGCTCTTATCAAGTAAAGCATATCAAGGTAATTGGATACAACGTGTTTACGAGCTGTAAAATATATTACTGGCCCAGATTGAAATTTGTTTCCATCTAGATTAGTAATACTGCTTTCTAATGACCTCTGAATCTTGCAACAGAAGTCATTAGGGTATTTATCAGAAATAGAAATAAGATGGAAAATCCATTGCATCTTTTCCTCCTCTCTTCACCCCAACCTAAATGCAGAAAATATTTAGTATCTTCAAAACATTTACCCTTCTACGGCTTTTAAGAAAAACCCCAAACTGAAAACACAAACAACATGTTGTGTGCCTTTCTCATATTCTGACCTATAAAATTGCACACTTCAAAGCTATTTTGAAACTCGGAAATAGAAATGGGAACATCAAAATGCAGCAATGTCAACAAACTTAAGAATTTTGTAGGTTTGAGCTTTCAGAAAGGGACTTATTATTTTCATTCCTCCTGCTGAAACTCCCATTTATACGATGTTGCTCTCCCCAAGGATCCCCAATAAGCTTCGCCCATTTTCCTACCACTGAAAAGAGAGGTACCCCTAGGCTGGAGAGCAGCTCCCATTTAATAGTGCATAACAACAGAACCAGGGCTGTCAAACTCTGACAGCTTGAATGAGGGAAGATTTCAAACAATTATGAGTGGGATTTTAAACGCCTCACCTGAAATACATTGCAGAGTCCTTATCACAAAAGGGAGATACTTTGGAAACTGCCTGAAAATTCATCCAAGAGGAATTTAAGAGAAGCTTGGCAGGTGCTCATGACACAACAGTTGAGAATAAGAAATGAAGCAGTGAGCTGAAGGGATTTCGGGAGGTTGAACATAATCATTGATGTAAGAATGAGGCCAGGACCCAAGAGATGCAATCCCTGCCCTTTGTTATAAGACCTCAGGGACTGCAAGTGTCTAAACCCTTCCTTGTTTTGTGTTTCATCTCAAGCCAAGTGGTGTTATTCTTATTAGTTAAAAAACAGGAATAGTCTAGTTGAGTAAAAGCCTATTCAGGACTGGACAGAAAGGGACACTACTGCTATTAATACACCACTGTACACATGTCCATTCATCCTTAACAGCACTCTGATAGAAAAATCCATGATCAGTGCTAGTAGGTCTGTTTTGTTGATTCGGACTTTAAGTGAATAAGTAAATACAAATCCTGTTGTAGTCAGGTTCAAGGTGAGATTGTTTTTGAGAGGCCTTGCCCTCTCTTCTTTTCAGACAACGCTATCTGTATGCTCTAATGACTTGCCAGCTTTACTCCTAGAATGCTGTGTAATTTTTCATGGCACGTTGTGCAACAGTTTATTTAGACAGTTTTGATTTTTAGACCTCTTTAAGTTCACGTTTGTAAGCAACTTTATTCTTCCCTATCCATATGACCAATCACTGTAAAGCCATATGAAATGAAGAATTTAACAGATGACCTAGGTGAAGGTTAGATACAGCCACTCTAAAAATTTACTTAACTTTGACTTAAATATTTTAATTTCCTAAAAGTCCAAGGAAAGTGAAATTGTTAATAACCACATGGGCCCACAATCCCTGTATCTAAATTCCTGGAGGCCAGATGTGTTTCAGAATCACAATTTTTGGATTTTAGAAACTGAATAGAGCACAAATATTATATACTATGCTAATATGTTTAGTGGCATCTGGGCGGTATCCTTAATCATTGCATTAATGTATCTGTAGTAAAATGTATGCATATTCATATCAGTTCAGGTCTGTGTTGCACCAAATCAGTTACAGACAACTTTTGGTTTTCAGAAAGTTTAAAGTTTCCAAATTGCAGATAGTTTACTTAACTTTCATACTTCATTCTTTAAAACAGGTGATGATAAACAACAACAAAAATCCCTCCAATATTCTTTTTAGTTAATGAGGAAATTGAACTTCAGTGAAATGAAATAATACATCCAAGGTCACATGACTAGCAAAGGATGCTAACCCAGTGCCTTCTATTCCATTCTACCACATTGCCTTTCTTCATAATACATGCCTACTTAATTTGTTTCCATTTTTGCCCTGGCTCCTACTGCTTTAATATTCATGGGTCCACTGAAATCTAGGTTTTCGTCTTATACTGCACTGGTCTTGATGTAATACTAAAAATGAAATGATACTTCATCTCAAATAGGACCTGAAGTCCTCTACAAGGTGACAGCGTTCAAGTCCTACATTCACGTAAGTGCTAGAAATTAGTAAGCATTCCTTTTTCTTGTACAAATGTCATCTTAAGCACCTAATTTAGGCAACCATGGAAAGGGTTCATGAAATAAGTTCATGAAAACCTGGACATTTTCTCAGGGTTTACCAATTAATTTCTGAAATATTCAAAGGGAGGAAAAGAAAAACTAATATTGCAGGATTATTCTCTATTTGCATTTTTTTTGGTCACATGAACTAGGATCAGGTGGGAAATGTTATTGTTGGAAGTTACGTGAAGAATGTTTTTGGCATCAGGCTAGCTCTCCTCATGTTTCTTAGGAATAATAAAAAAAACCCTTTAACATATTCCTTTTCCATTGCTTTCATCCAACATTTTTTTAAATTATGTGATTAAAAGGGGCTTGATGACACGTGAGTCATCTCTTCACTTAAAGATTGCCTAAGCAGCGGTACTCAGCCGAAAGTTACAAAAGTTTTATTAAAGGTAGACTTTTATGAACTCTCAGTAACCTACTGATAACCATGTTGGCAGGAGATTTTTCTTTAGATCCAACTTGAGTCCTTCTTGCTGCAATTTCAGTTGATCCTTGGGCTTAATAAATGCCATCCTTATTCATGAAGGGCAATACACTTTGCAATAATAAAGCTGAGGTTTTCATAACTTCATGAAGTTATATATTAGGTAAGTTTTAGCTCAGTGCAAAACAAAATCACATTAGTGTTCACACTTCCAAACCCCACAGTCATCTTAATTTTTTCATTGTAACAAAAAGCTTTATTTTTATATACAAAAACTATACACATCATTTTATTTATGCATACACGTACCACTTTCCTCAAAGGGTAGAATCTACCTTTAGACCTGAGAGCAACTTGACCGTTCAGGAATGCAAAAAAAAATACCATCTTCCTGAAAATTCATGATTTCTTATGCTTAAATTCTTACTACCTTTGTAGAATAGATATATTATTGCACCTATTTTTCTTAATTAAAAAATATAATCCTGCTCAGAGTCTTTGAATGTAGAAAATGAATTATGGAAAAGTCTATGCAAGACTGCATTAAAAATATTAAATAATATTTTCAAAAGACAGATTATAAAATGGTACAATATTTTGTTCAAAAAACACACAGAAACACGTTAAATCCAGAGATTCTGTAGTGTTATCTCTTGGCTAAAACCATTTTGTAAAATAAATTATACAAAGAAAAAGATTTCCATCATTTCACAATGGATCTGGAAACTCTTTATATCAAATGAGAATTGTTTTTGTGCAATTAAAATCTTCAGACACATCGGAGAGCTGTAACGTTTCCTTTCATAAGGTCAGCAACACCATCAATTCAATTAATCCTCTCAAATATTCTCTGCATTACTCAAAAGCTGTCCTCGGCAATGTGGCTGATGTGATGGCATCAACGAGGGGGGAGAAGCAAGACCGGCATCCTGGTGGATTGTGTTCATTGTTTCTCTCTACATTATCTAAAGATTTGTGGTAAAAGACTTGGAGTCTTATTTTTAAAGTGTCCTCATTCAGTTTCATTTGCTTTTGTAAATATAGTTGAGAAAGAGCAAATGTATCCTGTTCGTCAGTGTTTCCTTTGTACATCTGTTTGCCTGAATATACATAGTCATCCCTCAGTATCTGCAGGGTATCAGTGCCAGGATCCGAGGACACCAAAATTCATGGATGCTCAAGTCCCTTACTTAAATGGCATAGTATTTCCATATAACCTGTGCATGTCCTCCATATATTTTAAATCATCTCTAGATTACTTATAATACCTATTGCAATGTAATTTTATGTAAATAGTTGCTGGCGTACAGCAAATTCAAGTTTTGCTTTCTGGAACTTTCTGGAATCTTTTTCTGAATATTTTCCATGTGCAGTTGGTTGAATCCTTGGATACAGAATCCACAGATATGGAGGGCTGACTATGTATGTGTGTGTGTGTGTGTGTGTGTATTCAGATCAACTTTGTGAATTATGTGTATTAGCCCATACCCTTTGAATGCTTGGTGGTGATACTAAAATAAAAATTACAGGGCCTCTTTTTTCTTCCTACACAACTTTCTCAGGATTTGTGTTCTTGTCTTAGAATGCTCCCTAGGAAGGTTTTCTTCCTGGTAACCTGTTAAACACTTCTACTTTATCAAGAATAAACGTAGTTTTAGAAACACAGTAAATAAATGCCTCTGAATATATTTCAGGGCTTTTCGTTTATAATACATAAAGTGCTAGTTTCATGTTTCCACCTGTCCTAATAGGGCTTTTTCATTTATAAGAAAGCTTTACTGAAGTGAGTTTAGGGACAGGGAGAATTTGGAGAGAGTCCAGATAGAGTAATAAAAATCAGTAAGCCTATATGCAAATACATTTGGGGAAAATGGTTATGCTTGCCAAGATTTTAGTCAACCGCCAAAAATTGCATTTTACAAAATGCAGTGGTGTTACCCATGCATTTTTCGCACTGTGAATGCTAATGAATAATTCCCAGTGGTTGTTGAGGGGCCTGGTGCAAAGAAGTAGCTCCTGGGGCTTATGAACGAGTTACAGGCTTAATGTAGATTTGGCTTAAGACTTTTCTTCTAAAATTGAGCTCTGTGGGTATCTAATTCTTAACTATTCTATGTTATGGAAATGAATCTAAAGGGCAGAAAAAATGTAGGAAGAAATGTTCTCGTTCCAAGGACCTGTTATAGAAAAATTTTCATTAACTGATCCATTTTAGGTTTGCTAAAAGAACAGCTAAATGAAAAATAAATGTTCCTTCTTACAGTGTTGAGTTAGTGCAAGAGTCATATCCTGATTTTACCATCTTGGGTTTTCCCAAGTCTCATCTTATCTTGAAAAGACAGAAGGAAGTAAGACTTGGCCAACTATTCTGAGGCAGCCTTTCATAGAGACAAGAATATGGACTTTCACATTCAATTGACTTGGCTACCAGTCACACCACTACCCATGTTAGCTCTGTAACTTGTGCTAGCTTTGTAAATGAAGATCATAATTGATATGTAGCTTTCAGGGTCTTGTAATGATTAAATAAAGTTTAAAGTATTAAAGCCTTTGGCTCATAATAGGTGCTCAATAAATGTAAGCCCTCTTTCTAAAAGCAGTTCTCATCAATAGAATAGTCTGATTTTACTAGAAAATTGAAATCCAGTCATACATTTAGAGGAAATGAGTTTTCAGGTAAACATATTTAAGTGATAAAAAAGAGAAATTGAGGGGAAGGAAACATTTTGATATCCATAAAACAGACACACTTGCAATTTTTCAAATTCTAGTTGAACAGGTAAAAGGGAACTCTTTTGCTGTATCTGCCTGTCTGCATTCTTGGGTAATCATATTAGATGAAAAAACTTGAATCTGTTCCCTAGGAATGTGTTGGTATCAGAGTGGGTAAAGTGTGTAAATGTAATGGATAATCATTGCCTAAATCAAAAAAGTAAATAGACCTGTTTATGTGAAAAGTTTATATTGCATTATTTAAGCTATACATTTTAACTAGGTTCATATTTAGAGTTGCCAAATAAATTATAGGATGCCCAGTTAAATTTGAATTTCAGATAAACAGTGAATACTTTTGTAGTGTAATTATGTTCCAAATATTGCATGGGGCATTGTAACGCTGAAATGTTATCTGTTGTTCATCTGAAATTCAAACTTGACTTGTTGTCTCATATTTTTATTTGCTGAATCTGGCAACCCCACTCATATTCTAAATTCATTTTACATTTGAAGGTTATATTATGGATTTTCCTACCCTAAAACCAACTCCTTTGCTTATAATTGATCTCGGGCCTTGTTATACATATTATTTATGAGTTATTTCTTGAGACATTTTTTGCTTTATATAGGAAAGGGATGGTGAAGTTAAAATTCGGGGAGAACCCTGAAGCTACATAGTCTATGAGAAATAAGTTATACAAACTGCATAATGAACATCAGCTGCATTCACATTGCTCTGTTTTAATACACAAGATTAAAAGATCTTTAAAAGCAGAAGATAGCTGATATCATCAAGTTGTACTATATGGCATTGCAAAGAGGGAGAAAGAATAATCAATCCAGAAGTTCTGAAAGACTCCTCCTTAATAGGCTGCACGTATGGCTGGGAAGCCTCCTCCGTATGCAGCATTATGATAAAGCTACAAGAGGGAGAGATTATGCTTTCAGTTTTATTCGTATTATGCACAAGAATTTTGAATTAGTTTTTTTGTGGGTAAGCACCTCAAATCACCCGTAAAAATATCAACTTTATTGTTCATTGTTAAAGAACAGAAGAAATAGCAAAGAGTTTAAAGAATTAAGTGAATACACAGGAAACTTGTTCATACACATGCCTTATGTTTTAACAGTAAATCACCAACTTTTTAGACCTGGCGCTGCCTGCTAACACTTAGTTCCAGGGGGAAAAAAAGAGAGCGAAAGAGAAAATTTCCCCTGGATTGGAACAGAAAATAATGTTGAAGCAAATAGAACTCTATATACTTCTGACAGTTCAAATGATACATAAGTACACAGGCTGACAACGGCTGGTTTGTCCCTGCAGTTTCACTTCACTCAACTCTGCACGGTTCTGTAGGACAATGAAATTCAATGCACTTAGAATTTCCAAAAAAAAAAAAGGTGAGCTCAGATTCTTTTAAAAGCATTTCTATGAGAAAACGGATCATTTACATGCCAAAAGCACTTTTAATGTGACATATTTAGCACATGTGTTATTTAGAATGAAAGCTGCTTGAACTTAGCGAATTTTAAAGTCTATAAAATGGCACCCCACTGAGCAGAAAGGTAGCTGTTCTCTGTTGTGTGATTATTTGGAATAATAGACTTGTACATAACTTTTTAGAAATTAAAGGTATGACATTTACTTTCGTTTAGCCCCATAAATTGCACTTTCGAACATAAAGAATGGGCTGATGTATGAATTTGTTGTTTCTTTAAGCAATTTAACTGATTTTTAAAGAACAGTTTTGTGTTTCATCTATTGAGTAACAGATCAAACAGTTATCTTAGATTTAATGAGACTTGTGTATCACTTAACTCTTCCAAGAAATGTTCAGGGACCTTTAAAGAAAGACAGATGGTCATCCCAGGTTTGTTTTGTTTTCTTCTTCCAACTGGAGTCCAAACCCAAGACTGGCTTTGCTGCAAACATACCGTTTCCCAAGAAGATCCTCAGTGCACACTGCCTTACTTAGAGGAAGAACTTAGAAAATACTTCTTTCTTTCAGTGTAACTGGACAAAGCAGCCAGGTCTTAAAAAGTAAACAGGGATCTGTTGAAAAAAGGCTGAGAGCTCTCAACCCTTCCTCATGTATGATAATTTTGCCTCAATTATAGAGAAATTGGTAAATTAAGCTGAACACACATACCACACACACAAACGGAATTTTTATAATGCAGTCAGTCAGAAATATATCTGTGCCCGTGTAGATGAACCCAGGACTATGTACATGATTACCAAGCAGGGTCCAGCGTGCATTAAACCTCTGTGAGTTTAGAGAAGTGAACGACTTAGTGGCTCCTGATTAGAGTGAGGGCGTTGCAGTGGTACACAAGGCTGTTTCCAGATTTCCATTTTTAAACCTCTGTTCCCTTCTCCACCTCCTTCACCCCCTCCAGAGATTTCAATGAGAGTGTTTAAATTTGCTTCAGGCTTGAAATTTGGCATTCAGGAAGTCAGCTTAGCAACTCTTGAGTGATTTATCTGAGTTTTCAGAAAGGCATTTCTTGGTACCCTTTAAAGACAGACACTTGATGGAAAAACAAAGTGCTGGGCAGGTCAGAGATTTGCTGTGGGTCCACACAGCTCTAAAAACAGGATGTGTTTTTTTCTTAAAGGAAAGTTTTCTTTTGCTAATCCACATCAAGGTATTGCTCGCTCTCTCTTTATTTTCCAAATTAAAAATAGTGCAGATTTGGGGGATTAGAAAATTCTCTCTAGTGAAGCACAATATTTTTACTATGTGTATTCCCATGACTCTATTGCTCTTGTAACAGCTTTGTTCAGAGAGATATGGAACTAAAACTGGATCTACAGTCCAAAAGGTGCAATTATGGTCATTTAAGCCAATAACATAATTATGTATATAGTGTATATATTTATCAGATGTGTGCAGCCATTTTGAACTCTTTATGTATTATCATTGCCACTTTGCAGCTTTCTTGAAACAATTTTCAACATCATCTAAGCAAACATTATGGAGAAGGTTAAGTGCTAAAAGTATACTTTTAAATTATATTGAGGTTATGGCTTAAAGCCAGAAGAATCAAAGAATTTTTATCTGACAATCCTCTATTTCCTTGATATTAATTAATATCAGGAATTTAATTAATTCCTATTGTTGTCAGCAGTATTTTGTGTTTATTTTGAGAAATATAGTTCAAGAAGATGCTTACCCAGGACCTAAATGCAAACTGTTTTAAACTCTATTCGGAATCTAAGCTTACTATGTTATTTGTGTGTGACATTAAATCTCCATTCTCAGAATAAACACCACACCACCTGGGATTATGATGACTCTTCATTTTTAAGCCAAAAATTTAACATTGTTTGAAGTCTAGTTTATTTCACACCTTTCCAAGGCTCTCTTTAATGCAAGTAGGTAGGATCCCTAACCTTCCCATCCTGCTGCAGTCCAACAGTTACTAATATTCACATGTGTGTGTTGGTGAAAAGGAAGGTTGCTTTTAGCAAGCATGAGGCAAGGTTTTAATTTGTAGCTGATAATTTGCTACTGGAAACTTACCCTGATTAGTCTTCTGACTGCACCAACAGTTTTTGAGGTGGTGTGAATTACCTGCTGTGTATGTTTTTACCACTCACTCAGGGATGAAAATGAATTACAGCCTAGACCTCAATTAAAGCTCGAAATAAGAAAACCTCAAACTTCTTTTATGTCCGCACTTCTAAAGAACAGACTTAGTTGCTTCTGATATCATTGGAATTGTAATTCACACTCTTGGAAATCCTGCATCGGATCTTTCAGCCCTACTCAAACAAGCGCACCTCAGCTGTTATCCAGTAACATTGCCTTTGCTCCAAGTCAAACCATCATCCAACAGCCGAGAATTGAAACAAACTCCATTTGTGAAAATGAACTGAATTTATCAATAATGTGGAATATTTTTAAGTGTTAAGTCTCCTCGTCCTACAGAAATTACTGTGTTATTTTTGGTCCTATTAATTGTGAAATTTAGGAAACTGAGTTGCGGACTTTGATTTAATTTGTCATTAATGCACTGCTTAATTTTCAGCAGTGCTGAAAAGAAATACATTAATGAAAACTTTGAGTAAATATTTTTGACACACTGTTGTTAGATCTTTTGAAAAAATGTCCATTACTTTTAACCAGTTTGTCACGAGTCTACAAAAGCTCGTATTGTGTTTGTTGGGTGAACTTGACATCTAAAAGGGAACACACAGGCAGTCAAATAGTCTCTATGTTTATTCAGTGGTTCATGTTCCTACTAGGCACTTATTGTGTGTTTCATTTGCTCATGCTATAAGGAACAGAGAGCTTACAAGTCCTAAAGTACTTTCATTCTGCATAGCAAAATGGGTTATACCACTCACTCTCAGGGACAAAATGTCTTGTGAAGGCATTGTACTTGTGACTGGTCATATCTCCTGAATCTGCTGCTGTTCTTCAAATCTCTTATTTTCTTCTGGAAAAAAGAGGGATATCTGAGAATTTTCTCTCCTAAGATCAGCATGGTAAGTGGCAAGAAGTAGGAAAAGCAAGGAGGGCCTGAAGTTGTAGGATGGTTTTCTGCTGTGACGGTTGGGAAAGGCTGATGCCAGTTGGAGAGGACCTCCTCATTCACTTAGAAAAACAAGTTGATTTTCTGGATATGGCTGAGGAAATAGAAGATTCTATTTGAATTCTGAGAGAGGAAACAGAGAGCTGCTCACCTAGGAGTGGATCACATACAGAGCTGTGTAGGAAGGAGAGGAATACACAGAAGAGACAGAACCCAGCACTTTCAAGCAGATTTTAACGTCCTTGATAATAGAAGTCTATTTTTTAAAATTTCATTTGGGTTTCCCGCAACATCTACTTTGGGGCTGGATTCACAATATGAAGCAGAAGCAGAAGCAGAAATACATTCTGATTTCTTGATGAACACCCATGTTCCAAGGTGATAACTCTGGTTTACAAGACCAAATGAAGTGCAGTTATGTTATATGATGGACATATTTTCTTTAGCAGAGCTTACTTTACTTTTGATATTAGCAGAATTACAGCAAAGTTACCAACTAATTTTCATTAATTTCCTTTCATTCACAGTTATAAATTTTCTAGTTACAATTCTGTTCTGCAGTATCACAGGAAAGATGACATGTGAAGCTCTGCTTGCTCATGTTCCTGGAAAGAGGAAAATCACCATTCATCTAGTTCTTCCTCCCCCTTTTGCTATCAAATGACAAGATTGTTGATAAGTAGCTACATATTATACAGCGTAACAGTGTTCTCAGAACTCTTTATTCTTCGAAATAGAGAAGTAGACTTCTAAGGAAATTATAAATGGCAAATTAATGAGCATAAAGAAGAGAGTCTTCTCTGATGTAGGAAATACATTATTTTTGACTGGCTTAGCCTTTTTGGAGGTCTGTACGTTGTTACTTGTTGACACTGTTTAAGTGATGTTTCAGTTAAGAAAATTCTACCATTAGATTTTGTTAGATTTGATGTACTTATGAGGGTTAATTATGTCTTCTCAGATATGAGTTATGTCTTTATTAATATGAAGATAATACCTAAGTATCCATTTAAGGTCTGAAATTGAAATTGGACTACCATATGGTTGATTTTATTGCTTGTGTATTGAGTGGTAGCTCCAATAAGAATTGAAATAAAACCCTGTGTGACTATATGTTAGGTAAAAGATAGGCAGGTTCATTAACTCGGTGGTCTCTACCAGGCTAGTAACCTGAGAACAAGCTTGGAATTGAGCAGAAGCAGGAACATGATGTAGATAAGAACACAAGGTCATTTTGCTGGGCAACCTTGAAAGAGGGTTTTTCTGTCTTCTCTCTGTTCACTTTTTTCTATCCCTTATTTACTCCTTCACTCTCTTACTTTCTCCCTCTTTTCCCTTTCCTACTCTTTCTTTAGAAAATTCACTACCATATCACTGGTATATTATTACAGATTATCTTCCTCTAGTCCAGGGTTTACATAAAATAACATAAATTCATAGGTATTTCTTATTTTAGGTATGTGATACAACTAAGAATGACAAAAGAAATACACACAGCCAAAAATTTGGTTAATTGTACATACAGTCAGCCCTCTGTATCTGAGGGTTACACATTCATGGATTCAAACAAACCATAGATTGTAAATAATTTTTTAAATTCCAAAAAATTCCAAAAAGCAAAACTTTAATTTGCCTCACACCAGCAATTCTTTACATAGCATTTACATTGTATTTACAACTGTTTACATAGCATTCATGTTGTATTAGGTATTATAAATAATCTAGACATGGGAGTATGTGCATAGATTATATGCAAATACTACACCATTTTATACAAGGGACTTGAGCATCCTCTATTTGAGTATCCCAGAGAGTCCTCCAACAAATCTCCCACAGATGCCAAGGGACAACTGTGTATTAGTGTATGGATAGCATTTTCCTAAAAACAGGTGAATCCAGGGTGATTTATGACCTTCTTCAGGGGACTTCTAAATCAAATCGAAAATGGACAATAACTTAAAGCAGTGATGCTCTGCCACCACTGGACTCACTGAGAGCAGTTAGTAGCCTTATGTGGGCAGAGTTTTCATGACCTCACTCATCTCTCCCTTCCGCCCCATAACACATGAAAGTGTGTTATTTTTGCCAGCCTAGAATTTTGGAGTTTATCAATTAAGTAGAAGTTAGAAATTATGAAATATGATCTTGATATATCAAGCTGATTATTTTTTGCAACAAGCTGCATCCCTGAAAGCAGAGCTACTCAGTTATTCAAACACTGGTGGTTTTATCTCATATGTCAGATAAAAGCCCCAAATACTCTGGAGGAGATAGTGCTGAGCAGAGAGACACAGAGATCTGAAGGAAAGTTTTAACTGCTTATATCTCATAGTTTTTCTTAGGGAAAAACATGGATATGCGAATGATTTCTGATTTGTATAACACTTAAGTACATTTTGTTTGCCTTTTAGGCAGTTTATTTCACTTAGCATGTGATAGCATATATTGTCATAAATTAAGCTGCTTTTAAAATATGGAAAACTAGTGCAAAAAAGCAGTCCTTTAAAAGTTCACACCATAGAGCATCTAGAAAGAGGATTTGGGAAATTTAAAACTGATAAGTTTTGTGTTAATGGTGGTTTAAGCCTGGCCCTGTTCCCAAATAAAACAATAAAAAATTAGTCTATTACCAAATATATGATTTAATAGATACTACACTGTGGGATTTATGTTTTATTTTAAAAGAGAATCTTGAGTGTATTGGCTAGCTTTTGAAATTTGCACTGCAATAGATGTATCTATTCAGTCTTCTAGCTTCATTGCTTTGTTGAGTTCAGTATATGGGGTGTGAGAAGATGTAATATTCAAAACAGGTCATACTTGAAAAGATTTGCAGGCCTGTTTTTCCTATTAAATAATGAAATTACATTCTTTCCCAACCATACACACAGAAAAAATTTGAAAAGATTGGTAGGACTATATCTATTAAATTTAATCAGTGCATGCTTTCAGAAGAAGCAATATGGATAAATTACGATACTATGGATAATGCTGCATTTTGGAATGAACCCTAAGTCTGAGGAGTGGAAATCTGGGTTGTAGAACTTTTTCAGCTACTCACCAGCTGGACAACCTTGGGTTTGTCTTATGAACTCACTTTTCTTATTCACTAGGGGATAACAGTACTTTCCCTACCTATGTATTTTGAAGTTCAAAATAAGAACTGTGGAAGAACTTTGGAAGATATAAATCATTGTTCAAATGTAAGGTATTATTTTCTTCTATTCGGGTATAAGAGTTAAGCTTATTGATATTGTATTGGGTCACTGTATATTTTCTCATTTTTTCCCACTTTTTATCTTGAACATGGATTCCAGGTCAATTTTAGAGTCAGTCACAGGTTCTTTCATGTAAGCCTAAACACAAAATTTGCTATTGTAATGTTGGTAAATAAGTTAGTTTAAATTTAATCATCTGACTATTCAATACATTTTTCTTAGTGCTTATTCCATGTAAGCACTGTGTTCAGGTGGTACAAAAATGAATCCAAAACAAATACTGTCCTCAAGAAGGTTACAGCTACACAGGAGATGCAAAATACATCATTGTTGGGTTTGGGACTTGATTTTACCCAACTTACAGACTAATAACTTAGCCTGTTGCTATTCCATGGATGTTGGTAGAATCCAAGAGACAAAGGATTTTGTTATTCACAGCACTGCAAGTAGCATCCTGTTTGTATTGGTTCCCTTTGACCTCTGGTCCCGGGGTAGGTGGTGGTAACAAGAAATGCAGGGTGGATATTGTACATGCAGAGGGTTTGTGTTGTAGCTGAGGAACGTTGAGCTTGTGGGACCTACAGTTTTATAGCAAACAGTAAGCAAATCTGCTCTTTGCCCTGGAGGAGAGGTTACTTCATCTTTCCAACACTGCTACAAGTACAGTCCTGAGAAATGGCCCCAGTAAAGAGCAGTCAGGACCTTGAACTCTTGGTGTACCCAGCAAGATGCATAGAAACACAAGAGATCCACAGAGGAGTGTCTCCCAATAGTCATAAGAAAGAAACTAGCAAGTAATGAGACTCATTAATAATGTAAGGGATTTTAGTCCCATTCCATGTCAAACACAAAGTCAACTGCTTTTTCTTTTAATTATTCCTATTGCCAGCTGTTTATGGAACTCCTACTGATGGGTGTGTTTCATGGTGGAACATCATAGTGATAAAGGATTTTAATCCTATGAAGTGCTCAGCAAGGTTTCTTCCTGTCTTATAACTGAATTCATTCAGTGAGATGTCTTCACTTGGCATTTGCTTCATCTCTCAAAAACACTTCCTAGGGCCTCCATTGGCCATTTTTCTAAAACTAAATGTGACTTTTCCTAATGAAAACTCATGAAGAAACCAAAAAATTCCTTAAGAAGGGACACTGGCTTTCTGATATCTCATATTGAAATGGTGCCAAAACTCCATGCATTTTCATTAGGAAAATTCACATTTGATTTTCATCTCTTAGCACTACCTGGATTAATGGGTTTATGCCAAAAGAGGTAGCATGGTGGGTTGATACCTCTTTTGACTAAGTAAAGATTCAAACTGGTCTCTCTTGAGAGCCTGGGCTCATTCCATTGGCACCACTGTACCCTGGGAACCAGGAGACATGAGAAGTAAAGGACAGAGCTTCTTAGTTTTTTTCAGAGCCAGTCTATAAAATAAGCCCTCGTATGCTCGCCCCAGAAAGCTTCAATAACATAAACAAATATTCTACATTTGCTGAGCTTGTCACATTCATAATTTTCTCTTGGAAATCTTCATTGCTGCAAAAGTGTGTAGGGAACAAAGTGACCCCTGAACTATGAGTGAGATAATAACTGAGAGAAGTTTGTTTTTAGAATTTGAAAAGGGCCTCCCACTTTGCCGTTTGAGATCTTGGTGCAGATATTGCCTTGAACCAGCTGACAAGAGAGAAAAACATTTAGTGAGAGAGTAAGAAAGAGAGATTTACTATTAAGTCAAAATACAGGGTGCAGTACAGGAAAACCTTCCTTGGGAGACAACATACTCTTCAAAAGAAGAGTGAGTTTGTTTTGGCAGGGGGCCTTGGAATTCTAGTTTGCAATTTAAATCTTTGCTAAAAATTGCATTTTTAAGGCAGGTGCTTGTCTAGCACAGGTGGTTACTGTAGCAATCACTATATCGACAAAAAAATATTATGATGGGATGTAGAGATACCAACCAAATGAAATAAAGTGAAAGAGAACAAAAAAATTATTCACTTCTCTCTTCTTTCCTCCCTCACATACTCCTCCAAATAATTGTAATTTAATGTTCTATTTAGAAGAACAGATTTATAACAGGGCCCCTCAATATTAATCTTAAACTCAGAAAAATAACTTGTCATTTATTTAACCCTAGCCTGATGGGAGGTTAGATTCACTACTGAAAGTCTGTTACAAATAGTCAGGACATTCTAAGGTCACTAAATGATGGCTGTCATTTTCTTATTCAGCCCAATAATGAAGGAGTTTTTAAATGTTTGGACATTAAATCTATGTAGTGCCATGACCTGGACATACCCTTTTACTAAACACTAGCCCACTAAATCCTCTTAGAATGTTGTTTACCTCCAGATAAATCAAACCTGACAATGTAGGTTAACTTCACTGATTCATTTTTCAGCCACAAATAATTAATAATTTTTACAGAATGAAAGCTACAGACTTCTTATTATACGGTGGACTACAGGGAGTGATATAATTCTTAGATGTCATGTGAAATGTGAAGCCATTTTTCTGGAACTGATGTTACCAGTTCTCTCCTAAGCAGAGTAGCTACCTTTCCTCCACTAGAGGATCATCCAGCAGGAATGACCTTATCAATTACTGTAAGTCAGCATCTTTCCCCCAGAGTTTGAGCAAGCTGTTCTCTGCAATTTGTCTCGGTAGCCTGATCCGAATCCATTTCCAAGCCTGAGCATGTCACATGTTGTAGCAGTGAAAGACATGTTGCTGCAGTAAGCAAAGACATGGGCTCTGTGAGGAGAGTTTTGCTAGCCGACCGGAAACCCCACACGATGGAGAGAGGTCAAAACACAAAGAAGAAAAATGAGTAGAGAAGGGTCCAGGATGTTTTTACCCTGGAAAATTTAAGTGAAAGATTTTGCCGATGATTATTTCACTTGTTTATTTTGGTCAGCTTCCCCTTCTCTGTTCGTTACCAAAATAACTCTAGAGTTCATTATGGTTTTAATAAAGATTAGGAATTACGGTCAGAAAAGGTTTTGCTACAGTTGTCTCGAAAAGTCACCTGCTACTGGTTTGCACAGTGAGGCTTCTGCATCTTTCCTTATAAGTTTTCCCCAATCTACTTTCCCTCCAACACTTTGTAAGTAATATTTTCCATTATGTCATATTTCCAGGGTAGCTGAGCTTGTGAATCGTCTTATTTCTTTGACTTCACATTCCTCCGTTCTTGAATAGCTAATAGTTGTGATAATATTTTCTGCACTTAGAATTGCTATCTGTTGACCTGGAAGGGAGAGAGTTTTCTGAGAGTTACAGCACATATAACCTCTCTTGACATCAAGGACACAGAGAAAGTTGCTAAAATAGATGATTGATTCCCTACACTGAGCTCAGCACTTAGATTTTCCATTAGGTTCAGAAACTTACCTTAGGTTTACACCTGGAAAATTTTGGCATTGGCCCTTAATATCTTTATCTGCTGGGATACACTCTTATATTCCTGCTTTGGGAGTAGAGTAGCTGCACATGAAAAGAGCAGAGGAACTAAGTTAGGAACATTTTTCCCTAATTTAAATTTAAATTTAAAATTTTAATAATAATTAAAATTTAAATTTTAATAATAATTTAAAATTTTAATAATTCTTTCAAATTTAAAAGAATTTAAATTTTAATAATAATTCTTTTGGATTTGGTTGATGTTCAGGTTGAAGCTTTAGATTAGTCCTACTTTTATCTCTACTGGTTTGAGCATATGTAGTCTAATCCCATATGAAAGCCAACATTTCATTCTTTCACTATAAAATTATGGTTTACTATATAGCAAGAGCTCCATCCATTATGTGAGATGTAGATTATGCAGACATTGGACACAAGGATGAAATGGCTCCTCTTCAGCTGTTCTTTTCTACTGTGTAATTATATAATTAGGATGTAGACTATCTATGATACAATTCTTTTTGTAATTCCATGGGAAAAGCTACTGAATATAGGCAACAGATGATTCTTAAACCTCAATATCACAGCTGGTTTACATTTTTTACCCTAAATCCCATAAGTGGGCAGGCCATGTTACAGAACCTTTCATGCCAAATTTCCTTTTTAAAAATTGAAACCATTTTGGTATTATCCAAGAGAAAGAGTATTAAAGAATGGTAGACTGTTTACCTGATGCTTATAAGATTATCCACATTGTTTTTCAGTGAATGCTTTCCTTTCTCTGAAAGATATTCACTGTATTTAATTCCCGTTGTGTCCTTTCCATCCTATTTCTTTTTTTATCATTATGCATGTTTTCTATTTAATTATTTTTCTTCCCTCTCTAATACCTTCCCGATTATTGTACAACCCATAGACAACCTACACTCTAGTTTAAAGTCTCTTAGGTCCCCCAAGCCAGATCTCACCCCAAGTCATCCTCTTTTTAGTGCCCAATATGCCTACCATCTACCTTGTATCACTTTACCTCTCCTCAAAAGTACAAAAAAAGATTTTTCAGCTCTAATTCAGTTCAACAACTTGTGTTAATGACCTAAAAACCCACTAAGAAAGGTTGACAGAATTGGTCTTAAATACGTTTTAAAATTATTAACATAATAATATCATAACAAATTTGAGAAAAACTGAGACTTATTTTGATGCAAGAAAGAATGTAGGTCTCCTGCTATCATCAATCTGGCTCAGTGGAAAGACAGCAGGATATAGAGCCAGGGGATGCAATTTTAGATTCCCTTTTGTAAATAATCTGCAGTGAGAATTAGCCCCAGTGGGTCTCTTTGTTGTTCATTGCTTCAGTTTCTATGACTACCGAATGGGAGTACATTAAAGGAAAAAAAATACTTTTTCACTCTAATTCTGTTCAATCAACATATATTGACTCTTTTTTCTGGGTGAGATACTTAGCCAGGTGTGTTGGGACAAACAGAGTTGCTTGTATCATGGCCTCTTTTCCTCAAGTTTTTTATAATTTATTTGGGCAAATAGACCTAGCAGGAACTAACTAAGCAAAGAGAGATATTCTAACTATCACATATAATGTATAAATAAAGCATGGAAACACATAAGAATAATTTCACTTGGAAAGATGTCTAATGTGGCTAAATGGAAGAGTTGACATTGGAATCAATGGATATGAGTTCAAAGTGCAGAGAGAGAAAAATATAGTTTAGAATGGGAGAGTAATGGGAGCAAAAGAACAGAGGTAAGAAAGGCCAGGAAACATTTAGCCAACAATTAGAAATCTGATGGGTGATGAGATTGGAAAATTATCATTTGATTTCAATTTTATTTTTATTTACAGAAGTTCTATTTCTTTTTTTTTAAGTCAGTTTTGTCCATCTTTATAGTTTGTTATTCTTTGCTCTATTTTCAAGCTTTAATAATTCTTTACTATATTAAACATGGTATTTCATAATCTGTTTCATAATTACAGTATCTGAGATTTGCATATATTGGACTCTGCTCTCTGCTGTTTCTGCTTACTTCCACTCAGGATAATTTGATATGGTTTTTTTTTTTTAGATTTTTGATTATGAGCCACTCATTTTCACTGGAGTTCTTTGAGGCCTGATTTGAAGTAGGTTCTTCCAGAGGGAATTTGACTTTGCTTTTGAGAGTTGTGTGGTGGTACTACCAACATGAGATCACTTTAAGTAAATGATTCATTTGAAGTTTTTTGGCCTATAGAGGCATTGAGAATTCAGACCTATAAAACCATGAGCAGAGACCACATATGCTTCTCAAGGCAGATTTCCCTCCTTTCACTTCAGCACCAGGATAAGTTTTAAGATAAGTTTTCCAGCTTTCTCCTTCTGTTTATTTCTTGTTCATTCTTACACTAAGTGTAATGCCCTTTGGGATCCAAGTGTATCTTGGGGTTAACCATCCTTACTTCTAGGTGAGGACTATGGTCTTTCTACTGCTTCTTAGGCATGATGTAGCCATTACAGAGGAGCTCAAGACCATTAGGAATTCCCTCTGTCATTTATGTTTTAGGTCCTCGAATATTTTTTCACGTGAGCCCAACAATAAGTTTCAAAAGATTATTTTTACATTTTATTTAGCATTTTAGTTGTTTTAGCTATGCAGGTCAGTCAGGGCATTTAGTCTGCTATACTGTTAGAAATGGAATTCATAAGTGTAATTTTTAGGTCATTAGTATCCTATTTTTTGCCTCAAAGTTTGGACTATATTTTGTAGTTAGTAGAAATCCACTGGGTATTTTGTTTGTTTGTTTGTTTTGGGGGAAGTGACAAGCTAAGAGCTGTTATTTGAAAACTGAGTCTGGCAGTGTAATATCAGAGACTGGAGATAAGTTAGAAAGTGTTTATCATAGTTTAGATAAGAGGTAAAGAAGTGTGATCTGGGAGGAAGGCACAGGGAATGAAAGAAAGCCTTAGATTGAAAAGAATACAGATAAGAAATGATCCTTTTTTTCACTGGTTAAACCAACTTGTTGGAATGTAAAGAGAGGTATTGTTGAAGATATGTACTATAGAGGGGTCTTGGGAGCTCTAACTGAATTGTTAATAAAGTATCTGAATGCTAACCTGTCTATTATAATAAGGACATACTCATGTAATTGGACTTTCTAAGAAAGAAAATTCCACTCTAATCATTTTTAGTCTGAGCTTATTTGAGTAGGAATGTCTTAACCTACCTTGAGGTATGACAAATCCCAGGGAAATGCCACCTTGCTTTTTGTAATCCAGGAAAGCATCTTGCTTTTACTATAATCCTATGGATTCCTTATGGAATTAAATAATCACTCTTAATAGAATGAAAATAGATCATAAATTCAAATTTAATTAATTCTTCAAATTGTAATCTTTCTTTCATGTAGCAATCTGAAACAAAATTTATTTTTTTCTGCACAAAAAGAAAATGAAGGGTATAGAAACACAAAAAAGATAGAAGTGATTAAAATACGGGAAATAATATGTCTCATTGTGTCAGCGTTCTTAAAAAATTATAAAGGAATTAGTCTTATGATGCTGTTTTCTGATGGCTTTATGTTTGCTGCAAAGAAACATTTTTATTCACCTGTCAGTATTCAGAGTTCAAGCTCACAAGGCTGTCTTTCTGTGGGATGTTTATAATTAAATTCCCCTAACCATCTTGAACTAATGGGTTGATGATTAGAGATTCTTAAATTTGAAAGCGAGCTTTAAATATCATTTCTTTAGACTTCTCCTTCCATTGGGATGGACGATGGACTTAAGGAAAGAATGGTGGTGGTGGTAGGGTGGAGGAATTTAGAGTCAGAAACACCTGGCTTCAAATCCTACCTCTAACTTTTACCTGTATGTGATCTTGGGTAAGTGACCTTTCTCTATGAACTTCAGCTTATTTATGAAGGAAATAGGAATAATCATACTGGTTTCACAGAGTTGTGGTGGGTGTTAAACGAGATATTTATGCAAATGCCTAGCATAGTGTCTGGCACATTACGGGTACTCAGCAAATAGTAACTGTTGTTATTGTTTTATCATATTCAACTTCTCTTTGAATATCTCTCATGATATGGAACTTATTGTGATGCAACCTGTTAAATTTTTGTTGTAGGTTCTCTATCAAGTAAAAAATGTGACTCCCTGAAACTTCCATTCTTTGATCTATGTTTTGCCCTCTGAAACAACATAGAATACATATTTTCTTTCTTCTGAAGGACAAACCTTCAACCACTTAAAGATAGAGGTGATAGAGAGGGAATCATTAATTGAGCCATGTCTCTGTGACAACTGAAAGTCATGAGCTTCAGAGATTAGGTGGAGGCTCAGTCCCCTTTTCCATTATACCAGGGGGAGAGAAAGGAAGTCTAGGGAGAGGTGCAGACACATTTGTAGCTTTGCTGAAATTTCAAGTACTTCTCTCTGTGATGTAAGGTCTTCAGCTGAGAGAGAGGATGTCTGTGGTGGGGTTAGAAGTTTTAGGAGAGTGGGAAAGCTTTGAAACCATTTCCGAGCAATGGTTTGACCAAGGACTATTGGGCAGCATTGAGGGTCCAGCTAAGGTTGAAGACCCCATGTTAATATTGGCACCAATTGCTTGATGTGCTTTTTTTAAAGCTGCATTGGGTAGCCAGAATGGAGGCCAGAGTTGGTGATGTTTGAGTTTTCTCAAGTTTGAAGGCTTTCCAAGCAAGTAGAATAAATCATTGGTGTGGCAGGAGATTTGAGGAAGATGGCAAAAGAGTGCTCCAAGTATGGGGCTGTGGGCACTCAGCTGAAAGAGAAAGAAGTAAAGGCAGGAAGCAGCTGATAGCTAAGAGAGAGAAGAGGGATCAAGGAACTAGAGGTCTTTCTGAGGTTGGAGGGTAACATGAGTAAAAGATATCCATTTATTGAATGCATCCTTTTGCCCAACACTGCTCACATATAGGGTAATGAGATAAAAGATGGGGAGACACAAAAGTCACAGTGCTGCCCTTGAAAAATTCACTTTTTAATAAATATAACTGGATTATTCTGAGCATTTTAAACTCTTGAACACTTCTGTGGAGTTTAAGAGGGGCAGAGATTGATAAAAAGCCATGGTTGAATGAACCTTTTCTTCTGTTTCCTTAAAATGGCACCATTTTAGAATTGAATCTCCTTTTAGCTAAGTTGAGTTTTTTTTAATTTTTGTGGTACGCGGGCCTCTCACTGTTGTAGCCTCTCCCGTTGCGGAGCACAGGCTCCGGATGCGCAGGCTCAGCGGCCATGGCTCACGGGCCCAGCCGCTCTGCGGCATGTGGGATCTTCCTGGACCGGGGCACGAACCCGTGTCCCCTGCATCGGCAGGTGGACTCTCAACCACTGCGCCACCAGGGAAGCCCCTAAGTTAAGTTTTAATGAGTAAGTTTTTCATGCTTTTTTGCTTTGCATTGAAATCCTCTTTTAAAAAAGTAATTCCATATTAACATTCCCACAACCATTCATCAATTTAGCATTGAAGCTCTGATCGTTTCACTATCCATTTCCCTAGTTTTGTAGAAATTACAAGAACATACTGACACTGCCTGGAGCTCACACACAGGGTTTGTGCTTAATGATGAGCCTGGGACTTCTTCGTATTTCAGGGTGATATGAATACTAAAATACAATGCATAAAACTGAGGTTTGCTATGTACTCTTGCCATAAAATTATGTCTGGTATTTTTAGAAATGTTATGCACCATAATTTTGACTTAATCTGTTTCAGCTTATTTAAATCCATGGAATGTAAAAATGACTTGTCTCTCAAAAGCTTTCTTCCCCATCTTAACTAGGAAAGGAGAAAAGATTATTATTATATTTTTTGTAAATAGGAATCTCATATGTATTTTAGAATAATGTGATGGTGATGAGTCAAAATAAAATGTATTTTCTCTAAACTTAGTGCTACTCTACCAACCAATGATTCAGGAGTCATAAAAACCTACATGATTTATAAAGCAGGCATTATACAGTTCTAAAATAATTTCCTCAGAGAAAGTTGGTGCACTGAGTCAAACAGCATGTTATTTTGGAGAAAAAAATGATTCCTAATTTTAACTAAATCTATTCATTCAAAAATAAATATTGAGTGCCTTCTTTATACTTCTTCCGAGGTCACTCTCCTTGGCTTGTAGATGGCTGTCTTCTCCCTGTCTTCACGTGTTCTTCCCTCTGTGTCTGTCTGTGTCCAGATTTCCTCTTTTTATAAGGCCATCAGTCATATTGGATTAGGGCTCACACATGTGACCTCATTTTACATTTAAAAAATTTTTAAAACCCTATCTCCAAATATTAAAAGAAGCTAGAAGAACATTTTGTCCATTATTTCTTCAAATATTTTCTTCTATCTTTCACCTATCATTTCCTTCAGTGATTCTAATTACATGAACATTTGGCCACTTGAAGTTATTCCACAGCTGACTAATAATCTCTTCAGTTCTTTTGTTTTTTGTTTTTTTCTCTCTGTGTTTCCTTATGCATAGTTTCTACTTTGCTGTGTCTTCAAGTTCACTAATGTTTTTCTTTGGGAGAGTCTAATCTGTTGTTACTTCCATTCACTGTACTTGTTTTTATTTAAGACATTGTTATTTTCATCTCCAGAAGTTTGACTTCGTTGTTTACACACTTTCTTAAATGTTCATCTTTTCCTCTACCTTTTTGAACATATGAAATATAATTATAAAATACTATTTTAATGTCCTTGTCTACTAATTTTGACATCTTGACATCTATGTCAATTCTGGGTAGGTTTTTTTTTTTTTTCATGAAACCCTTTTATAAGAACATTTTTGCAAAAGCATCAGAGTACACCCAGAACTGTCTGTAAATGACAAAAAACTTAAAAATGACCACGGTTAAAGATTTGATGAAAGTTCATAATAATGAAATTGACAAGGAAATTTAGTTATTTCTGAGATATACATTTTAAAGTAATAACTAGAATTATGACTTATAACATTATACCAGAACATATAAGATTTTTAGAAATTTCATGTAATGTCTGAAACATTTATATTAACATATTTCCATACAAATAACCCAAAGAAAGTTTAGTATTAGTTGTTTCATTTGTTCGTTTTTTTATAGTACAGTTTCTTATTGGTCATCAGTTTTATACACATCAGTGTACACACGTCAATCCCAATCGCTCAATTCAACACACCACCATCCCCACCCCACCGCAGTTTTCCCCCCTTGGTGTCCATATGTTTGTTCTCTACATCTGTGTCTTAACTTCTACCCTGCAAACCGGTTCATCTGTACCAGTTTTCTAGGTTCCACGTACATGCATTAATATACGATATTTCTTTTTCTCTTTCTGACTTACTTCACTCTGTATGACAGTCTCTAGATCCATCCACGTCTCAACAAATGACTCAATTTCATTCCTTTTTATGGCTGAGTAATATTCCATTGTATATATGTACCACATCTTCTTTATCCATTCGTCTGTCGGTGGGCATTTAGGTTTTGTCCATGACCTGGCTATTGTAAATAGTGCTGCAATGAACATTGGGGTACATGTGTCTTTTTGAATTATGGTTTTCTCTGGGTACATGGCCAGTAGTGGGATTGTTGGATCATATGGTAATTCTATTTTTATTTTTTAAGGAACCTCCATACTGTTCTCCATAGTGGCTGTATCAGTTTACATTCCCACCAACAGTGTGAGAGGGTTCCCTTTTCTCCACACCCTCTCCAGCATTTGTTGTTTGTAGATTTTCTGATGATGCCCATTCTAACTGGTGTGAGGTGATACCTCATTGTAGTTTTGATTTGCATTTCTCTAATGATTAGTGATGTTGAGCATCCTTTCATTTGTTTGTTGGCAATCTGTATAACTTCTTTGGAGAAATGTCTGTTTAGGTCTTCTGCCCATTTTTGGATTGGGTTGTTTGTTTCTTTAATATTGAGCTGCAAGAGCTGTTTATATTTTTTGGAGATTAATCCTTTGTCCATTTATTCGTTTGCAAATATTTTCTCCCATTCTGAGGGTTGTCTTTTCGTCTTGTTTGTGGTTTCCTTTGCTGTGCAAAAGCTTTTAAGTTTCATTAGGTCCCATTTGTTTATTTTTGTTTCCATTATTCTAGGAGGTGGATCAAAAAAGATCTTGCTGTGATTTTTGTCAAAGAGTGTTCTTCCTATGTTTTCCTCTAAGAGGTTTATAGTGTCTGGTCTTACATTTAGGTCTTTAATCCATTTTCAGTTTATTTTTGTGTATGGTGTTAGGGAGTGTTCTAATTTCATTCTTTTACATGTAGCTGTCCAGTTTTCCCAGCACCACTTATTGAAGAGACTGTCTTTTCTCCATTGTATATCTTTGCCTCCTTTGTCATAGATTAGTTGACCATAGGTGAGTGGATTTATCTCTGGGCTTTCTATCTTGTTCCATTGATCTATGTTTCTGTTTTTGTGCCAGTAACATATTGGCTTGATTACTGTAGCTTTGTAGTAGAGTCTGAAGTCAGAGAGTCTGATTCCTCCAGCTCCATTTTTTTCCCTCAAGACTGCTTTGGCTATTCGGGGTCTTTTTTGTCTCCATTCAAATTTTAAGGTTATTTGTTCTAGTTCCATAAAAAATGCTATTGGTAATTTGATAGGGATTGCATATTGAATCTGTAGATTGCTTTGGGTAGTATAGACATTTTCAAAATATTGATTCTTCCAATCCAAGAACATGGTATATCTCTCCATCTGTTGATAACATCTTTAATTTCTTTCATCGGTGTCTTATAGTTTTCTGCATACAGGTCTTTTGTCTCCCTAGGTAAGTTTATTCCTAGGTATTTTATTCTTTTTGTTGCAGTGGTAAATGGGAGTGTTTTCTTGATTTCTCTTTCAGATTTTTCATCATTAGTGTATAGGAATGCAAGAGATTTTTGTGCATTAATTTTGTATCCTGCAACTTTACCAAATTCATTGATTAGCTCTAGTAGTTTTCTGGTGGCATTTTTAGGATTCTATATGTATAGTATCATGTCATCTGCAAACAGTGACAGTTTTACTTCTTCTTTTCCAATTTGCATTCCTTTTATTTCTTTTTCTTCTCTGATTGCCATGGCTAGGACTTCCAAAACTATGTTGAATAATAGTGGTCAGAGTGGACATCCTTGTCTTGTTCCTGATCTTAGAAGAAATGCTTTCAATTTTTCACCATTGAGAATGAGGTTTGCTGTGGTTTGTCATATATGGCCTTTATTATGTTGAGGTAGGTACCCTCTATGCCCACTTTCTGGAGAGTTTTTATCGTAAATAGGTGTTGATTTTGGTCAAAAGCTTTTTGTGCATCTATTAAGATGATCATATGGTTTTTATTCTTCAATTTGTTAATATGGTGTATCACATTGATTGATTTGCGTATATTGAAGAATCCTTGCATCCCTGGGATAAATCCCACTTGATCATGGTGTATTATCCTTTTAATGTGTTGTTGGATTCTGTTTGCTAGTATTTTGTTGAGGATTTTTGCATGTATATTCATCAGTGATACTGGTCTGTAATTTTCTTCCTTTTTACTATCTTTGTCTGGTTTTGGTATCAGGGTGATGGTGACCTCATAGAATGAGTTTGGAAGTATTCCTTCCTCTGCAATTTTTTGGAAGAGTTTGAGATGGATGGGTGTTAGCTGTTCTCTAAATGTTTGATAGAATTCACCTGTGAAGCCATCTGGTCCTGGACTTTTGTTCGTTGGAAGATTTTTAATCACAGTTTCAATTTCATTACTTGTGATTGGTCTGTTCATATTTTCTGTTTCTTCCTGGTTCAGTCTTGGAAGGTTATACCTTTCTAAGAATTTGTCCATTTCTTCCAGGTTGTCCATTTTATTGGCATAGAGTTGCTTGTAGTAGTCTCTTAGGATGCTTTGTATTTCTGCTGTGTCTGTTGTAACTTCTCCTTTATCATTTCTAATTTTATTGATTTGAGTCCTCTCCCTCTTTTTCTTGATGAGTCTGGCTAATGGTTTATCAATTTTGTTTATCTTCTCAAAGAACCAGCTTTTAGTTTTATTGATCTTTGCTATTGTTTTCTTTGTTTCTGTATCATTTATTTCTGTTCTGATCTTTATGATTTCTTTCCCTCTGCTAACTTTGGCTTTTGTTTGTTCTTCTTTCTCTAGTTCCTTTAGGTGTAAGGTTAGATTGTTTACTTGAGATTTTTCTTGTTTCTTAAGGTAGGCTTGTATAGCTATAAACTTCCCTCTTAGAACTGCTTTTGCTGCATCCCATAGGTTTTGCATTGTCGTTTTTTCATTGTCATTTGTCTCTAGGTATTTTTTGATTTTCTCTTTGATTTCTTCAGTGATCTCTTGGTTATTTAGTAAGGTATTGTTTAGCCTCCATGTGTTTGTGTTTTTTATGTTATTTTCCCTGTAATTGATTTCTAATCTCATAGCGTTGTGGTCAGAAAAGATGCTTGATATGATTTCAGTTTTTGTAAATTTACTGAGGCTTGATTTGTGACCCAAGATGTGATTCACCCTGTTCCGTGCACACTTGAGAAGAAAGTGTAATCTGCTCTTTTTGGATGGAATGTCCTATAAATATCAATTAAATCTATGTGGTCTATTGTATCATTTAAAGCTTCTGTTTCCTTATTTATTTTCATTTTGGATGATCTGTCCATTGGTGTAAGTGAGGTGTTAAAGTCCCCCACTATTATTGTGTTACTGTCGATTTCCTCTTTTAGAGCTGTTAGCAGTTGCCTTATGTATTGAGGTGCTCCTATGTTAGGTGCGTATATATTTATAATAGTTATATCTTCTTCTTGAATTGATCCCTTGATCATTATGTAGTGTCCTTCCTTGTCTCTTGTAACATTCTTTATTTTAAAGTCTATTTTATCTGATATGAGTATTGCTACTCCAGCTTTCTTTTTATTTCCATTTTCATGGAATATCTTTTTCATCCCCTCACTTTCTGTCTGTATGTGTCCCTAGGTTTGAAGTGGGTCTCTTGTAGACAGCATATACATGTGTCTTGTTTTTGTATCCATTCAGCAAGCCTGTGTCTTTTGGTTGGAGCATTTAATCCATTCACGTTTAAGGTAATTATCGATATGTATGTTCCTATGACCATTTTCTTAATTGTTTTGGGTTTGTTTTTTGTAGGTCCTTTTCGTCTCTTGTATTTCCCACTTAGAGAAGTTCCTGTAACATTTGTTGTAGAGCTGGTTTAGTGGTGCTGAATTCTCTTAGGTTTTGCTTGTCTGTAAATTTTTTGATTTCTCCATCGAATCTGAATGAGATTTTTGCCAGGTATAGTAATCTTGGTTGTAGGTTCTTCCCTTTCATCACTTTAAGTATATCATGCCACTCCCTTCTGGCTTGTAGAGTTTCTCCTGAGAAATCAGCTGTTAACATTATGGGAGTTCCCTTGTATGTTATTTTTCATTTTTCCCTTGCTGCTTTCAATAATTTTTCTTTGTTTTTAATTTTTGCCAATTTGATTACTATGCGTCTCGGCGTGTCTCTCCTTGGGTTTATTCTGTATGGGACTCACTGTGCTTCCTGGACTTGGGTGGCTATTTCCTTTCCCATGTTAGGGAAGTTTTCAACTATAATCTCTTCAAATGTTTTCTCGGGTCCTTTCTCTCTCTGTTCTCCTTCTGGGAACCCTATAATGCGAATGTTGTTGTGTTTAATGTTGTCCCAGACGTATCTTAGGCTGTCTTCATTTCTTTTCATTCTTTTTTCTTTAGTCTGTTCCACAGCAATGAATTCCACCATTCCGTCTTCCAGGTCACTCATCTGTTTTTCTGCCTCAGTTATTCTGCTATTGATTCCTTCTAGTGTAGTTTTCATTTCACTTATTGTATTGTTCACCTCTGTTTGTTCTTTAATTCTTCTAGGTCTTTGTTAAACATTTCTTGCATCTTCTCGATCTTTGCCTCCATTCTGTTTCCGAGGTCCTGGATCATCTTCACTATAATTTTTCTGAATTCTTTTTCTGGAAGGTTGCCTATCTCCACTTTATGTAGTTGTTTTTCTGGGTTTGTATCTTGTTCCTTCATCTGGTACATAGCGCTCTGCCTTTTCATTTTGTCTATTTTTCTGTGAATGTGGTTTTTGTTCCACAGGCTGCAGGATTGTAGTTCTTCTTGCTTCTGCTGTCTGCTCTCTGGTAGATGAGGCTCTCTGGGTAGGTTTTGATTAGATTATTAAAGGTTATATTTTCTTAGTTCTTTGCATACCTTGTGAACTTTGATTGAAGGCCAAACATTTTAAGTTTTATACTGTTGGGTATTGGATGTTTTTGTAGTTCTGTAAATAGTCATAAACTTTGTTATGGGATGCAGTTAAATTACTCAAAAAAGATTTTTTGAAGCTTCCTTTGAAGCTTTTTAAGGCCCAACCAGAGCTGCCTTTAACCCAGGGTTAATTTTGTCTGACCATGAGCCAATACACTTCTGAGTATCCTACTTGATACTTTGTGATTGACAAGGTTTTTGCTACTCTGCCTTGTGGTAAAGTGAACTGTTCCCGGCCCTGTATGAGCTCTCAGAATTGTTCTCTCAGTTCCTTTTTGGGTAGATCTTTTTGCAGCCTTAGGTAGTCATTTCCTTCATTTTCCAGCCTTAGGTAGTTAGTTCCTTCATTTCATGCACTGATCAGTACTTGAGACCCTCTGAAGACTTGGAATGCTCTCTATGCAGATATATTTTTCCTGGTACTCTGCCCTGTGTACTCTGTCTAGTTGCTTTGGACTCTGTTCCCTCCCACTTCTGTCTCATCAACTTATGAATATGAGGCTAGGTTTTATGTGGTTCTGGTTTCCTGCCCACTGCAGTGGGCTGGAAAATCCATCCAAGTGATAAACTGGGGCAGTCTTAGGGCTCATCTCATTTATTTGCCTTCTTTTGTCCTGTGATGCCTGATGTCTGAAAACCACTGTTTAATACATTTTGTTTCTTTTTTGCTGTTGTTTCAAAAGGGAGGATAAATCTAGTCCCTGTGACTCTTTGTTACTCCATTGTGTTGAGAAGTTGAAGTTCACCACTCTCATCATGGAAGCTTTTAAGGGATAGATCATTGAGTTAATATAAGAAATACTGGAAGCAGCTCCTGACTCTAGAGAAAAGGTGCTAGAAGGAATTAAGAGAGAAGGTCAGGCTTCAACTGTCTGGAATGTGTTTATGGCTGGGCTGTTTTCCTAAGAAGATGTTTGCAGACACTGTAGTAAATAAGAGAAAAGATGTTGCTCATGGCATTCTATCTTAAGAGCATAAGGCAGTGTAGGGCACATGTCATCCTGGCACTTAGGGTCACCAAATATTTCCAGTCAGCTTATAAATTTAGCAGATCATTTGTTAAACATGCAAATAAGAAATGACCACCTAATATGATAGAATGATCTTCCTCAAATCACACCAAAAATGTAGAATAAAATATGCCCCATAAATTTTTACAAAATAATAGGAGCAGGCATCCAGCTACATGAAGATGAATGAAGCTGCCAGGAAGTCAACTAGACTCACTCAGTAGCCAAGGGATTCATTCCCACACCTCAGTCTTTAGCAAAATTACATATTACCACGTGTCATGAGTCTTTGGGGTTGCTCATAAGTAGTCGAAATCTTGAATGCTAAATACATGAATGCTAAGGTTTTGTATTATTCGGGGCTACTGTTTCCTGAGTATCTTAAGGCATGGAGGTTTGGGAAGAAAAAGAACAGAAAGAATGAAACCAAAAAAAACAAAAACAGTAATTTTAAGCCCAGTTATTCTTTGAATTTACACTGGTTTAGTTTAGTATTACTCTGAGAACCCAAGCCTCTAATTGGACCATCAGCATGACGCCAAAGTGCCCCTATCTTGTGAATGACAGAGCAGTGCTTGCCACTGCACTGCTTTCCTATGTGCTGGAAAGAGTTAGCCAACCCATCATCTCTTTATATCCTCTTTAATTCTTAGATCTTAAGTATTACTAGTCCAGGAAATAGGTGCCATAAATCATCTTTAGTGGTTGGCCACCTAGTTCATTGAAATAAGCTTCTTAAAGATGGTCTTTAAAATAGTTTTAAATTGAGGGAAGGCAAATGGCTGGATGTTCCAGGACTTGGATGCTGTTCAAGGCACACAAGTTGGCGTGGAAGAGAGAAATGAGACAGTAGTTGGCTAAGAGATTTATTTAGGCTGCATGTAGAAGAAAAGTGATGAAATAGGATTTATGTTTGAGGCTCTGCATAGTTTCTGGCTATTGAATTCCTACCCTCTCTGAAATTGGTACATTTTAGGCCTCACTTTCAAGTTAAATTCATCCCATTCTCCAGGGCCAATTTGGATGGAGCTGGATTCTCAACCATGACACATATATACATATAAGCAATAAATATTTCAGTAAAGTGTTATTTAAAACCCATGATAAGAACCATCACAAATGGTTGACATTAGAGAATTTTAAATCTCAGAGTTCAATTCCACTTCCTTAAAAATTTCACTATTCAGAATTAGATTCTGGTTAGAAAACCTGAGAACAAATTGGGGTGATTTTGCTAATTATTTGCTATTTACAAAACTATTATTGATACAATCCTTCAGAGAAATCCCTCCTCTTTTTGAGCTAGTGCTTTGGAGCTTTACTTAAAATTAAGGAGTCCCTTTACTTTTTGGTTTAGCATTCAGTTTGCACATGTATGATTCAGTTCAGTAGGTATTTATTTTACAACTACTATGCTTAAGGTAGCTTTTTAAGTGCTTGTGGGTAGGAATAAAAAGAAAGAAAACACAGCTTCTGGCATGTAGGGAAAGTGAACTGTGAGCCCAAATAAGCTTGTTCAATGACAGGTATGGTACAAACATCGTGGGAGGCAGGAACAACTCTTGATGGGACATCAGATGAAGAAAAGAGCATTTCTGGCTGAAGAATTATGGAAAGAAACCTTGGAGCGAACAGGCTTTTCCCTGGGACTTGGAGGATAGTTGGATTTTGAAAGTTGGTCCAGAAGGGCTGGAGACAGTAAAGGCGGGGGATATATTCATGTAACAGAGAATGGAATCAGAGAGTAAGAAGAAAATGTATAATAAATACAATATTCAATTGTACAATTTTACCACATTTTTCAGCTGAGTATATGTCAGTTCTGGAGTGTGCATATTCCTTTTCTTTGGTCCTGGGTCTTGAAAAAGAAATTATTCATCCCATATTCCAGAGAGGGACTTAAATTTGTGCAAATGTTCTAACTGGTGTTTTCCAGCGCAAGCTAACCATAGATAGTACAGTGCTTAACACATACTAGATCAGTAAGCATCTGTTTATAAAGTAACACCAAGTTCCCAAGTCTTCTCTGAAATGTGAGGTAAAGCATGGAACACTGGGGTGAGGATTCAGTTTACTAATGACTGGGTTTGGTTTTGTTCTAATAAATTTCTTCCTGGGGTCTTGAAGGTAGAATCGTGCATTGCCTGATGCTGAGTATTTGCTTGGGACTCTGATTATAAACCTACATCAAAGGACCATGCCATGAGCTGTGTTAACACCTCATTAACGCTCTCTACACAGGAATCTCAGGTATTGAAAGTATCATGTCACGTCTATTCCAGTACACTTAGGCATAACCTCTACCTCATCCTGAGTTAAATAGTCTTTGTTTTCTTTGGAATTTTATGTTTGGGAAGGAAAGGAGGAAAAGGAAGAGGCAAGATAATAAGTGGTGTAAAAGGGTAATCCAACTTGTTTCTTATTTGCTTATTCTGTATCTAAATGAGAACATTGTTTTTAAATGTACATTATTGATTTCTCTTAGGCATTTAAAAAAAAGAGGAACAAAAGATTTAGTGCCTAGTTGGTTGATGGCTAAATTTAAGGAATCTGCAGGTATAAGAGCCATCATTTTTAAGACATTACCAATTCTTTTCACTTTTCCTTTCTTAGAATGCTGATTAGCTATAATGGATAAATAACGATTATGGATGAAGGTTTACATAACAGATGAGTCTGTTTATAAACTATGCTGAGCTCCTGACCATCCTGCCAACCTTTTTAGAAATCCATACAAACTATTTATTGGTGTCTACAGTGCCCAAATAGCTTCTAATTGCAAGTATTTAAACATAAATGAAAGTGGAAGTTTAGAATTGATGCAGTGGGCAATTCTAATAAAACTTCAAATTGACAGGAAGATCCAGTTGTACTTCCACCATGTTATTTTTTTCCATTTTATAGTCAACAAAATTTTTTCATAATAAATGGCAGCAGATCCCAATTATAGGAGAGGGGAAGGAGTGAATTATTGACCTTCACAGATGAGATCTTTTTCAAAGGCTTATCCACTTAGATACCTTTGAAAATGCAAAACTGTAAATGAGATTTTTTTTCCTTATTGATTTGGTCAGTTGGCAAAAGGGGGATGAGAATAAGAGGAATGCACGGTCCCCATTTTCTGATCTTTCTGAGGTTGTAATAGAGAGGTTATACATTTCATCTGTGCTGACAGGAATTTGAAATATTATAGATAGGTTTCCTGAGCTCAACCACTATTTACTGTTTGACTGTAATGTCAGTCTCTTTCTGCTTCTTCAATATTGTTTGCACTTTACTTTTCTGAAAAGGGTCTTGATTGAGCCATACAAGGAGAGATATTTCTATCTTTCTGCAAGATCAATGAAGATGTGTTTACAGATCCCTGGCACAGTGTAAACACCACAATAATGGATTTTAGTCCATGTTGACAGAAAGCTCTTTTTCTTTGTTACATGTCAATCTTGTATCTATTACTTGATTGCAACATAAAAAGCTATTTGGCCAAACACTGAAACAACAACTGTATCAGTCGAGCTGAGCTGGAGTAGTTACCTGAACTAAATATATGCAGCCCTTAGCCAGACAAGCCACTTTCAGGCTGAAAGCAGGCAAGACTTCATTTGCCTTTCATTTAGCAACCATTTCATGGATGTAGTTACCTAAAGTTTGTTTTTTTTTCCTCCTGAAGACATTTTAATTAACCTTCAGTTGTGACCGCAAGTCCCACTTTAATCAGATAATTATATATATATAACTATAGCTCTGTTATTATTTCTTGAAGGAGAGACTTGAGTTCCCAGAAAAAAAGGAAAGTTCCACACACTCATCATGGTCTCTACTTCCTGGTAACGTGGGCTGGTTTTGAGCTTGTAAAGAAAATAATGACTCTCCCCACTGCATATACTATATATGACTATTCAGCAAATGATGCTGAGATTGGAGACGAAAGATTTCTTCATTCTGGTCATTTCAGTATCAAACCCATCATATTTAGATATTCCTATCTTAATCATTTAACCTCTAGAGCAGCTAAAGGTTATGGCTTACACCAAACCATCTTGAAGATGGTTCAGGATATCTGTGTCAGTACTGACTCCATGTCCCGGGCATAGGTTGCAGTTATTCTTAGACACAAACAAGAGTTAAATTGGCACATGTGATAAGATGATTGGATATCGAGAAACTTTTTCAGGGAAACCATTTCTCACCTCACAGTTTTTTTTTTTTTTTGTTTTTGTTTTTTTTGCAAAAAGCACCTAAGCATCACTCATCTGGGATACCATGGCCCCCCAAAAATTGTAATAGAAAATTCTTCGGGAATAGATACGTTATGGCTAAACCTGCAGCACAAGTACTGCCTATAAAAGTAATGGGAATGAATTTTACTGCTGTAATCATATATCACTCACTATAAGAGATACTTAGAAAAGATTTGTGTAACTCAAATTTTAGTTAATAGAGTTGTGCTTTGAAGGAGATAGGAAACCTGCCATTAAAGAAAAGTTGCATTCAATGTAGTTTTAATATTAAGAACCCCTTTTCCATGTGTATAGTCATCCATTAACTAACTGTTTTTTAAGTCTGTATTTTTGTAGAGCAGATGAAGCACAATTGAATATAAAAATATCCTCTCTTGAAAAATCCTGTGTTGGTTTTTATACTTTAGAGATTTTGAGTTGGATGGTACCCTCATCTTTCAGATGAAGGAACTGAAACCTGGAACAATTAAATGATATATCCAAGTTCCTGCAACCAGCTTAGTAACACAGGTCTCTAAATGCATAGTCTGGTACTTGTTCTTCCCACATGTTCTCTGAGAAAATAAGAAAGAGAGTCCATTGGGGAGCGCTTTTAATTTCCTAGGGCTGTCGTAACAAAGTGCCACAAACTAGGTAACTTAAACAAAAATTTATTCTCTCACAACTGTGGAGGCTAGAAGTCTGAGGTCCAGGTGTCAGCAGGGTTGGTTTCTCCTAAGAGGAAGGAAAGGTACCCAGCATCTGCTAGAGTTAAATTCACTGTAAACAACAACAAAATTGCTTTAAGCCTCCTTCAAGGGCAATTTCAGAATTATCACCCAAACTGAAACTCAAATAAGGGACAAAAGTGTGGTGATACTCTTTGTTGTAGACCTGGTCACATCTGTTTTGGATCACAAAGAAACAACCAGACTGAAAAAGTTGCTGTTACTGATTGTTCAAATGATGTATTTTGTTGTGGCCCAAATATATTCCTGAACAACTGTTTAAAAATCTAAGGTTAAACCTAGTTCTTGAATATGTAGCATGAAAGCATTCATTCTTATGCTCTACAATGATGATGTACATGAAGACATGCTAATTTGAAAAGTATTTAGAGTTACACTAAATGTAAATGGTAGAAAAGTGCTCAGTCAATAAGCATTTTCACAATCACAGTTGACTGGGAAAAACATGCAATTGAACCCAGATGGGGCAAAATTCAAGATATGAAAAGCCTGCTATGAAAGCCAAGGTGCTCTCTCCCCAGCAGGAGCCGTCACAGTTTCAATCAGAGCACTACGCCTGTGGTTAGCTTCTTGACTTTCTTTATGTATACAATAAGGTGCTACAAGATAAGGTTTGTTTAAAGCAATTGTTTGAATAATTTTCTTTTGAGAAAAATTCCTTTTAAAACACCAACCCTCACAGTTGGCTCCCAGTGTCACTGTGGTCCAAAGAACAGATTCACAGCAAACAAATTTCTAAAGAGTATTTCTTGTGTTTGTTGAACAAAATGAAGGAATATAGTGTAGTAATTTTTGTTTCTTTCTCATAAATCATAATTGCTCCTTTTCCCTTCTCCTCAAAATTTCTAGAGATACCCTCCCAGACCACACCTTGGAACCCCATGCTGTCTTCTTTCCCCTCTGTCCTCTTTCCCTCATTCACAAAAATCTAAGAAACGCTCGGGGAGGAAGGAACCCTTTCAAGGGCAGAAGAAATAAAAAGCTAAAGTAAATGAAGTTAGAAATCTTACTAACAAGCAGGGGAAGAGGAAAGAAGAAAGGCCTGGGATATTCATACATTTATCATTTTTATCCCTGTAAATTTGTAATGAAATGGGAAGTGACTGGGAAAATGTCTTCTAAGTAGATGAATGCAATGTAGCATAATGGTTACAGATTGAGCTCTGGAGAGCCTGAGTTAGAATCCTGTTTCTACCTGTGAAATCTTCATTTTTTTAAAAATGTAAAATGGAGATAATTATAGTACCTACCAAGTGGAGTTGCTTAAAGTATTAAGTAGATAACCTATGTAAAGCAATTACAAATCACTGGCTCATAGTAAATATACCATAAATGTTTGCTGCCATTATCATTGTTATTATTACATCAACATTGTTATTACTTAGCATGGGGAAAGTCCTAGAAAAGGTAGCTGATCTCGTGTGTGTGTGTGTGTGTGTGTGTGTGTGTGTTTAAGAAATTGGAGAAAGTGAGATATCACAGTAAGGGACAAAAACCTGGAAAGAATGAATATATTTTCACCCTTATAATAAAAAGCTGCTGATTACATTGACTTGTTTAGCTGACTCTCTCAATTAACATCCATATGGTAGGACTCTAAATGATTTTACATTACCTGACACAGTTGAATTGAAATTGAAATCTGAGAGTTAAATGAGTTTCAGGTTTAGCATCAATTAGGTAACATGGGAGTCTTTATAAGTCTTTTTTAAATTGAATAAAGGGTCTTTGATAAATATTTTCTTAAGATGGTAAAGAATGCATCATAGAAATTTCAGTTTCATCATTAGGCACATGTGATCTGACCCTGTAGTAAGATACAGCTATTTAAATTCCCACTATGAGTATCAAACACTGTGCCATATCTTTGGCAGGATTCTGGGCATAACACTGCCAGGGTTTTCCTGGAAATAGCTCAAAAAGCATTAAGAAAACCAGTGGCATTTGTGTCCACGTATTTAAGTGAGTCTGGGATCTCAGGATAGTGTGATGTTGAGTCAGAAGAAGCAGTGCTTGGATGCCCAACCTTTGAACAATGCCTTCTTGCTTTATCTCTGTGCAGTTATCCTAAACTGATGGATTCAATACAACATCATTTATCCCATTGACTGTTGACAAAATTAGCAAACTTTTTTATTGATGATAACTAAAAATATTATTTAAATGTTAAAAATAATATGTATATTATGGTTAGAGCATAAATTCACATTCATTTTTAAAATAAAACATCAGTCTTCAAAGAAACTTCCACTTTTAGTGGGCCACTTTGGTTTATACCTCTTACCCTTCCTTCTTCTGCCTGGGGTTAATGTGGGAGAAACTCCATAAATAAAATGGTATTTGAACTGTTGTTTGGAGAAGAGGTATGTAAATATGTGATTCTGATACTCCCTGGTCAGACTTGATCTGACTGAGCTTCAAGTCAACATTAGGTCATAAAGTGCTGGTTTTCCTCATAGACAGTGTGTGTGTATCCATTATAGGGGAGGAGAACCTGTTTCAGATCACTGGATAAGTTCCTTCTTTAGTTTTTATCAGACCAGGTGTGAGTAATACATGCTTTGATAAAGATCTAAATATACCTGATATACATGAATTTGGGAAAAGTAGTGTTGAAGAGAGTGAGATGTACAGACAGAACTTAGACAGATTGCTGGAATTTATTGCAAGCCACCAGGAGGTAAAGAAATAAAAGCTGGTTGAAGTGACCTCTCCCCACTTCAAAATCAAGATAAAGATTTGCCCCAAACTGTGAAGATCATACTTCTCAGCAACGACTTCCTTGGATGCCTCCAAAGCAGTGAGTAGTGAAATACAGTATCATTTAGTAAAATATAACAAAAGGAAGTCAATCATGTAGTTATAAAATATATTACTTTAACACATAATACATAATTTTAGTGTTAACTTAGTATTATTTGGGTAAGTTGTGGTAGAGGGTAGCAGAATTTAAATAGCATATTTTTAAGAGAGGTGATCTAGGCCAAAAATATTGTTAAAATATTTGAGTAAATTTCTGGATGATGTATCTGTAATAAATAATGAGGGAAGTTTTGGGCATAGGGGACACATTTAGCCCATTTCCATTTCCAGTACTATGGAGGATTCTAAACTCCTACATTGCCTGGGAAAAGACTGGAAAGATGACAGGTTATTATTTTGTCTCAGTGTGAGAAATTTCTGCTGTACTCTTAAACTGCACTTAACAAACTGCCACGACCAGGTGTGTTTTTGCAGGTCGGAAGTTCTGGGAAGGAAATAAGGGATTCAATTAGCATTAAAATTGCCATTAGTCCTAGAAAGGATTATCTTTCGAATTGATGTGTACCAGGCTGAGAAATGAGAGTAAACTTTTTCCAAGTATTGGAGTGATGTTAAGTCAATAATGAAAAGGGAGTGGATCCACTGTTCATTGTTAAAGGTATGAAAATAATGTAGATAATTAGGTGATTGACCTGATAAGTGACATTATATGTCATTGTCATTTGTTAATATTTTCAAATTTTTGGTTGAATGGAAATGTTTGCATTATTATAAAAACCAGTTATAAGTTTCATCTGCTTTGTACATTTCAAAATGAAGAACTTTACAGTAGAAGCAGTAGGGTTTATTTGCTTGTTTGTTATATATTCATTGAATGTAATGTAAGATTTTCTAGAACATTTTGAGCATCTCAAAGAGACAAAGAATCAATAGGTCACTATTTTATCATTTCCCTTTTTGGTTACTGATACTAACTGCATGACATTAGACAATTTGAGTGTGTCATAAAAATGAATAATTCCTAGTCTCAAAGAATGTTATAGCTGCAAGGGACTTCAGAGTGCATCTGTTTCAACACTTTACAAAACTAGTTAATGGTACAATAAAGAGGAATCATATTCTCTTTTCACTTTTGATTAAATACTTCTATATCTGTTTAGCAAACAGTTTGTGTATAAGATAGAGGAACTTTTAGCAGTCATGAACAAAATAAATAGTATATATTATATGTTTTTGTTTCTTAGTGTCAAAAAATTTTTAAAAAAGATACTTTTTAAATTAAAAAAAAAGTTGTGTTTATTTTTTTAAATCTAATACTATGCATAGTGGGAGAGACTTTTAAATAATTTAACAAGATATGTATTTCATGATCTTATTTTTTTGTGTGAAAAGGTATATACAGAAACTTTTTAATGGAGAAAGCTTAACTCTCTCACTGTGTGTTTATACTATTTGGATTGTTTTATCTATATATGTATCATGGAATCTGTCCTCAAATGATAATAATGAAGTACTGTATGAATACATTTTATATTTATTCATTTATTCTGACAACAAATATTCACTGAATGCCTGCTCTGTGCCTGTCCTGTCCTAGGTTGTGGATATTGTAGTGAACAAAAAGCAAAGTCCCTATTCTAAAGTGACTTACATTTTAGCATGGATGCCAAACAATAAGTAGACAAATAACTAAATAGATAAACAAAATGATGTCAAGAAATGATACATGCTACAAAAAAATTTATAAAGTGGGTTGGCAAATGTTTATAGTCAGAGACCTTTTTATATAAGAGGGTCAAGGAAGCTCATTCTGAGGATGTGACATTTGAATAATAACTAGAATGGAAGGAGAAAGTAAAACATGAATGAATTCTGAAGAAACAAATAGGAAGAAGAACAAAGGCCCACAGTGAGAACTAGCTTAGGGTGTGAGGAATAGAATAACCAAGGGGAAAAGTGATGGGAAATTGGGGTGGAAGTGGTGTGGATTCAGGATTTTATTCTAGGTATGAGTTGCCATAAGATAGAAGAGAACAGGAGGATGAAATAATTTAATGAATATTCTTGCAAGATTACTCTATCTGGTGTGTGGAGCATAATCCAGAAGGGAAGAAAAAACTGATGATTCAGGAGAGGAAGAGGACAACTGCAGGAGTAAGGTCCTGGAGTAGGTGAGAGGCATGGGACCTAGTACACAGTGCAGGGGTTGGCATAGATAGAGCATATACACTCTAAACCCACTATAATGAGAGAATAAGCAGAGTAGATGGGCAGGTTCAGGTAAGTGACTAAATTTGACACTGGGAGCATGTGAAAACTCTCTTCTCATCCCTTCTGTTTTTCAATAAAATAAGAAAAACTTAATCAGCTTAAAATGAGGAAAAGGAAGTGGTGTTGAAGCTTTAAAGAGAGAAGAGATAATAAGCTGTCATCCAAAGTGAATCAACTGGATACACGTAAACATGTAAATTTGTGTGTGTGTGTGCATGTGTGTGTGTATATATATATATATATATATATAAACTTCCATATACCTAAATTTACATATATCTACATTTACACTATCGATGAATCAATCTATCTGTTAAACTGCAAATAGTCTCTAGGGTAAAGTCTAAATTGTAACATCTAAGAGCCAATATGTTGTTTTCAGGCCCTGATGAGCTATATTCATATGCATTTTATTACTATTCCTGACATTTTTTTCTCACTGTTGATTAAGTCATTGAGGTAATCCACTAAATGAAATAAAAGTTATGGAAAGAAAAATTAATATTTCAGAAAGCAAAATACTTACAGTGGACTAAGTCTTTGATTCCAGAAGCATGCTGAGCAGCTAATTGCTATGCTTGGCTTCCCATGATGTGCCATTTCTCACTCTCTCATGATATGGGGTGACTGGGGTAAAGAGAAGAAAAGGGTAGTAGAGACACTGAGAGCTTTATAGTACAATGTACCATATTCACTTTGTTTTTTATGTCTGTTTATATATTTTTCTTCATTTTACACTGTTCAGGAAAAAAGAAATCTTTAGAAGAGCAGCAGTAATACTTGGCATGTGTTAGAGCCACAGTTCAGTGCTTTTCTAGAAGCTTGACATTGAGGCCTATGGCACAAACATTGGTTATTTTGTGTTTTAGAAAGTGCTGTCAGCTCAAGGATATTAGTGAGTAATGCTGTAATGAGACAATCTTAAATGGATTAATAATACAGGATTTTGGTGAGAGTTAAATATGAAAACATATGTAAAGCATGTAATGCCATCTACATACCAAATACCCTCCAACCTTATCTATTATTATTATTGTTATAATAATGATTATGATTAGAACTATTGTTATTAAAATTTGATGTTATCAGAACATCTGGATGAATGTTATGAGGCTTATGTTATACATAAATTTACCTCTTGGGATATAGCCAGGATGGCATTGTTTACTATTATGTGTTGAAATACATGGTAAAATTTTAGATCTGCACTCGTAACCTGTATAAAACAAGACCACTAATGAATGGGCCTTATCTTGGAAGGTCTTACAAGCCAAGATAAAGAGTTGGGATTGCCGATGGGATGGTAGAAAATGGGCAGCCAATAAAGGTAGTAAGACTACAGTGGTATGATTGATCTATCTGAAATAATTGGCTTTCAGTGACATGGCAGATCAAGTGAGTTCAGCACCCTGTTCCATTCAAAACACTCAGAAACTATGGGTAAAATAGTTCAAAAATGAAATATGTTAAATGCTGTACATGTGCCAGAAGGGGAAATTGGAAGCTAAAAATTATACCACAGGGATAATTTCACAGCTCACTGTGCACAGGACGCACATGAGAAAAGTCATCCCCACTGATGCTGAGTTCGCAATTGAACTTATATAGCACAGAGGGAAACAAGAAAGTCAGGAGGTGGAGCCAGCAGAAAAACAAACAAAGAACTTCAGAAAAATTAGAGTTCTATGAACTTGTGACAAGAGAATAATCTGGAAAAACTATAAAATTAGTACTTAAAATAATTTTAAAAGAATAAAAATCTTGACTAAAAAAGGATAATACGAAAAAGATGAGGCAGATCTGAAAAAGAAGCAGATAAAACTTTCTGAAATTCAATATATAAACATTGAAATTAAAATCTCAATGGGTGGTTTTAAGAGCAGTTTTGACACAAGTAAAGAGAGAACTAATGAATTGGAAAAGAAATCTAAGAAAATTATGTGGAATGCAGCCAGTGATTAAGTGCTTAGAAATAGGGAAATTAAGAGACATTGAGTATAGTTTTTATTTATTTATATTTTTTAATAGATTTTTTGGTATAGATTTTATCTATCTATTTATTTATTTATTTTTGGCTGCACTGAGTCTTTGTTGCTGCGTGTGGGCTTTAGTTGCGGTGAGCGGGGGTTGCTTTTCGTTGCGGTGCATGGGTTTCTTACTGTGGTGGCTTCTCTTCTGGAGCATGGGCTCTAGGCATGTGGGCTTCAGTAGTTGTGGCATGCAGGCTCAGTAGTTGTAGCTCGCAGGCTGTAGAGCACAAGCTCAGTAGTTGTGGTGCATGGGCTTAGTTGCTCCGCAGTATGTGGGATCTTCCCAGACCAGGGCTCGAACCCATATCCCCTGCATTGGCAGGCAGATTCTTAACCACTGCGCCACCAGGGAAGCCCATACATTTTAAATTGTGTACCATTCTGAGTAGCATGATGAAATCTAGTGCTGTCCTGCACCATCCTGCCAGGGACGTGAATCATCCCTTTGTCCAGTGTATCCCACCCCTTAGTCACTTAGTAGCCATCTCTGTTATCAGGTCAACTGTTACGGTATCACAATGCTTATGTTCAAGTAACACTTATTTTACTTATTAATGTCCCCAGAGAGCAAGAGTAGTGATGCTGGCAATTCAGAGCAGCAAAAGAGAAGCCATAAAGTGCTTCCTTTAAGTGAAAAGGTGAAAGTTCTTGACTTTTTAACAGAGATCACATTCACGTAATTTTTATTACAGTATTGTTGTTATAGTTGTTCTATTTCATTATTAGTTGTTGTTGTTAGTCTCTTTAGTGCCTCCTTTATAAATTAAATGTTCTCATGGTATGTATATATAGGAAAAAACAGTATATATAGGGTTTGGTACTATTTGTGGTTTCAGGCACCCACTGGGGGTCTTGGAATGTATCCCCTGTGGATAAGGGGGACTACTGAAGTTGTTCTCCATGTAGTTGCAAAGGTTTTTGGTCAAACTTCAAAGTCTGAGGGAGAAGCTCCCCTCAAAACTTCCCTCACTTATGACACCAGCCACAAATTCAGGGCTCCCAGAGCTACCCTCATTTCAGACCACCTGTGAGCATTCCCAGGACCACACTCACGTTGAATGATTAGCAGGACTCAAGACAGTGCTGTGCTTACAAGTACAGTTTTATTACATAAAAGGATACAAAATAGAACCAGCCAAAGGGAATAACACATAGGTTGAAGTCTGGGAAGGTCCAAATGTGAAGTTTTCAGTTGTCCTTTCACCTCCAGAGCCCCAGGCAGCATTCCTTCCTCCAGACTACTATGTGTGATGAAACTCCAGAGTGTACTGCCAGCCAGGGAAGCTCACCTGAGTCTTTGGCATTCAGAGTTTTTATTGGAACTCAACCACATAGTGCCCTTGTGGCTGCCTTACACTCCTGCAGGCCAGAGCTGATATATCATAGCTCAAAGTCCCCAACATAAATCACAATGTTAGACTGATTGGTTGCCAAAGCCCCCAATGAACAAAGACAGTTTATTCAGGCAGGATATTACAGGGGCCTAGAGGTTACCTCCCAGTAGCCCAGGGTAAATGCTAGACCTCTCTTTGGGTGAGGTTAATTCTTCATTATGCAGTGGTTCTGTCACCAATTAGATATAGTGTTAGGTTTGTTTGTTTCTTTCTGATTTTAGTTGTTAGGAATTACTTTTAAAATAATTTAGTTTACTTTTATAATTTTATAACATATTGAGGGTCCCAAGGTCAAATCTACAAAATAATGGATATTTAGAGAAGTCTAGTGCCTGTCCCTCTCTCCTTACTCTATTCCATCGTTCTTGTATAGGTAAACTTTAGTTGTTTCATAGCTTATCCTTTAATTTTTTTTTTTTTTTTTTTTTTTGCTGTACGCGGTCCTCTCACTGTTGTGGCCTCTCCCGTTGCGGAGCACAGGCTCCGGACTCGCAGGCTCAGTGGCCATGGCTCACAGGCCCAGCTGCTCCGCAGCATGTGGGATCTTCCCAGACCGGGGCACGAACCCGCGTCCCCTGCATCGGCAGGCGGACTCTCAACCACTGCACCACCAGGGAAGCCCTCCTTTTTTAAAAAAAAATATTAAAAGTACATAAATGAATCTGTTTATATTCTCCCCTTTTCAGATAAATAGCAACCCCAGCAAAACTTTCTGGAAAAAATTATTCTTTCTTCACAGATTTGCAATAGCACCTGTCATACACCATGCGCATTGTATGTGTAGGTCTTTATACACATACTTCTGTTCCACTGAGCTATCCAGCATCAATACCAAATTGTCCTAATTACTGCAGCTTTATAGTAAGACCTGATATATGGTAGGGAAAGTCCTTCTGCCTTGTTCTGTTTCTTCAAGGGGCTTTTCTTGGCTCTTTGATATTTGATGTATACTTTAGGTTTAACATTAGATTTCTCCAAAAAGTGTTGTGGTATTATCAACAGGACGTTGAATTTATACATCAGCTTTGTACAAATTGACATCCTTACAATACTGTCTTTCAATTCATGAATATGGTATATCTGTTCATATATTTAGAGCTACATGGTTTTCCATAATGTTTTATAATTTTCTCCAGAATTGTCTTAAGCATCTTTTGTTAGATTTATTTCTATGCATATATTTGGTGGTACCCTAAATAATAACTTCCTTAAAATTTTGATTTTCTGTTTCTGCCTGGTACATAGAAATGAAATATATTTTTAAAATAATAATTTTATATCCAGCAAATTTGCTAAACATTTTCTCATATGTTTTAACATTTTATCATAAATTATTTTATATTTGGGGGGTACATATTCATATCATTTTTGGTAACAATAATTATATCTATTTTTCAATCCTTCTACCTTTTTTCTTGCCAACCTGCATTGGCCAGGATCTCAAGTTTTTGACCTAGAGAACATCATTTCCTTGTTTCGAATATCAAAGGTATAAATTTCAATATACCAACATTTTAAATGACTTTTTTTTAGATAGAAAGAAAATCCTCTTCTATTTCTGTGTTGCTAAGAGATTTTTCTTTTAAAGCAAGATTTAACATTGAATTCTGTGATTTCTTTGCCTCTATTTAAAAATTACATCTTTTCATAGTTCGTTAGTTAATGTTGATTTTAATAGATTAATTAATTGATTTGTCTTCTCATCTTAAACTAGCCTTGCTTATTTATTTATCTATTTATTTATTTGTTTTTGGCTGTGTTGGGTCTTTGTTGCCGTGCGCAGGCTTTCTCTGGTTGCGGCGAGCGGGGGGCTACTCTTTGTTGCAGTGTGCAGGCTTCTCATTGTGGTGGCTTCTCTTGTTGCAGAGCAGAGGCTCTAAGCATGTGGGCTTCAGTAGTCGTGGCACGCAGGCTCAGTAGTTGTGGCTCACGAGCTCTAGAGTGCAGGCTCTTGTGGCGCATGGGTTTAGCTGCTCCGCAGTGTGTGAGATCTTCCTGGACCAGGGCTCAAACCCGTGTCCCTTGCATTGGCAGGTGGAATCTTAAGCACTGCGCCACCAGGGAAGTCCACTAACCTTGCTTAAGATTAGAATTATCTTGTGGTAACTCAGTCTGGTCATGAGACTAGTCTTTTTCTACATTGCTGAATTTATTTAGTTTAGGATTTTTCACCTTTGTTTATAACACCTTTCTTTTTTTCTTTTTTTTTTTGTGGTATGTGGGCCTCTCACTGTGGTGGCCTCTCCTGTTGCGGAGCACAGGCTCCGGACGCACAGGCTCAGCGGCCATGGCTCACGGGCCCAGCCGCTCCATAGCATGTGGGATCCTCTCGAACCGGGGCACGAACCCGTGTCCCGTGCATCGGCAGGCGGACTCTCAACCAGTGTGCCACCAGGGAAGCCCTATAACAGCCTTTCTTTTTCTAGCTGTCAGTGTTAGGCTTTGGTATCAAGGCTATGCTAGCTTCATAAATATATTGATATTAGTGGGTATCTCTTTATTTTTTATTTCTATGGAACAGTTTTTATAAGATTTGAATGATTTGTTTCTAGAATGTTTGAACCTGGAGTTTTCACTGTGGGAAAATTTTTGTGAGTACTGAGAGGTGAAAAAAAAAAAGTCCTGGTTTTGTTAAGAACGTACAAGAAGAGGTAGGCAACATACAGTGTTCACTACAAATAGTGATCATCATACCTACCTCTCAGAGATGTTGTAAAGTTTAAACAAGGAAGCAACATGAAAGTACTCAGCATAGTTCCTGGCTTATGTATTCATTGTTCTTATCTACTAGTAGCTCTCTAAGCTTGTGAGGCAACTCTTGCAGTCATCACCATATTCCTAATAGTGCTGGAATCTCAGGAGGGCAAGAAATATTTTCAGCAGTTGTGTCCACTCCCTGTCCTGTTCAGGTGCTTCATTGTTAGCCCTTCTGGCCCCTGTGATCTCAAGGCCTTAAAAAATGAGGAGTCCCACATCCTCCTAAAAACATCCTCCTAAAAACATCCTCCTAAAAACCAGGCCCCCTGCCTGGCTCAGAAGAGTCTGTTTCTCATTGTGTAGTAAGAGACTCCAGGTGGAGGCATGGTAGTCTCTCTCCTTAGTGTCAGCATAAAAGGACTGAGCAATGGATCCTAACTATTCCCAAGTTTACTTTACTGTGACATATTAGTTCTAGTGGGATGTGAAAACCTGGGTTCTATTTCTGGATTTGACACTTTCTGTGTGATTCTTGGGCCAAGCATTTCATCTCTGTCAGCCTTGGTTTCCCTCTGTGGATAACATAGAGATTGGAGTTGTTTCCTAAAACTTCTTCCAGGTCTAAGACTTTATGATTTCTCTGACTGAATTGAAATTCTGACGTGCCACTACTTTGGCAGTTTGGGCTGACTTAAGCATTTATTCTTTTTTCCCACCTTAAGTTAACGTTTTGAGCTGTTTGGCTATTGGGACTGCTGAGTTTCACCTCAGGGGTTGCTGTATCTCAGTAGCTAATTCCACGATCCCTAAATTGACTGTGAATATAGTGTATTAGCCGAAAGTAGTATGTGGTTTTGTTGTTATCGTGAGCAAAAAGTTCCACTTTCCTTCTCCTTTCTTTAACTTCCACTTTCTTTTTTCCTAATTGGCTCAGCAAAAATGTTAAACATCGTACAAATCTTTTGCTTTGGATATTCAGAATGAAAACTATACTATGGTAATAGCACTGGGGACTGGCGGGAGGGGCCCACGGCTGGGAGAAGGGGTGGATCTCTCAGCAGTGGCATGTTAGAAGCACCAGCTTGAAGCAGAAAATTCTGAATATTTATATCTTGGGCTCTTTTCTGATCGCACCCTTGACAGATCCTTGTCATCATAGTGGTACTCCACTGTCAATCTCCGTCAGATTCTCTTCGCTATACTGTGCACAGTGGAAATTTAAAAAGAGAAATGGTCATGCTATTTCCTCCTCTGAGCTTAAAAAGAGAAATATTTCCCTATTAGTCAAAAGATCCTGAATGTTAGCACTATCAGAGCATGCAGGAACACATGGTGTGTATGTGTGTGTGTGTAAGTGTGTGTGTGTGTGTATGTGTAAAACAGGCAGTGCCCTCTGCAGAGGAGTGAGCCCTGAACTGCTGGGAAGTTGGCTGGATTTCAGGCCAGTCCTTACCTGTTTGTAATGAGAATGTTGAATTAGGTAATCTCCAGTCTCTGGTGGTGAGCACTTTTGATGCAGTGATTTTTAACTAGAAGTTAAATAGGGTTAGTTGTCATTTTAATTCCGTTAACAATTGTCTTTAGGCAAATCACAATCTCTTTGAGTTATTAATAAAATGGCTTTAAAAATTCTGCTTATCCTACCCCAAATGTTGTTGTGTGTTTTTGAGAATAAAATACAATATTGTGTTCAAAGGCTTTTCAAAACACACTTTTCTATCTATGCTTATAACTCAGATTGGGATTAAAGGGAGCCAAGTGGAATTTCGGCCTCCTCCACTTGATATCTGTGTAAATTTGGGGAAATGGTTGAACTTATCTGAGCCTCATTTTCCTTGTTTGCAAAGTGGAATAACTCACAGGTTTGCTTTAAGAATTAGACAAGATAAAATATTTATCACTTAGAAAAGTTCTTAGTAAACAGAAGTAGACAGCATAAATGGTAGTTATTATTTCTTAAATAATCACATTTATACTTTCAGTGAAGAAGAGTTTACGTGACTTTCACAAGGGACTCCAGAGGGACAGTGGTTGACAGGGAACAGGTCTCTGAGGGGCACCACACCTGCACCAGACACAGCCTTCTAGGCTCGAAGGTGTGTGGCTCAGGCTGGTTATCTTCCTCACCTTACTGAACATTCTCATCATTCTGCTTTAATTTTTTTTATGTGTCCTTCACACCCATTGACTCTAGTTCCTGCCAATTTTGGTGACTTATAATCCACTATCCTTGTTAAATAATCTGAGTTTTATTTGGAGTCAGTTTTGTTGGTTAAAATACAAGAGCCTAATTTTTACCCTCATGTTTAAATAAAACAAATTAGAGATGACAGAAAATACAGTTGAGAGTTTTTTGTAATTTCAAAGCATAAGAAGGGATGGTATTTTAACTTTTTTGTATGTTTGTCGTGGGTGGGAGTGTATAATCACTGGCTAAGACTACAAATGTGATTGAGCCTGGATATTTGTGGTTTGGCAAAGGAAGAGAATAATAAAAGAAAGGTTACCAACTTGTCACCAAGTCCAAGTGAACCATTATTCTCTCTGGCAAGTGACCCCCCCAGAAGACACTTTGGTACGCACTCTAATGATTGGGAATTGTCAGCCTCTTGCTTCACTTACAATATCAGATGCATCTATTTTTCTTCTCAGCTAAAAAATGACTTGTTATGGCATTTGAAATTATTTCTTAATTGAAAATTTTATTCCAGGAAAAAAATATTTAGAAAATATTGTAAAAATTACCCATGGTCATAAGATTTTTGTGGTTCATTATTGTGGACAAGATGCTTCCAGAAGTTTTGATTGAATGCTGATTCCTCATTTCTTAAGTCTATACAGTCCTTAAAATGAGAGTGTTTACAAATCCTTAAGAATGTCTTCTTAGTTCAGAGAAAAACCCTGGGAAGTAGCAATTTGTGGGTAACATGTTTTTTCTTTAAAGCTGAAAAGGTATATCATGTTTTTAAATTCAGGTTTGAGTTGAATATTTACTTACTATTTATTAGCTTCTTGCATTTATGTATATATTCATTCATTCTTTCATTTTGTTTCTGATTAATGAACAGTGCTTTGGGATTTATAGTTGGTATGGTTTCAAGTCCTGTTTGGACACAGGAGTATATATCTACTTGGCAGTCATGAGCAGAACTAATACATGCTAATATTAATATAATAAATCACATTAAATTGTAAATTCAGAGGAATTCAAAGAAGAGAGCTAATCATGTGTGTTGGGTGTCAGTAGGAAAGAGAAAAATGAGAAGGCTACCCATGTTGTGATGAGAGAATAATGAACGATGCATACCTTCTTATATTTAAGGGTTAATAAGAAGACCACTTTGACTAGAACAGAAGATTTAGACTGAAAGAAAAAGAGCTATGGAATCATATTTTCAGAGACTTTAACTATTAGCAAAGGGATTCTAAACGGGAGTTTTGGAAAGCTGGAAAATAGGGAACAAAATGCTGAAAGTGGCATTTTAACAAAAGAATTATGCAGGATAAAGTGCAAGAGGATTTTGTTTGGGCTCTCTTTCTCTCTCTTTCCCTCTCTATTTTTCCTAATTCAGTTTTTTGTTTCATCAAAATTACACATTGACATAGTTTAAAGTGGCAAACATTCTACAGGGCTTCTTATGAAACACAGTAATCCTCTAGCCCTCTTTCTTCTATTCTGCTTCTTGGAAAAAAATCATACTTGTTCATACTTTTAACTTCAGATTCTTTTTGTTTACCTAGCTCTACATAACATACTTATATTGCTATGTCCTGCTTTTCAGGCAACCACTTCCTGTCTTCCTATCCTTCCAGTGTAGTTATTTGAAACCAATTTTTCCTCTCTAAGATTTTCTGTATGTTCTGCTGTTTTGAATTTTCACAGAGATACGCCTTAGTGTGGGTCTGTTTTCATACACTGTGCTGGGCTCTCGGTAGACCATTTATGTTGAAATCACATGTACTTTAGTTCTGGAAAAAATGCTGCAATTATGTATTTGATGGCTTCCTTCTCCTATTTTCTCTCTTCTTGGGTCTTTTTGTTATTTTGAATGTTCCTCTAATTTTCTTATTTTTTACGCCTATTTTAGATGTTTTGTCCTTTTTCTCTTCTTTCTGAGAGATTCCTGTGGTTTCATCTTTGATCCTTCGAATTTTTTTTTCCATTTTTGCTTTCTTGCTTTTAATTTCCGAAAGCTTTCATTTACTCTCAAACTTCCTTTTTAAGACAACATCCTTTCCTTGTTTTGTAGCTGTAACATCTTTTCTTATCTATCTGATTATATATAAATGGCAGTTGTGAAATGTTCTTTTTCTCCAAGTTTCTGTTACCTGTGATCCTTGGTCTCCAGCTTTTCCATTAGAGGCTTAAAAAAAAATGTCTTAGTAGTTCACTCAGATTTAAGAAGAAGAAATACAAAATTTCAGGGGGAAGTCTGAGCTCATAGGGCAGACATATCCTCTGGATCATTAGGATCATCTGGCTGGGTTGCTTAATAGGTAATGCCTGAACTGATTACTTTTCTAAGGCTTTCCTCTGAGCTTTAGAAAAGAAGTGCTTTTAAATCTCATGCTTTATGTGTGTAAGTCTGGCTGACCACATTCTCAGATCTGACAAAGGTGGGAGTCTCAACCTTCAGGATATACACTGTCTTAATCTTCCCAGTTTCAGTATGATATACCTGAAAATCTCAGTCAATAATGATTAGCTGTTTTTTTTCAAAAACACACCTTTAGTCCTCTTGCAAGATTAGGGAGGGCAGTGGCCCAGCTGTACAGCGTGATAGAGGAGATCTAGACACTTCGTTTTTTCTTAGCCAAATTTGTAATTACTTCTATAATTTTTGGCTCCACCTTCAATCCATTTCCGGAGGAACATTGTACTGTAGAATTCTGAATGTTTTGAGAGTTCTGTAGGTTGCTTCTGTCTTCCCTACTTCTGGTTAAGAATTCAGCTTTTTTATGTCTTCTATGTCATTTACCATTCTTCTATTCCTTTTCTAGCTTTCAACATTTTGCTGTTATTGCCTTTAACCCAACATCTTTGTTCTTGGGGTTTATGTTTTAAAAATCCTTTTACACTAATTTTTGTGCGATTTGGAAAGGGATTGGAGGAAAATATGAATAATAAATTTTCTACCTTTAACCAAGGTTTTCCAACTGTTTTTGCCTTTGTTTTCTTCGTGTGGGAATAATGGAGACAAGGCATCCAGTTAGAAGGTGATAATAGGAATAAGATGTGAAGTGAGAAGAGTATTTGGACTAGAGGAGTAAAGATAATGGATGTTTTCAAAGGAAGACTCAACAAGATATGCTGACTGATTTAGATGAAGGAAATGAAGAAAGGATTCAAGGGTGATGTCAAGATGTTAAATTGGATGACTAGAATAATGGTGGTGCCACTGTCGGAGATTATTAGGGTAGAAGTTGGGTTTGAAAGAAGATAACCTGAAAGACTGTGTTTTCTCCCATTTTTGGCTTCAAAATATAACAAAGTAAACATTGTTTGCATATAAGACAGAGATTTTCCCTCTGCGGATTGCATGTTAGGTTCCATTAGGATTCAGCTGCAACAGCCAAAACCTGCTCCAGCTAGTTTAAGCAAAAATGTTCTAATATGGGGAATTAAAACTTTTCAGTAAAATTATTGAAAGTACGAGAGAAGCAGACTCTATGTTGACCATCCAAGAATAATTTCTGGAATAAGATGCTGAAATGACATGCCACTACCTGGACTACAGTCATGGGTGTTGGGAATCAAGAGGAAATCATGGGAACTGTGTTCAGGAATCCAGTGCCATAGGTGTGGTCCAGTAAACATGATATTACTGCCAACACAAATGTGTCTTAATACTTACGAGGAGCCAGACATCAGAACACTTCTATAAATAACAGCTAACATCTTTATAACCTTGTTTCATTGCAACAACCAAAATACCAGCAAAGTTGTTCTTTTTAACTTCCAGTTTCCAAAACTCATGCAAGTGCATGTCATTAATGGGAATCAATTTCACATTCAGAACTCTAGCTTCAAGGGAGTCTTGGAAATGTAGTTTGTAGCTTTCTAGCCTCTGAAGCAGAGGGAGGTATATTGGAAGGATATTGGAATGGGTGCTGAGTGTAAAGTCACAATATGGAACATAATCATCCCCTTACTCAATGTACATAAATATTAACAAATAATAATAAAAAACCAGCATGATCCCACACAAATCCAACTATCTGTTGGATAAGTGAAGCAGCACTGTCACTGAAAGGGAAACCTCTGTCCCATTAATTGTGACTACATCTCCGAGTGATACTCATTTCCCTTTTTGTTCAATCACAATCCTACCTTGGTATTCTATAAACTAATGAATAAAGTATAAATTTATAGCTGTGATATAAAAAAGCATAAGGGTATAAAAGAAAAAATTAAATAGGTTACTATACGTAAATGTACATAAAATAAAGAAAAAAGATAGCTAATGAAATCTATTACTTCAACTAGTCACAAGACCGTAATTAATATTTGGAACTTCCTTCCACTACTATGCCTTAAATAATCCATTTTCCCTCAGTACCTCAGCTGGTTTATTACCTTACTGAATGAAGGATGACTCCACTCTTAATTCTTGAAGGGATATGATTCCTTGGTTGTCCTACCAGTATTGCTCCAGGCTTCCAATCAATTTTACTATTGGACATGAAAGTGTTAGGGGCACCCCTAAATAATCCCTTGGATATAGATACAAGCATCCTTGACCCATTGTCTATCTTATTTCCCCTTGTGGGTTAAGGTCAAATACCCTGGTCAATATATTAACCTACTTTTTTCCTGTTGGTTCAGTAACAATAGGAAATGAAAATGACCATCAACTTTCAGTTCATTTTCATATGTCTCCTTGGTGGAAGCATTCTTCTCTTAGAAACTAATACCTCAAAACCAGCAAAGCCCAAAGTTGCAATGATGGGAAGCAAAAATTTTCCAAGTGAATTATAAGGCATAATAGTGAGAGAAATCACAAACCTACTTCTACCTCTTGGCTTCCAAGTACATGCATTCTGGTTATGGGAGAAATGGCGTCATATATAATTGCAGATTTAGAGCACATTTCACATCATACAGGTCAGTGCCAAGCTTGTAAGTTGTCATCCTCCAGCTGGTGCCACAGTTAAGTCTGTAAAGGCCAATTGCACAATTCTATAAGTCCAGCTGCTTCCAAATGATGGGGTACATCAGTGAATCCCATGGGTCTCAATCCACTCCACTTTCTTTTTCTGCATAGTGACTTCTTTGATTACAATAAGAGGATATCGTGATAATAAATATGGCATAAAATAAGACTATGGATGTGGGCTTGTAGATGCAGGTCAGGCAGGAAAGACATATCCTTTCTGTTCTCTTCTAGTGAGAAGTAATTTCTATCCACTCTTTGGGGGATGAATCCAATGTTATCAATTGGTAGGAACTGGTGCCATAGTGGAAGCTTAGCATAGATTTCTGCTATTGGAAGACAGGGTAAATCCTAATGGTTGAATGTGTAAATAACATCAAGCCCTGCCACCATGGCCAGTTTGTTCATGGGTGCTTTGGACCAGTCCTGAGAAGTTACGGAGAAAAGCTGATTGAGAGAAAGGTTTGATACATTCTCACTAAAGGACCCTTTCTCCTTTGAATTCCTTGGATGACAATTCATAGGAACACAAATATTCTTAAATTCTAGGCCAATTCTGAGAGTTACATCCTTCTATCTCTCCTAAATGCCTTTATGTCTTCATTCAACAATCTTTTTGAGGGTATGTAATGTATCAAACTATTCTTAACACACGGGTTACAGCAGTGAGCAAAATCTTGGCCTTATGGTCTTACATCGTCAGTGCTCTAACCTTGTTCCTTTCAGTCCTGGCTTATCCAGGCAAACTGATAGCTGTGGACCAGAAATCAATGTAGATCCCTACCTCTGGTCATAGCTCTTGCCAGGCAAAGTGGACTACCTTGTGCCTCTCAGATTTCTGTCCACTGGAGATTTCCCTTCTCTGCCCCTCAGTGGGGCTTTAATGTTGCCGATATCTATTTAATTTCTATTGCAGAAATTGGCTAATTAGCTGAATGGCTAAAAGCCCAGTGGTAATTTGAGCACAAGATGGGGGATCTGGTTCCTTAGGAGCATATCACATATATTTGCCATTGATTACAAAAGGGATCATGAAAGAGTGTGTGAGTAGATAAGCACATACCTATCAACACACACACACACACACACACACACACACACACAACCCACCCCATAGTTCATTTTATACTGATAATAGCTTTGTAACTTCATTTTTACAAATGAAATGAAATAGTAGAAAGGGCACTAAATGGAGTCAGAAAGCTTAGCTTATGGTCTTGATTTCACCATACACTTGCTAAGAAAATCACTTAGAACATAATCCTTTGTTTCCTCCCCTGTAAAGATTGTAACATTTGACCTGTTTCCCAGGATCATTGCAAGTTTAAGATATGAAAGTGCTATGAAATGTGTTGTATAATATATGGAAAATACATATGTACCAAGATATTTGTCAAAAAATTATTGCCTAAATATCAAATAATGAGGGGATAATTAAATAAATATAGAAGAATAATTATATTTTCAAATAGTATTTAATAACTTGGGAAAATTTTCACTAAGTATGTTGTATGAAAAATCTATCCAATAAAATTGAATTATAAACCAAAATATGAACAGAATAAAGTCATAAAAATTTTAATAACGGGTTTTGAAGGACTGTGGGTTAACGAATTATAAGTTATGTTTGCTTTTTTCTTATTTTCTTATAATAAATATACATATATCAGTTTATTTTTTAAATGACTTCTCTCTGACTATAAAATCAAACTTGCTAATTGTAATATATATAAATATACAAATATATACATCATTTAAAATATTTCAGTGCAACTTGGTTCTTTGATAGAAGTAACAGGTTATTAATATACTGTGAAATGTATATAGTACACAAAAAAACTTGAAACCTCACATTGAGCTAATTTTCTTGCAATGTTTAGAGAGTAGACTCTCTTAATGATTAATGTAGGGGATAGAAAAGTTAATTAAACCAAGCTCTCTTCCCCTACTTTCATTCTATAGAGTTGTGTCTTTTAAGTTGCCAAGAAATATCTCTATGAGGTCAATATTACCATATTCTCCATTTTACAGCTAAGAAAACTAATACACAGAGATTAAGTAACTAATTCAGGTATAAATCAAGGTCACATAGTTGGTAAGTTGCATAGATTGAATTTGAACCCAAGCAGTCTAGCACTGTAGTCTGAGCTTTTCATTTCTATGCTGTAATGGATGTTGCCTTCCTCCCAATTTCCATTTGTTATTTCCTATCTCTAATAAGTAAGGCATAGTCCTTACACAGGAGTTTTACTAATATAAACAAATACATTAAAAAGCAGCAGAATAGGGCTTCCCTGGTGGCACAGTGGTTGAGAGTCCGCCTGCCGATGCAGGGGACACGGGTTCGTGCCCCGGTCCGGGAAGATCCCACATGCCGCGGAGCAGCTGGGCCTGTGAGCCATGGCCGCTGAGCCTGTGCGTGCGGAGCCTGTGCTCTGCAACGGGAGAGGCCACAACGTGAGAGGCCCGCGTACCGCAAAAAAAAAAAAAGAAAAGAAAATTCATTTATGGATAGAGTTATGGAGGAGCTAAGAGGAAGGTGCTACTTCTCCTGGGCAGAGAGGAGAAGCATTAGATAAGGCTTCACAGAGGAGGTGACATTTGACCTGAGTATTGAAGGAAGAGAAGTGGTGGCTAGGAAGACAATAAGAGGGCATATGGGCAAAGTTATCTATTAACCCATGATGAAATGACCTGTCTTAACTTTATATTTTCGTTTTTGATCATGGTGGCCATCACATGGTGAGCAAGCACTCAAATGACTCTTATATGTAGGTAAGACAAGAGATGACAAAAAGACCCAAGGAGTTTTTTGGGGGTGTGGCAAGATGATCTCACATATTGCCTTCCGTGGTCAAGAAATGCTGATGGTGATATCTGAGCTGTTTCTTCTCCCTGGATCATCTTGTTCCTATAAGGCCAATAGAACATGCTGTGCCACTTTGTAAAATCTCTCCAAATGTTTTGGATTTGGAATTTTGAACTAAAGTGAATCCTTTCATTTATTCTGGGAAAAATATAACTTATTTAGTCTTTTTAAAAGAAATAATTAGCTTTGCAAAAGTAAATTTTACCAGACAATAAAAAAGTGCAATTCTGATGAACCAAGAAGAAAGAAACTCAAATGATGTAGAATATAGTTTCTTAACAGATTGATTTAACATGCAGAGGTAAGGCACTTAACACAGTTTGCTTGGGGTTTTTATTGAATCCATCATGTCTGAAACCTTCATCAGAGTCAATACTCAGGATGGATATGTCTGTCCATTTCAGTGTAGCCAGTGAAAATAGGAATTACCTTCTATATTTACTGATTATCCCCTTAGAATGTGAGGGGCTGCATTTACAGCAACTAGAGGAAGACCCAGAGATATGTTTGTTGGATGTACCAGGGTTTGTGAAAGGCAAAAATACTATTTATGGCCTCTACACTTATGTTGTCAACAGAAATAGGCAGACTTGGAAATCCCACATCTAAACTTGATTCTTGGTTATTCATATCTTTATATGTTAATAGCATAGTAGTGCTGTGGATTTAGTCCAAGAAATCAAGTGTTTCATTATGGTTCACTTTTACTACCGTTGGACAGAGTTGGCTTACGTTAATGAGGTTTTGGGAACAAAATCATCACAGTGACTTAGAAACTGTTCTCAAAGCGCTGGCTGAACCACTGAGATCTTGTCTTGAGAAAGTGTCATAGAATTATTAAAGGGATTGCTGTATATTATTGGGGGCTGTCACAAAGAATGTGGTATTTGGGGATGTTGGAACAAAACAAAGCAAAACAAATGTCAAGGTTTCTGAAGAATCCCTGAAGTAGAATATATTGCTGGCTTGAAGTAAAAGGGTAAGAGGACTGGGAGAGGCCTTAGTAACAGACAAGTGGTATAGTTGTGGAAACTTGTCCTAAGGAAATAATTCAAAAGAGAAAGAGAAAAAACTATCTTCATGTAAATGTTTCTTGTGGCTTTACTTATATTAGCAAAAATAGAATTCTTTTGATTAAATCTCAACCTAGTTCGTAACTAACTACCTGCTCTGTTTGACCTTTATCTGGATGTCTCCTGAACACCTAATGTCCCTTTGCAGCCAACCAATCATGTTCAAGACTGCATAATAATTAGTGATATGCCCCTCCCCACTGCTTCCTAAATTATACTTCATGCATTTCCTTTTCCAGGATAATGGATTATTGTTGATCCCACCAGTCACTTGCCAGATAGACTCTGATCTGCCTCTGCGCTGAGTATTTTCTATACATCGCCGTTGTGCTCTAATTTATTGCTTCCCCATGTTTTTTTTACACTTTATAATAACCTCCTAACATGCCTCCCTGAATTCAGAATGCCATTTTTTCCCACTTCCTCTTCTCTAACCTCAACCTCAACAGTTCTGTACATGTTGGCACACATTCTTGGATCCCATCACCATATTGATATGAAATCCTATGTGCCTGCAAAATAAACTCCAAACTTCTTAGCACTGGGATATTGGAATAAACATCCCAGTGAGCTCTCCTATTCCTTATTCTCCAGTCTAGTCCTCATCTACCTTTTTAACTCTGTGTTGTGTGCATCCAGACCCTGTACCCATTGAATGTGCCTAACATTCCAGCCTCACCCCCATAACATTTCCTTAAAGGTCCATCCTTTTTCTTATTTTCCATTTCTTTGTAATCCTGTCAACAGTTTTTTTTCTTATATGCACTGTTATGATGAGGCATTTTGTCTGAAACTATAGTTGATGAGTTGTTCACATATCTCTGTCTTCTTTTGTGGCTTATAAGTTCACTGAAGGCAGTGATCTTACATTGCTCATCTATGACCTTATGCCTACTTCTTTCCCAAGTAAAATCAGTCTTCTGCTTATAATACATCTTAAAGTATATTTGTTGCACCATTAAACAAAATATTTTATTAAATGATATAAAATTTGATATAATTATAAGTACAGATTCATGCAACCAATGTACATTGAGACAGTCAAATTGAATATTCACATTTAAACTTAAATAAATCAGTTGAGAATGAGGGACAGTTGCCAACATTTATTACGAAGAAACTATGTGTCAAGCACTTATCTAGTGCTGACCTATTGGATGGATTCAGTTGCTAATTCAAATGTATGTATTGTGGGTCTACTATGTCCCAGGCTGTGTATTGAGAACTAGAAAGATAAGATACAGCTCTACCCTCAATCATCTTCAGTATAATTTGGAGAAAGGACAATAAAAGTGACAATTTTAATATCATATAATAGGTACCACAATAGAGAAGGGCAGAGGGTGCATGGGACATGTTAAGAACATGTTGGGAATGTTAAGAGAAGGCTTGTCCTGGAATAGACAGGACACTATCTATTCCAGGTAGGGACAACCAATGGAAATATGTAAAGAGGACATTGGCGCTTGGGTTATATACAGAGTTAAATAAATATGGCGTGTTGGAAGAGAGAGAGTGTGTATGTGTTGGTGGAAGCTGAGGAAGTTGGTGATGAAAGGAAGAGGCCTGAAAGAGAAACTGGGGATGGGAAATGGGGTAATGGAACATCTTGTATTGATCTGAAAGTCTGATTTTCTTTCAGAAGAAAATGGGAAGCCACTGAAAGTTTTGAATAGGGAAATGGCATAATTAGAATGCTTAGAAAGTACATTCTAGGCTCTTTACATACGTTATCTCATTTAATCCTCTCCTTACCAGTTAGGTAGTATTTATCCCCGGTTTACAGAGGAGAAAAGTGAGCCATCTCTTTTTTCCATTCCTCTCTGTGCTGTCTTTCATCATTTATCTTTCTGCTTCCGTGTTGCCTATTCAAAGAGGATTTTTCTGACAGCGCTGTCTAAATTTCTTCTTCCATGGGGGAAAAATAGAACCAGGAGAGCTGGAAGGAAAAGGGGATAGGAATTCAGGTTGGCCAGGGAAGGCCTCATTCAGACGTTGACATTTGGGAAACTTTAAAGATGGTAAGGCAGTTAGTCATGAAGGTATCTTGGAAAAAGTGCATCCCAGGTAGTAGTATCAGCCAGTGCAAAGGCCCTGAGGTAGGATCATGCTTAACTTGTTCAGGAACAGCAAAGAAAATGGAACCGGGGCATATTCCATGTTCCCTTAACAGGATACCTTTAGAGAATAGGAATGCAATAAATATTTCCTGAATAACTAGATGAATAAATGAAGAAAGGTCATATTTCAGGTTCTCAACTTGTTTGCTCAGTCCCAAGCCCATACATACCCTTTCCATTATAATTACCCTGCCTCTCGATACTTAATTCCTACATGACTGAGATCATTTAAACAGTGTTGAAAAAAGTAGAATCTTTATGAATGAGTATTCATTAAGGATTCTGTACAAACCCATCTATAGTTTTTGTGCAAATGGGTGTGCCGTCTCTGCAGACAAATACTCTTTCATGTGTCTTTACAAGAAGCAACAGTGACACACAGTGGTTGACTGAGTGAATCAGACATGTACTCCCTCCAGATATCCCAGGAGGTATAGCAGATATTTCTCAGACTTTCTTTCTTTGGAAAGTTGGTTGTCTTGTTACTTCAGGCAGGTATTAACTACCCAATATATTCAGCATATCCCTTGTTGTAAGCTGTCAGGCTGTGACACAACATCACATAATGTGACGTTACATGATACATAATGCCTGAATTAAATAAAAAAAAGTCCCAGACATTTCTTTCAGTGAAATAGTAGGTAGGTAATCTGAATATTTGGGGTAATTGGCTCTAGGAAGAGAGAGGCATCGTTATTTCAGGCTCCCTAGTGAGCGTTAATTAGCCATATTGCTTCATCGTGTGACAAAGAGAACGCTGCTGGTAGTGCTAAATCTATAATGACACCCTGGCTTTAGGAGCACAGGTATTTTAAACTACCTCAACTGACTGACATGTAGGTAATTCTATTCAGAGCCTAGCAGTGAACTCCGGCAGTTGGAACTGTCTTTCCTCCAATGAGCATAAATTTGTTGTTGTGACTCTGAGAGGTTTCCTCTCCTTTGTTTCCCCATCTCCCCAGTCCCCATAGTCCTCAAACTGGGGAAAACTATCAAGTATTTGCAATGGCAGGCCTGTGTTCTACCTGGGCATTAAGAGCAAGATGTCTATGTTTTTGAAGCATCAAGTTCTACAGAATAGCTCCTAACATTTAAAGATGGGCCATGACACTAGGAAGGGCTTTCTGGGGCCCTGTGAGCTCCTTTAGTCCTTTGCTTGCAGATATGGCAGGAAGGCTACTTGCAGAGTAGGAAAATTCTTAAAGGCTGAGTTTTCTGGGACCAACATTCAACATTTTAATTTTTTGTTTTAGTGATAACACCAGAAATAGTAGGCTGACTAGCAGTGGACAAAGCACCAGTATAGAGATTCACCTGTCTTTCCTTGGATAATGGGTGAATTGTCCTGCGCGTAGGGAGGTGATGCTGCTTGATCTCTATCTCTAGGAAGGGCTTTTTGATTTTCTAGACTTTTAGCCAGTCGAGACAGTGGATCTTCCCTATCATCATCTCACCAGTGTTCTTGGAGACAAAGCTACATACGCACAAGATAGATGGACAAAGCTGTGGAACGGTCTATGGTCAAGGGTCAAAGAGAAGCTGATGGGCTCACATTTGCCATCTTAGCCCCAGAGAACACTAGGAGCTGGATCTTGAGAGTCTAAAGTCTGTGCTTTCCAACAGAGCTCCTGAGATGCTGAGCTGAAAACACCGCTTCTTTGCAATTGCTAAAAAGGAAGGTGCCTCTAAATGATTCTTGCATCTTCAATTAAACATGAACTCCTTTCAATGAGTTTATAAGAGTCTGTCTATGAACCGTGGACCCCCAAACTGAACTGAGTATGTAACCGAGACTGGTGTTATTTAGGCATCAATGCAATGTGGGTGGAGGAAAGGAAGATAAACTCAGAAGAGAGCAAGAGTTATAGCATCATACGGAGAAACTCAAAGGGCTGCCTTCCAGCCATGTACACATTTGTGGTGGGGGCAGAACTAGCACTTAGCAAGAATCTCTTTCTTAAGTAATTTTACTGGTTCCTTTCCATTTTTTTCTCTCCTTAAAATAATGATAATAATAATAGTATTTATATAGTATTTTATGGCTAAATAAATACATGTGTATATATTAGCTTTGCTTGCTCCTGATTTTATTGACATAAAATATTTATTGACTCCCCATTGGACAACAAGTCATTTGCTTAACATCCCCCACTCCTCATCAGGTTAGATTCATTCTTCTTCCTGTTTCACTAACTCAACTCAATGTTTTTCTGGATTAAAACAACAGCATCAAAACAAAGCAAAACAAAAGTTATCTGCTCTTATCTCTTCAGTAGTTTATCAGAGTTTTCATATTTATAATAATTTTTTGTGGGTACAAGAAAGAGGATAAGAAAGGTGAAAAGAGATGCTGTGGGGAAGAGAGGGTTTCTCTCCAGATGAAAAGGCTTAGGGCTAAGTTAGAGTTTTTGTGGGGTTTTTTTTGCGGTACGCGGGCCTCTCACTGTTGTGGCCTCTCCCGTTGCGGAGCACAGGCTCTGGATGCGCAGGCTCAGCGGCCGTGGCTCACGGGCCCAGCCGCTCCGCGGTATGTGGGATCTTCCCGGACCGGGACACGAACCCGTGTCCCCTGCATCGGCAGGCGGACTCTCAACCACTGCGCCACCAGGGAAGCCCTAAGTTAGAGTTTTATACTAAGTGAAGGACACTTCCATAGTGGACTGGTGGTTTCCTTTTCTGTGGCCTGTGTTGCAAAACTGAAAAGAACTCTGGAATGTGGCACAGGAGGAGTTTCTAATTATAATTTTTCAGATTCAAAGGATTATAATTTTCTCTATAGGTAAACATTACAAATTCCACACACCAAAGATTTACTGACATGAGATTACATGGACTGTTCCTCTAATAATACATTTTGATTGGCTGCTGCAGGCAGAAACTCTTATTGTTTGTCAGGATTCCTGTTAAGGGATCATCTTGAAGAGGTAGGTAAAAATGACATTAATTTGACTTTTATTGAACCCTTGAATTTTCCCAAATGAACGGGAAAACCTAAAAACCATATCAACCACAAATTTTAGTGATTGGTTGTTTTTCACTTCGTTTTATGTATTTTAATTTTTTGGCAAGTGTACCTTGTTTTGTTTGCATAGTGAAAATAGAAATAAATTACTTATGACTACTGTAGTGTTTTAGAGCTTGGAGAGAATTTAGAAATAATCTAGATTTTTCATAGTTGGAGGACCTGAAGCCCAGACAGGTCAAATGACTTGCTCAAAGTAGTTATGGAGGTAGTTTGGAACAAAACAGAAAGTGGAACCTAGTTCTTACTATTAGTCAAATGCTTTTCCTGATAAAGCATTTAGCCAGTCATAATTCTTTACAAGCTGCCATTGGCCAGAGAAATTGCAGGTGAACCCAAACATTCTGAGGTGGCTTTGCTTTTCTCTTTCTGGCATCTGTGTGCATAGTGTTGGAGTCTCCCAACCCCCAGTGCTGCAGGCTCACATCTCTTTGAGACACACTCTCTCTGCCTCTACATGAGGCTGTTCTAGGCTGGCCTTTTACCTCATCAGCCTCATTGTGTCCCCAATTCTGAGGCTGTCTCTTGGCCTGACTTTATATTTGTGGTCTCTCTGGCTTCAATCCCTAAAGCTGGGCTAGAAATAGATTCCCTTTTTTAATTTATTTTTTATTTTATTTTATTTTATTTTTGCGGTACGCGGGCTTCTCACTGCTGTGGCCTCTCCCGTTGCAGAGCACAGGCTCCAGGCGCACAGGCTCAGCGGCCATGGCTCACGGGCCCAGCCGCTCCGCAGCATGTGGGATCTTCCTGGACCGGGGCACGAACCCGTCTCCCCTGCATCGGCAGGTGGACTCTCAACCACTGCGCCACCCAGGGAAGCCCTAGATTCACTTTTAAAGGTAATAAGAGAGAGTGAATTTTTGCTAAACTATTTTCTCCATAGTATTTGATTTGAGATTTTTATAGGGAATTAATATTTTAAATCAAGAAGAAGAATGGGAAGACGAGAAAGAGAGGATAAACGAAAGACAAATGGCAATGAAAACAGAACTAGAACTAGAACTCCTATGTTGGCAAATCTCAATGTTGATAGATCAGATAAAACAATTAAATAAATCAGAGGCCAGTGAACTACCTTATATGGCACTAAGCAAATTATAAAGTTCTTTCACATACATTATATTATTTGATTGTCATAACAGCTCTGTAAGGGAAAAAGTGATTATAAATAGTTTATAAATAAGAAAACTAAGATTCAAATATGTGTAGTTGCTTGCCCACATTCACACAGCTTGTAAGTGACAGAAATAGCCAAAACCACAAGCTTCTCTCTGCAGACTGTGTACTCTATTAACCATACCACCCCACTTTACAGTTGTTTCAAATGACTCAGGTGCATTAGGGAGTTCAGCTGGCCCTTATGGTGTAAGTGGTAGCTTTGATTCTTGTGTATCTTGTTAGCTATTTAGAGTAAAAGCCATAGTCACTTATAACACAAATAAATTCTCTTTAGTTTCAAGGAGAACAAGGTATCTGTGTACTATATAATACAAATCCGTCACCTTTGTTAGAACAAGAATGTACGTTCTGTATCTTCCTGGTAGAGGGTTAAACCATCTTTGCATATGAAAGATAGTATATGTTTTATTATCATCTATTGTGATATTTAGTAATGCTTCAATATTTGGATTTGTAAATCTGGTACTGTAACTTAAATACCCACAATTTAAGTCCCTGCCACCAGGTAGATAAAAGCACTTTGATTGCAGATATTATCCAAAGCATAGAGATTTATAATATTTTTCAAAATAAGATTCTTTTTAGTTCCCATAGGTATTAGTAGATATTCATAGATAAAGGTTCTATGAGAATCTGGGACAAGAAAAAAAAATCTCTTCTTGATATGAATATTTTTAACAAGGCCATCAGCTTGAACTGATGGAGTAGAAGCAACAATGTGATCTTCAGAAAAAAACATTTTACTTCAGAATTGTGCCCTGGAATCTTCAGGCTTAATTAGTTTATTTCAAGGAAGGATTGAGGGGGAAAAATCTGCTTGCCTGGCAGCATATCATTCCTGGGGGAACACGTGTTTACATTTTGTTAAATTACACAACTCCACAGCAGTTATTGAAGAGCTAAAGATATATTCATATTGAACTGTAAGAAACCACATGTTGATAGTGAGCCCATTTTGTGTCTTGGCTCGTGGAAAAGAATGTGAAAATGCCTTATTCTGTGTCATTTTTTTTTTCCATCTGACAGTACTGATACACTGCCGCAGGCAGTCTAAAAATAATAGCATGAGGTTAACTGACAATTGCAGGTGTATTTACACTGATATTCTGATATTAGCATGTTGCTTAAAAATACTACTGGAGGTGATACAGTATGCATCCAGATAAATTTTCTTTATTAGAAAGGAGAAACTGGCAGAAAAGACAAAGATTCTTTCAAATAATTGATAGAAAAATGCAGCTATTTTAATAATCTGCCACAATGATCTGATTTGTTTCTAAATCTGTGCTCTGTGGACCAAAAGCATGAGAATCCATCTGAGAAAGGTGTTGTCCAATGTCCCTTCCCCCACACACATCTACACACACACTCACATACATGTGTGTGCATACATACAGCAAACAGTTTGAGAATCGTGACTGGAAACCTTCTAAATCTGTTAAGAAGCCTCTTGTCTCTATGACATTGCATCTCACCTTCCAGATCCACTTTCTACCCTTCTTCCCAGTGACTGGTTAATAGGCTGTCACTCAGATTTGGATTCAGCTAATGGGAGGTACCAACAGGATACTGGAGTTACTCTGAGGTATTTATTTCCCGGCAACCCCTCCGAAGGGCTCTAGGTCTGTTCCTCTAGCAAAGGCCACAGCTACAGCTTTCACTAGGTTGCAGGTGGATCTCCCTATCCCTTGCCCATTGGGAAAGAGGAGTAATAGCCTCCTGCGGTCACCAGGCCCAGGTGCTCTCTCCAACCCTGGTTGCTTCTCTTAACCCTGATTACATCCTTGTAAATAATTCTTTTAATTAACCCTTTCAATTACTCTGTTTGAGTGTGCTTTCTGTTTCCCATGAGGACCCTGAACTGAAAAAGATGCTGTGTTCAGGCACTGTATAGCCACTGGGGTTATAAAGGCAAACAAAGCCCAGATCTCCCCACAAAGAATTGTTCACAGCAGAGAAGGAGTTATATACAGTGATGGGGAAACATAGCAAAAGGTTATCCAAGTCAGGTTGAGAGTGGTGCCAAGGGAAGAGTTTTTGGGGAAGAGATGATGCTTGATATAAAACTGCACATTATTGAAAAATTCAAATATACAAAAATAAAAAGACTATTTTAATAAACGCCTAAGTAACATCACACCGTTTCAACAATCATCAATTCCATCAACTCATGGCCAGATTATTTGCCCTTATCCACTTCCCCACCCCTTCTCTAGGATTATTTTTAAAATGATTTCTGGACAATATATGAGTTCATCTCTAAATATTTCAGTATGTATCTCCAAAACATAAGCACAGTATCGCCATCCTCAAAAAACTCAACTGCAAAGCCTCAATATGATTAAGAGTTCAAAATTATCTAGTTGTACTATAAATGTTTTTTTTTCCAGTTTATTTATTTGAATCAGAATCAAGTGAGGCATATATTACTATAATTGGTCTCTTCTAATTTATAGGTCTCTCTCTCTCTCTCTATATATATATATATATATTTCACAATTTCTTTGTTGGAAAAACCAGGTTATTTGACCTAGAGAATTTCCCTCAGTTTGGATTTTGTTAATTGCATTACTGTATTGTTGTTCATTATGTTCCTCTCTATATCTCATAACTTGATAGTTACAACTAGAGCTTAATTTGACTCGGACTCAATCTTTTTTTTTTTTTGGTGGAGGGAAATATTATTTCATAGATTGGCGAAATGTATTTTTGTCAGAAGGAATATAATGTCTGGCTGTTCCTCTTTTTTGATGTTAAAAGCCATTGATAAGCATTGCCCTAGGCTAGTGGTTTTCAAACTTCAGTATTCATCAGCATCACCTGGAAGGCTTGTTAAAACCCAGATTGCTGGGCCCCACCCCCAGAGTTTCTGATTCAGTGGTTCTGAGGAAAGATAGAGAATTTGCATTCCTAACGAGTTCCCAGGCCAGGCTGGTGCTGCTGGCCCAGTGGCCACACTCTGACAACTGTTCCAGGTAACTCATTAATTCATTAGGGGTTCAAGGCTCATCTTGAATATTTCACATCCCACACCTGGAGTCAGCAATTTCTCCAAGGATCCCTGGTTCTTTTTAGTGGGGGATCCTATTTAGAGCCCACATTTTGAGGGCTAGAGGCACTCATTTTGGCTGGGCTTGTCGTTGTTTATAGACATTTTGGAGGATAGAGTTAGGAAATATTTTGAAAAAAGTAAATCATGAGTTCATATTGATACTTCCAATTCACAACCAAGACTATAAGACTTTTATGTAACCTTATCCATGTTACACTAGTATCTCCTTTCTCTCACTGTCAAAAGTCTCTGCTTTTAATAATACCAACAAAATTCTCATTTGTTTATCCCATACTAATCACACAATAATTTTGGAATAACAATATCAACATGTCTACCAACAATTGATTTCCAAAACCAGTTTAATTTTTTGTTTTGTCGTTGTTTTGTTTTACTTTTAATCCTTAGGGCATGTCCCACCAGGGATGCAAAATCAAATTACCATGTTTTAAAGTCACTTGAACTAGTTCCCTTCTGTGGAGCTATGCCCCCCACTGGTTATTCAGTTAGGTAATTTTTGTACTTTTATTTTTAAATTTGTATTTTGGTAAATTAAAGTTGTTTTATAATTATGTAAAATATTTATAAAATTAAATCTTTGAAGCAAGGAAGAATCAAAGAATTCTAGCTTTATCTCTGATTACATTGTTCTAATTCTTTCCTTCCTTCCTCTACAAGTAAATTTAAAAGTTTTAAAAATATCTTTTGGCATTTAGAAAGGTTTATATTTTTGTTTTAATGATTACCTTTGTACTAACATTATCTTTATAAAATATCCATCTCCCTTCCCTCTTTTTGCCTATTGACTCTGACTATTGTTTCCTGCTATGAGAAATAGTGAAACCAGCTGCTTACCACTTTATTCTTCTTTCCTGCCTCTCATCCAGCAACTGCTGATGTAGTATCCTTGTAAACAGAATAAATACCTATTAAACGACCAGTGAGTTTATTGTACTTCTCAGTTTTTGATACTTGTACCTTATTTATATTGTTAGAGTACACAGCCATTATATTCTTACAACCATTAGCCTTAATTCTGTAGAAAACTATGTTATGCATACTTCTAGTCCTTATGCCAAAGCTTCTCAAGTTATTTTCGTTATATGAAGCTCCTTCTATGACAGATTCTTCAGGAAGAGTTCAAGGAAATGATATTCCCTGAGCACTTGCAAGTTCATAGTAGTTCGTAGCTTTTCCACCTGAAGTTCAGTTTGTGTCCTTGCTTATGCTTTCTTTTATTGAGTAATTTAAATATATCATTATATTCTGCCATACAGATTTATTGCTGAGAGGTCTGATGGCAATATGATTTTTTTTCCCTTGGTGTTTTTGTCTGGATGTCATTATATATACATATACATTTTTAATTTAAGTCTAATGATTTAGTAGAAATATGTCTCAGTGTTGGCCTTTGTGGATTGTTTTCCCAGTTCTGTGATATGCCTTTTCAATATTAATTTTTAAATCTTTTTATTATTTCAGAGAAGTTTCCCTCAAGTACAGCTTTAGTATTTCTTCTGTTCATTGCTTTGGTATTCTTCTTCAGAGGACTATTATATTTATATTGGATCTTTATCCATTGATTACTCTTGAACACTTTTTAAAATATCATTCTTAATTTCTGATATCTATAAAACTTTGCTATTTTCCATATTCTGTTTCTCTTAAAGTATATTCTGATATGTTTATTTGCTTTTGTTTTCTTAACTTTGTAGATAATTTTTTCCTTTCACTTTTAATGCTTTCCTTTAATTCTCTCTTTAAATCTTCTTTTTCTCAATCATCTCACTTATGAGTTTTCACATTCTGATTTATGTTGTTTTTTATAGGTTCTATCATTACTTAATTACTTTTAGTTCATTTTGAAACATTAAGCTTTTTGTCTGTTTTGTGGGCACATTTTCCTGGTATGCTTCCATTATCGGAGGGATTTATTTCACTCTCTATTCTCTCATTTTTATACTATTTTTATGTGGGATTCTGTAGTTTTCTTTGGCTGTTGTTCATTTTGAAGTGAAATGACTTTTTCTGTACTTTTTGATGAGAAGAGTGGGCTAGAACAGCTACCTCTTTTGCCACTTTAATGAAGAAATGGCCTTAAACATTCTTAGATATTTCTGCTCTGTCATTTTCCCCAATTTTCTTTTCTCTTTTCTTTGCCCTCATAGTGCCTGTTCTGCTCACTTTGGTTTATAATCCCAGCAGGTTCACCTCAGTGCTAAGCTTTACGATGTAAAGGTTGTCTTATCTGTTTTGAGAGTTTATAGGCCTCAGACCCCAAAGCTGTCTAGGACCATTGATCATATGTTGGACATCTTGCACTCATCAATTGATCTGAAACTTTCAAAATCCTCTCCCATTTTCTCCTGCTGTTCTGAACAAGGCCCACTGTGCTTTCCAGTGAATATCTGATAGTGGGTTGGGGGTTTCCAGTTCTTGGGGTTATCACTGGTACCTTTGCCTTTTTTCTGATTTCTCCTGCATAGTTTATTTATTTATTTATTTTTGGCTGCGTTGGGTCTTTGTTGCTGCGCGTGGGCTTTCTCTAGGTGTGGTGAGTGGGGGCTACTCTTCGTTGCGGTGTGCAGGCTTCTCATTGCGGTGGGTTCTCTTGTCGCAGAGCACAGGCTCTAGGCATGCGGGCTTCAGTAGCTGTAGCATCCGGGCTCAGTAGTTGTGGCACAGGGGCTTAGTTGCTCCGCGGCATGTGGGATCTTCCAGGACCAGGACTCGAGCCCATGTCCCCTGCATTGGCAGGCGGATTCTTAACCACTATACCACCAGGGAAGTCCTCTCCCACATAAGTTTTGATACTGTATGGGTCTTGTAGTTTTTATTTAGCCACACCCAATCATCTTTTGGATTTGTGGGGAGATCTTGTAACCTAGTACTATTGTAGATGTAGTCCATGGGGTCTTATTTTTCCTACTATAGTTGCTCTATTTTAATGGGAGGATTATGGGACCTTCCAGATTTTCCAGAATACTTGAAAAATCACCTAGGTGTATAGAAGAGAGGGCTGGAAAGAAGGGGGCAGGAAAGAAAGAGAAAGACTTCCAAATAAAAATAGCAGTGGGAAAGCATGAAGGTGTAAAACACCGTGATGCAATAGCAGAGCTATATTCTGGTTCGGTATGCTTCCAGTAGGGGGTTTGTGTGAGGTAATGGAAGGAATGAACCATGGAGGCCGATGGAGCTGATCACAATGAGCCATGTGTGCTAAACTGGGAAGTTGGAACTTTAATGCTATAGGGAGTTGTTGAAGTGTGTAAAGCAAGGAGTTGACATTAGATTACTAATTCAGAAAGGTTTCTCTGGCAGCAGTGTAGAGAATGGTCTTGAAGTAGTCCAGAGGGTAGATAGGACCCTTCCTCCTTCCACATATCCGGCAACTATGGCAAAGCGAGAAGTGATGATGGACTAAACCAAGGCAGTGGCAGATGGAGCAGAGATGCTGTTTGTGAGGTTAAATCTACAGGGTATATGGTTAACGGTTGAATATGAAGGGATGGGGTTGGGTGAGAGGTAGGGTGAATCTTAGGTTCCTGGGCAGTACCTTGACTCCTAAGATACTACACATTCTACTTTGTATGGTTCTCATTCTTGCTGAATTGTTCTAATACTTCTCAAAATGGTGCTTTTGGAGATGGACGTTTGTCTGATTGTACCCTGCAAGCTTAGTGATAGATAGGATTTGGTTATAAGACTTACTTTAGAACTTCTATAAACATAGTCTGCAATCTACAAAATAGTACAAAGAAGACATAGGATTATTTTTCCTTAATGCACATCTGAACTGGCTATCTCTCTGCCAGAATTTGATTACAGCATTTATATTTATATTTATATTAGCATTCCAGTTGTCTTCATCAAGAAGAGGGAAGAATAAGATAGATGTAGAAAGAGGCAGGAAGTTGAGATGGGTATTCTGGACTCGATTGTGACTTCACAGAAATTAGAGAATGGAAAGAAGGTACAGAAAAATAACTGGAACTTTGCTCCTGTTCCTTCCACCCATCTCCAACAGATCCTCTATACTTACTACTCAAGTAGCAGCAGGAGGGACATCATCTGGGGGCTTGTTACCAATGCAGACTCTCAGGTCCCACCTGAGACCAATGAATCAATATCTGCCTTTCAACAAGATCTCGAGGTGATTCCTCTGAACATTAAAGGTTGAGAATCACTGCCCGAGACCATGTTAGGAAGTGAACTTTTTGTGATTCTACCTTAACTTTCTTAGAATAGCAAGATACTGTATTGAATGAATATTCAATACTCTATAGGAACTTGAAAGAGTTAGTGTAAGGAGAGAGTATAATATAGCAATTTAAGGATTTGTGCTCTCTGTGGAGGCAGTTAATGTACATTCGAATCTGGCTTCACAACTAATTAGTTATGTGACTATGGGAAAGATACTTGATTTTTCTACAGGTTGGTGTCTTCATTTGTAAACGCGAATTAAGAGTTCTTACCTCTTAAGATTGTTGTGAGGCTCAAATGAGACAGTATTTGTGAAGTGGTTAGCACAGTTCCTTGTGCACAGGAATGCATCACAAATATTAGCTACCATTGTTAAAACTTAATAGTTTAAAATGTCTTACGTGCATCTTGGATGTATTTAATGCCTTGTTAGAAGTAACAATATAGTGTGCAGGGACCTTATTCTTTTCAAATGAGCAACATTCTTGGAGAATATGTTAGTGTACAAGGACCTGCAGGTACTTCTCAGAGAAAGTAAATCTTTAATACGGTGGTTGTATGTATTTGTGTTATGACAATTTCCTGGAAAAAAAAGAAATATCCACATTAGAACTTAAAAAATATTTTATTCAAGGATTTTCTTGTATAATCTCATACAACCGGTCTAGGTGAACTATACAGAAAAATCCCCTTTCTTTAAAAAAATCTTGAACTTTAGAAAGCTTGAATCATTCTTCATGTTTCTATCTGCTTTTTAAATATTTTTTTGCCGTCTATGTCCTGATGAAATCCTGATGAAATTTCACATTAGATGCTGAGTGACCCAGCTACTCTATATGTCCTGAAACATTCTGAGCCAATTATTTCAGGAAGAAGCAACAATCATACAAAACATCGTATCTAACCCTAAGCAAACAAACAACACTAAAACAAACCCTTAGATTTTCATAGGCTTCGGGAACCCATCCGACTTATTCTGTAATCACCCACACATTTTAAAAGCAATGTTATTATTCCCTAGCAAGGATTTTAAACTAGAGAGGCCTATGCAATGGAACGTAGAACAAAGTCAGAGAAATAAACCCCAGACCGTCTTTGTTTCTTATTGCAAAGCTCAGCATTTTTATGTTCCCTCATCAACAAAAAGACTCCCCCCTACACACCCTTGGTGCTTTCTATTTATGTTCACCTGCTACTCAATTAACACCCCATCAAACAGCACACTTGCAGGGGGTTTATTGTCAGACCATTGCACTACAGTGCTTAACCCTCTATCTCACCTATATTACACATGGAGTTAAAAACAGTCCCCTGACTGTGCTAGGAAAACATGTCTTTTCATTTAGTGTTTGGGTAAGGTTTTCCTTGTGCAAATTATCCTCGGTGTTCATAAAGTTATAACTGTATCTACATGTGTCTGACATTTATTACCTTCCATTGGACTGTAAAACACACTTTTCTAACTGTGTCTGCTGACATGTTACATAAAATAAACTTAAAATATTACCTATAAATTAATTAGCATTTTCCCTCTATTAAGAAAAGCTGATGAAGGCTTAGCAACACTGCTTTAGTATAGTTAGAAGTTTTAATTGGTTTCTACCTGAAAGACAATGGGATTATTCTTAACCATTTATTTTTCATTTGGTTATATTTATGTATTTATATTAGCTAAGGAATACATATTCATTTGTAGAAAATTAAGGAAGTATGGAAAAGTTTCAAGAAGAAAATGAACACCTCTTCCCCAAAATCATTTTCGTAATTTCATAACCCCTACTGTTATTTTGGTCTTTTTTCTTAAATATATAAATAACTATTAATTATTTTCTATAAATACCTATCAGTTTATAAGTATTATGTTTATAGATAATTATTTTTATATACCCAGTACTTTACATAAATGTAGTTTTCATACAAAATTTGGCAATGAGCTTATATTTTATACTTTGTTTTATATCCAGTCCTCTTAATATTCTGTAACTGTCGTGTCCCATGTAGTTATACTCATTTTAAACTTGGATTTTAATACTGGATAAGTCATTTGTCTTATGAAGGTGCCATGATGTTTTCACCATTTACATGAGTTCAAAAGTTTTGCTGATTATATCTTTAAAAGAAATTCCTAGGAGTGAAACACTGTATTGAAGACCCTTAAAACATCTTGTCAGAATGCCTTCCTGAAAGGCTGTAAAATGTTACATGTCCACATTATACCCTGATCAACTGTCTGCGTCTTTATTCCTGTCCTGCCCCTAGGTTCTTCAAAACCTCTTTTTATAGATTCCATATATATGTGTTAGCATAAGGTACTTGTTTTTCTCTTTCTGAGTTACTTCACTCTGTATGACAGTTTCTAGGTACTACAAATAGCTCAATTTCATTTCTTTTTAGGGCTGAATAATATTCCATATATAATATTCCATTGTATACACGTGCCACATCTTCTTTCTCCATTAAACTGTTGAAGGAAACTTAGGTTGCTTCCATGTCCTGGCTATTGTAAATAGAGCTGCAATGAACATTGTGGTACATGACTTTTTTTTTTTTTTTTTTTGCGGTACACGGGCCTCTCACTGTTGTGGCCTCTCCCATTGCGGAGCAGAGGCTCCAGACGCGCAGGCTCAGTGGCCATGGCTCACGGGCCCAGCCGCTCTGCGGCACGTGGGATCCTCCCAGACCGGGGCACGAACCCGTGTCCCCTGCATCGGCAGGCGGACTCTCAACCACTGCGCCACCAGGGAAACCCACATGACTCTTTTTGAATTATGGTTTTCTCAGGGTATATGCGCAGTAGTGGGATTGCTGGGTTGTATGGTAGTTATATTTTTAGGTTTTTGCGGAACCTCCATACTGTTCTCCACAGTGGTTGCAGCAATTTACATTCCCATGAACAGTGCAAGACGGTTCTCTTATCTCCACACCCTCTCCAGCATTTACTGTTTGTAGATTTTTTGATGATGGCCATTCTGACCGGCGTGAGGTGATACCTCATTGTAGTTTTGATTTGCATTTCTCTAATAATTAGTGATGTTGAGCATCCTTTCATGCGTTTGTTGGCAATCTGTATATCTTCTTTGGAGAAAAGTCTACTTAGATCTTCTCCCCGTTTTTGGATTGGGTTGTTTGTTTTTTTGATATTGAGCTGCATGAGCTGCTTGTATGTTTTGGAGATTAATCCTTTGTCAGTTGCTTCATTTGCAAATATTTTATCCCATACTGAGGGTTGTCTTTGCATCTTGTTTATGGTTTCCTTTGCTGTGCAAAAGCTTTGAAGTTTCATTAGGTCCCATTTGTTTATTTTTGTTTTCATTTCCATTTCTCTAGGAGGTGGGTCAAAAAGGACCTGGCTTCTAAGAGTTTTTTTTTTTTTTAATAAATTTAATTAATTAATTTTTGGCTGTGTTGGATCTTCATTGCTGCATGTGGGCTTTCTCTAGTGCAGCGAGTGCGGGCTTCTCATTGCGGTGGCTTCTCTTGTTGTGGAGCACGGGCTGTAGGCGTGCGGACTTCCGTGGTTGTGGCTCTTGAACTCTAGAGCTCAGGCTGAGTAGTTGTGGCACACAGGCTTAGTTGCTCAGTGGCATGTGGGATCTTCCAGGACCAGGGCTCGAACCCATGTTCCCTGCATTGGCAGGCAGATTCTTAACCACTGCACCACCAGGGAAACCCCTCTCTAACAGTTTTATAGTGTCTGCCCTTACATTTAGGTCTTTAATCCATTTTGAATTTATATTTGTGTATGGTGATAGGAAGCATTCTAATATCATTCTTTTACATGTAGCTGTCCAGTTTTCACTGCACCACTTATTGAAGAGGCTCTCTTTTCTCCATTGTATATTCTTGCCTTCTTTATTAAACATAAGGTGACCATATGTGCGTGGGTTTATCTCTGGGCTTTCTATCCTGTTCCATTGATGTATATTTCTGGTTTTTTGCCAGTACCATACTGTCTTGATTACTGTAGCTTTGTAGTGGAGTCTGAAGTCAGGGAGCCTGATTCCTCCACCTCCATTTTTCTTCCTCAAGATTGCTTTGACTATTCGGGGTCTTTTGTGTTTCCATAGAAATTGTGAAATTTTTTGTTCTATTTCTGTGAAAAATGCCAGTGGTAGTTTGATAGGGATTGCATTGAATCTGTAGATTGCTTTGGTTAGTAGACTCATTTTCACAATATTGATTCTTCCAATCCAAGAACATGGTGTATCCCTCCATCTATTTGTATCATCTTTAATTTTTTTCATCAGTGTCTTATAATTTTCTGCATAGAGGTCCTTTGTCTTCTTACGTAGGTTTATTCCTAGGTATTTTATTCTTTTTGTTGCAGTGGTAAATGGGAGTGTTTCCTCAATTTCTCTTTCAGATTTTTCATCATTAGTGTATAGGAATGCAAGAGATTTCTGTGCATTAATTTTGTATCCTGCTACTTTACTAAATTCATTGATTAGCTCTAGTAGTTTTGTGGTAGGATCTTTAGTAGGATTCTCTATGTGTAGTATCATGTCATCTACAGACAGTGACAGCTTTACTTCTTCTTTTCTGATTTGGATTCCTTTTATTTCTTTTTTTTCTCTGATATGGCTAAAACTTCCAAACTATGTTGAACAATAGCGGTGAGAGTGGGCAACCTTGTCTTGTTCCTGATCTTAGTGGGAATTGTTTGTTTTTCACCATTGAGAACGATGTTGGCTGTGAGTTTGTCATATATGGCCCTTATTATATTGACGTAAGTTCCCTCTTTGCCTACTTCCTGGAGGGTTTTTATCATAAATGGTGTTGAATTTTGTCCAAAGCTTTTTCTTCATCTATTGAGATGATCATATGGTTTTTCTCCTTCAATTTGTTAATAGGATGTATCACATTGATTGATTTGCATATATTGAAGAATCCTAGCGTTCCTGGGATAAACCCCGCTTGATATGGTGTGTGATCCTTTTAATGTGTTGTTGGATTCTGTTTGCTAGTATTTTGTTGAGGGTTTTTGCATCTATGTTCATCAGTGATATTGGCCTGTAGTTTTCTTTCTTTGTGACATATTTGTCTGGTTTTGGTATCAGGGTGATGGTGGCCTCGTAGAATGAGTTTGGGAGTGGTCCTCCCTATGCTATATTTTGGAAGAGTTTGAGAAGGGTAGGTGTTAGCTCTTCCCTAAATGTTTGATAGAATTTGCCTGTGAAGCCATCTGGTCCTGGGCTTTTGTTTGTTGGAAGATTTTTAATCACAGTCTCAATTTCAGTGCTTGTGATTGGTCTGTTTATATTTTCTCTTTCTTCCTGGTTCAGTCTCAGAAAGTTGTGCTTTTCTAAGAATTTGTCCATTTCTTCCAGGTTGCCCATTTTATTGGCATATAGTTGCTTGTAGTAATCTCTCATGATCCTTTGTATTTCTGTAGTGTCAGTTGTTACTTCTCCTTCTTCATTTCTAATTCTGTTGATTTAAGTCTTCTCCCTTTTTTGTTGATTAGTCTGGCTAATGGTTTATCAATTTTATCGTCTCAAAGAACCAGCTTTTAGTCTTATTGATCTTTGCTATCATTTCCTTCATTTCTTTTTCATTTATTTCTGATCTGATCTTTATGATTTCTTTCCTTCTGCTAACTTTGGGGCTTTTTGTTCTTCTTTCTCTAATGGCTTTAGGTGTAACGTTAGGTTGTTTATTTGAGATGTTTCTTGTTCCTTGAGGTAGAATTGCATTGCTATAAACTTCCCTCTAAAACTGCTTTTGCTGCATCCCATAGGTTATGGGTCATTGTGTTTTCATTGTCATTTGTTTCTAGGTATAGTTTTTGATTCCCTCTTTGATTTATTCAGTGATTTCATGTTATTTAGTAGCATATTGTTTAGCCTCCATGTGTTTGTATTTTTTACAGATTTTTCACTGTAATTGATATGTAATCTCATAGCCTTGTGGTTGGAAAAGATACTTGATACAATTTCAGGTTTTTCCCTTTCATCACTTTAAATATGTCTTGTCACTCCCTCCTGGCTTGCAGAGTTTCTGCTGAAAGATCAGCTGTTAACCTTATGGTGATTCCCTTGTATGTTATTTGTTGTTTTTCCCTTGCCGCTTTTAATATTTTTTGTTTGTATTTAATTTTTGATAGTTTCATTAATATGTGTCTTGGCGTGTTTCTCCTTGGATTTATCCTGTATGGGACTCTCTGTGCTTCCCGGACTTGATTGACTATTTCCTTTCCCATATTAGAGAAGTTTTCAACTATAATCTCTTCAAATATTTTCTCAGTCCCTCTCTTTTTCTCTTCCTCTTCTGGGATCCCTAGAATTCGAATGTTGGTGCATTTAATGTTGTCCTAGAGGTCTCTAAGACTGTCCTCAATTCTTTTCATTCTTTTTTCTTTATTCTGCTCTGCGGTAGTTATTTCCACTATTTTATCTTCCAGGTCACTTTGCCATTCTTCTGCCTCAGTTATCTGATATTGATTCCTTCTAGAGAATTTTTAATTTCATTTTTTGTATTGTTCATCATTGTTTATTTGCTCTTTAGTTCTTCTACATCTTTGTTAAACGTTTGTTGTATTTTCTCCATTCTATTTCCAAGATTTTGGATCATCTTTACTATCATTATTCTGAATTCTTTTTCAGGTAGACTGCCTGTTTCCTCTTCATTTGTTTGCTCTGATGGGTTTTTTCCTTGCTCCTTCACCTGCTGTGTGTTTCTCTGTCTTCTCATTTTGCTTAATTTACTGTGTTTGGAGTCTGCTTTTCACAGGCTGCAGGTTCGTAATTCCCGTTGTTTTCGGTGTCTGCCCCCAGTGGCTAAAGTTGGTTCTGTGGGTTGTGTAGGCTTCCTGGTGGAGGGGACTGGTGCCTGTGTTCTGGTGGATGAGGCTGGATCTTGTCTTTCTGATGGGCAGGACCACATTCAGTGGTGTGTTTTGGGGTGTCAGTGAGCTTATTATGGTTTGAGGCAGCCTTTCTGCTGATGGGTGGGGTTGTGTTCCTGTCTTGCTAGTTGTCTGGGTGTCCAGCACTGGAGCTTGCTGGTCATTGAGTGGAGCTGGGTCTTAGCGTTGAGATGGAGATCTCTGGGAGAGCTTTCATCATTTGATATTACATGGAGCTGGGAGGTCTCTCGTGGACCAATGTCGTGAGCTCAGCTCTCCCACCTAGAGGCACAGGCCTGACACCCGGCCAGAGTACCAAGACCCTGTCAGCCACATGGCAGGGGTGAGTGGCCGGGGGGCCAACTTAGAGTCCATCTGCCACACTGAGATACCTTAGCTTTACTAGGAATAAGTGAGTCCTCTTCTCCAACAGCAACATTAGTGAGAGGTGTCTTTTTTTTTTTTCCTTTATGCTTAGTCGGGTTTCACCTGCTCACAGGGGGCTACCTGCAGAGGCCTCGCACCCAGCTCTTCCAACCAGAGTTCCTTCTCACAGATTCTTGTATCTCACATCTTCCTTTTTTGAATTCTTGCATGCTTTAAAATTTAGACTTCATACTTTTTTAGACTACACTTGAATGGTAGTTTTCTGTGCATAAATTAGGGGTTAAATTTTTTTTTATGATTTTGAAGTCATTTCCCCATTGTATTTTAGCATCAAATGTTATAAATATGATGTCTGACTGACATGATTTTTTTTCTTTGAAGATATAATGAATCAGTACTATCTGGTTAATGGACTGCATGCTTATAATCAGAAATCATACTTGAATCATTGCCATATGCAAAGTTGATATACCTTCAAGATATAGACACAGAGTTGTAGCACAGCACATGGGAAGGATACTGAGCAGCCAGCAGTTTAGAACAGCTGCTCTGATTTCCATCAGTCCTACAGGGGTGCACTAGCCAGTGGGCCTTAGACCAAGTGATCTACAGAGAAGTCTTAATCAAGTGTAAAAGTCTGGGGAACCAACCAAAAATCTGGTGACTCATTCTACACACTTTTTCCTTGTGTGTGAGACATAGTGGTATATAGCTTAAGTAATACACCATTCAGTGTAAAGAACTTAATATACTAAATTCAGTAACATGCATATAACTCAACAAGATACATACTAGTCAAATCTATATTCTGCTCATTCGTGCCTTCGGATGACTGTCCTTTCTGGTGTCACAGTCTGAACATTAATCATAAAACTAATCTCTACCATAGTAGCTAGACTTTTTTCCTCTCTGAAAACTTTTCTTTCCATGTTATGCTAAGGTTTTAGAACAGAAATGTCCAACTATACCTATTTTTCATATTCATTCTGTTGGGCAATTGATGAATCTTTTCAGTCTTAAGAAATTCAGGAAAATATGTTTTATAATTTCATTATTTATTTTATCCTTTTTCTTCTTCTATCCTTCTATGACTTCTATTAGAAGATATTGAAAATTCTATATCCATTCTCCATGTCACTTAACTTTTTGATTGGTTATACTTTATCAGAGGCTGGTACTGTTGATGCTCCACCCAGATTCCAAGTGTCACTATTACTGATTTATGGAGCACATTTCCCAACTGCTACCTGAATTGTTGCTGACAATTCATACCTATAAGCTTCTTTAGAGAATTTTCTTGGTCACTTGTAGCTGCTTTGCTTGTAAAATGTCCAGTGTCCAGGGACTACCAATGTATTATATAAAAGCCCAAATCTTTTGCCTCAAGTTGAGACAAAGTCTCTGGTGCAGTTTTTTTTTTCTGAGTGCTCCCTGAAACAGAATGAAGCTAGACATCATTTGAACTCATGTTCTTGCTTAACTTCTTCCTATTTTCTTTTCTGCTTCCCTCCTCCCTTATAAGTTTGCCTTGAGAGCACTCCCTTAACAAATCACTTACAGGCAAATCCTTGTCTCAAGTTCTGCTTCTATAGAATCATATGGTCTCTTTATTTTTTTGCATTCTGTTCCAGTGAAATTTTTAGTTCCATCTCCAAGGTCACTAAATTTTATCTTTGGCTGTGTCTATTTGGTAATTTTGCCTATCTATGAAATTTTTCATTTTGTTAATTAAAATTTTAATTGACAGAAATTTCCCTGAAATGTTTATGGTTGAAATGGGTATCATATATGGGAGTTCTTTAAAATAAATCGGGATGGAGGGTTAAGTGGGAGTTTAAATGAAATACGATGAGCCATGAGTTGATAATTGTTGAAGGTGGGTGAGAAGAATATGGGCATTAATTATATCATCACTTCTTTGAATATGTTTAACGTATTTCACAATAAAACCTTGTTTTAAAATGATCTCTTGGTTGCTTTTCATTTTTCATGGATATAGTCTTTAAATTTCTCTGAGATTATTAAAGATGGTTATGCCTAATTTACATTATTTGCCCAATTCAGTTTGTGTGTGTGTTTCATCTTACTTCTGGGGGTTTTCTTTTGGTGACATGTTTCTCTTCATGGGGTTAGTTTTCCTCAGATAAGGATAGCAAATAGTTGCGATTTTTAAAATTTTGTGATCATCTTTGAATGTGAGAATCCCTGTTGATTGGCCTGTTGTTCTGATAGCAACTGCCTTCACTCTCTGCTATGTTTTGCTTGTAAAAGCGTAAATACAGGTTGTTGTTGGAGGGTGGTTTCAGTGAGGATGAGTCTCACTTTGTTTATTTTCTCCAATCGCAACTTTCTTCTTGGTGAAAGTTGTAGGGCTCCTTGTACCCACTAACTGTTGCTTTTAAAACTTCTTCTTCCCAAACAACCCTTACTACATAATGATCTATTTCCATATATTTTTAGTTATAATTTTCTTCAGCTTTAGTTTTTCATAAATCTAATACTGTCTCCTTTCCACCTTACAAAGATTCTCTTCCTGCACTGTTATAAATCAATTATTTGAAAAAAACCCTTTTTGTGTGTGTGTTATTTCATGGTATTTGTGATAAGGAGGAAAGGGAGTCGTATGATCAGAGTTCACCATCTTGATCCAATTCCTCTTTTATATCCATTGTGGCTTATAATTCTATTGTTGCAATTCATTTCTTTCTCATCTAATTTATTATTTTTGCATCTCATAGTTTTTGTGTTTTGTTTTTGTTTTTGTCTCAGCTTGTTATTTCCTCATGGCTTTATGTTTCTGTGTCGTACTTTTGCATGCTATTGAAGATGCTAGATGCCTTTTCCCAAGTTTGTTCTGGTTCTTATACTAGATTATTTTCCAAGGAGAGCTTAACTCTGGTTCTTCATGGTGACAGTTCCTTTCCCATGATTGTGTTTTTCACAGGCTCCACTCCATGTTGTTCGTTTTCTTTTATTTTTCCTATCCGTGATAAGGTAATTCCCGTTATTGGTCAACACCCAAGGTATGGGGCTGTTCCGTGACTTTACTCATAGTCCCCTTTGGTGCAGGTAGAATCTCCTTTACAGCAGTAGGGCAGAAGAGCAGGTTGACTCAGGAGCTCAGAGCACAGTTCCCAGTGTCCAGTGCCTAGGGGTTGTTTCTCTGGTGTGGCTCCTTGGATGGATGCAGGAGGACACTCCCGGATGCCCATTTCAATTTCTCTAATACTCACCATCCCAGATCCTCTCCACTCATAGAGTCTAGATCTAAAGCTTTTCTGGTCAGGGCTAAACCTCACAGAAGCACTGTGCCAAAACCCGTCCTTTTCCACCTGTGTGTTTCTAGGTCTGAATGAAAATAGAGATTAATTTATTCAGCTACTTAACGGTTATGATCTGCTTTCTCCATACTTCACTGGAGAACTGGGTCTGGGAGTGGGAAGATGAAAATCTACTTTGTCTATCACAAAAGCAACATAGACCAGTAAACGAAGAGGTCACAGAATTCTGGAAGTTAGAGATTATCTGAAAAAGCAGGTAGTGAAGAAAGAAACTTTTCTATATTTTCTTTTTTCACATTGAATGGTGCTTCCCTATTTTGTCAATCTTATATCTAAGATTATCTTATCTCTAGGGTAAGTTTATTCTATATGCTAAAAATAATTTCTCTCATAGGGTTTGATTTGGGTGTTACTACGAAGTTTATTGTTTTGTTTTCATAGATATTCTGGTGGGAAGCTGTTTGAATGTCTACCTCAAGGACTGCTAGTAACTGTAGAAGTGCAGTTTAACTTTTCATTTCTGTTAAGCATTGATTTTTTCTTTACAACAAAGCTCATATCTTAAGTATAATTTTGCCAAAGCTTACCAATCCAGATTTTAAGCACATTTGACTCACCAATTTTATAGATGATGGAAGAAAATCATTTCAAACAAATCCTCATTACTTGACAAAATTTTGAGAGACACTGGTAATTCAACATTCCATGCAGTCCAATAGAATATTACCAGGAGTGACTCTCGCAGGTTCCTTCATTTTCCTTGTTTTTTCTTAAACAAAACTTGTTGACAAAGTATATGCTTGTGGCAACTTCACATATTGTATCACTTAAGGTAGCATTTTGCCTCTGCTTTTTATAAAATTAAGAAACACCAATATTATGGGGAGGAGAACCACATCTCTCCACATGTATATATTGCAATTACACTGTCACTGCTACTCCGAATTATCTATACAAATCTTTTCAGGAAATATGATCAATGCCCATAATTCTGAAATAAGTGTATGAAGATACAAAATGAAACAAATAATAGCATTTTAAATAAGGGCTGAAACATGAATCTGTCTCCTCCCCATTCGTTTTTTAAAGTAGGACTTCATTTTTCTTTTTTTTTTTAACATCTTTATTGGAGTATAATTGCTTTACAATAGTGTGTTATGTTCTGCTTTATAACACAGTGAATCAGCTATACATATACATATATCCCCATATCTCCTCCCTCTTGCGTCTCCCTCTCACCCTCCCTAACCCACCCCTCTAGGTAGCAACGAAGAACGGAGTTGATCTCCCTGTGTTATGCAGCTGCTTCCCACTAGCTATCTATTCTACATTTGGAACTGTATGTATGTCCATGCCACTCTCTCACTTCATCCCAGCTTACCCTTCCCACTACCCATGTCCTCAAGTCCATTCTCTACATGTGTCTTTATTCCTGTCCTGCCCCTAGGTTCTTCAGAACCATTCTTTTCTTTCTAGATTCCATATATATGTGTTAGCATACAGTATTTGTTTTTCTCTTTCTGACTTACTTCACTCTGTATGACAGATTCTAGGTCCATCCACCTCACTGCAAATAACTCAGTTTCGTTTCTTATTATGGCTGAGTAATATGCCATCGTATATAAGTGCCACATCTTCTTTATCCATTCATCTGTCGATGGACACTTAGGTTGCTTCCATGTCCTGGCTATTGTAAATAGAGCTGCAGTGAACATTGTGGTACATGACTCTTTTTGAATTATGGTTTTCTTGGTATATGCCCAGTAGTGGGATTGCTGGGTCATATGGTAGTTCAATTTTTTTTTTTTTTTTTTTTTTTTTTTGAGGAACCTACATACTGTTCTCCGTAGTGGCTGTATCAATTTACATTCCCACCAACAGTGCTAGAGGATTCCCTTTTCTCCACACCCTCTCCAGCATTTATTGTTCGTAGAATTTTTCATGATGGCCATTTTGACTGGTGTGAGGTGATACCTCATTGTAGTTTTGATCTTCATTTTTCTAATGATTAGTGATGTTGAGCATCCTTTCATGTGTTTGTTGGTCATCTGTATTTCTTCTTTGGAGAAATGTCTACTTAGGTCTTCTGCCCATTTTTGGGTTGGGTTGTTTGTTTTTTTGATATTGAGCTGCATGAGCTGCTTATAAAGATTGGAGGTTAATCCTTTGTTAGTTGCTTCATTTGCAAATATTTTCTCCCATACTGAGGGTTGTCTTTTCGTCTTATTTATGGTTTCCTTTGCTGTGCAAAAGCTTTGAAGTTTCATTAGGTCCCATTTGTTTATTTTTGTTTTTATTTCCATTCCTCTAGGAGCTGGGTCAAAAAGGATCTGGCTGTGATTTATGTCATAGAGTGTTCTGCCTATGTTTTCCTCTAAGAGTTTGATAGTGTCTGGCCTTACATTTAGGTCTTTAATCCATTTTGAGTTTATTTTTGTGTATGGTGTTAGGGAGTGTTCTAATTTCATTCTTTCACATGTAACTGTCCAGTTCTCCCAGCACCACTTACTGAAGAGGCTATTTTTTCTCCATTTTATATTCTTGCCTCCTTTATCAAAGATAAGGTGACCATATGTGTGTGGGTTTATATCTGGGCTTTCTATCCTGCTCCATTAATCTATATTTCTGTTTGTTTTTTTTTGCCAGTACCATACTGTCTTGAGTACTGTAGCTTTGTAGTAGAGTCTGAAGTCCAGGAGCCTGATTCCTCCAGCTCCATTTTTCTTTCTCAAGATTACTTTGACTATTCGGGGTCTTTTGTGTTTCCATACAAGTTGTGAAATTTTTTGTTCTAGTACTGTGAAAAATGCCATTGGTAGCTTGCTAGGGATTGCATTGAATCTGTAGATTGCTTTGGGTAGTATAGTCATTTTCACAAGGTTGATTCTTCCAAACCAAGAACGTGGTTTATCTCTCCATCTGTTTGTATCATCTTTTGTTTCTTTCATCAGTGTCTTATAGTTTTCTGCTTACAGGTCTTTTGTCTCCTTAGGTAAGTTTATTCCTAGGTATTTTATTCTTTTTGTTGCAGTGGTAATTGGGAGTGTTTCCTTAGTTTCTCTTTCAGCATTTTCATCATTAGTGTACAGGAATGCAAGAGATTACTGTGCATTAATTTTGTATCCTGCTGCTTTACCAAATTCATTGATTAGCTCTAGTAGTTTTCTTATAGCATCTTTAGAATTCTCTATGTATAACATCGTGTCATCTACAGACATTGACAGCTTTACTTCTTTTCCAATTTGGATTCCTTTTATTTCTTTTTCTTTTCTGATTGCTGTGGCTAAAATTTCCAAAACAATGTTGAATAATAGCAGTGAGAGTGGACAACCTTGTCTTGTTCCTGATTTTAGAGGAAATGGTTTCAGTTTTTCATGATTGAGAACGATGTGGGCTGTGGATTTGTCATATATGTCCTTTATTATGTTGAGGAAAGTTCCCTCTATGCCTACTTTCTGGAGGGTTTTTATCATAAATGGGTGTTGGACTTTGTCGAAAGCTTTTTCATCTATTGAGATGATCATATGGTTTTTCTCCTTCAATTTGTTAATATGGTTTATCATATTGATTGATTTGCATATATTGAAGAATCCTAGCATTCCTGGGATAAACCCCACTTGATCATGGTGTATGATCCTTTTAATGTGCTGTTGGATTCTGTTTGCTAGTATTTTGTTGAGGATTTTTGTGTCTATGTTCATCAGTGATATTGGCCTGTAGTTTTCTTTCTTTGTGTCATATTTGTCTGGTTTTGGTATCAGGGTGATGGTGGCCTCGTAGAATGAGTTTGGGAGTGGTCCTCCCTATGCTATATTTTGGAAGAGTTTGAGAAGGATAGGTGTTAGCTCTTCCCTAAATGTTTGATGGAATTTGCCTGTGAAGCCATCTGGTCCTGGGGCTTTTGTTTGCTGGAAGATTTTTAATCACAGTCTCAGTTTCAGTGCTTGTGATTGGTCTGTTTATATTTTCTCTTCTTCCTGGTTCAGTCTCAGAAGGTTGTGCTTTTCTAAGAATTTGTCCATTTCTTCCAGGTTGTCCATTTTATCGGAATATAGTTGCTTGTAGTAATCTCTCATGATCCTTTGTATTTCTTTAGTGTCAGTTGTTATTTCTCCTTTTTCATTTCTAATTCTATTGATTTGAGTCTTCTCCCTTTTTTTCTTGATGAGTCTGGCTAATGGTTTATCAATTTTGTTTATCTTCTCAAAGAACCAGCTTTTAGTTTTACTGATCTTTGCTATCATTCCCTTCATTTCTTTTTTATTTCTGATCTGATCTTTATGATTTCTTTTCTTCTGCTAATTTTGGGGTTTTTTTGTTCTTCTTTCTCTAATTGCATTAGGTGTACGGTTAGGTTGTGTATTTGAGATGTTTGTGTAAGATTAGGTTGTTTATTTGAGATGCTTCTTGTTTGTTGTGGTAGGATTGTATTGCTTTAAACTTTCTTCCTAGAACTGCTTTTGCTGCATGCTGTGGGTTTTGTGTCATCGTGTTTTCATTGTCATTTGTTCTAGGTATTTTGTGATTTCCTCTTTGATTTCTACAGTAATCCCTTGGTTATTTAGTAGCGTATTGGTTAGCCTCCATGTATCTGTACTTTTCACAGATTTTTTCTTGTAATTGATATCTAGTCTCATAGCATTGTGGTCAGAAAAGATACTTGATACGATTTTAATTTTCTTAAATTTACCGAGGCTTGATTTGTGACCCAAGATATGATATATCCTGGAGAATGTTCCATGAGCACTTGAGAAGAAATTGTATTCTGTTGTTTTTGGATGCAATGTCCTATAAATATCAATTAAGTCCATCTTGTTTAAAGTATCATTTAAAGCTTGGTTTTACTTATTTACTTTCATTTTGGATGATCTATCCACTGGTGAAAGTGGGGTGTTCAAGTTCCCTACTGATTGTGTTACTGTCAATTTCCCCTTTTATGGCTGTTAGTATTTGCCTTATGTATTGAGGTGCTTCTATGTTGGGTGCATAAATATCTACAATTGTTATATCTTCTTCTTTGATTGATCCCTTGATCATTATGTAGTATCCTTCTTTGTCTCTTGTAATAGTCTTTGTTTTAAAGTCTATTTTGTCTGATATGAGAATTGCTACTCCAGCTTTCTTTTGATTTCCATTTGCATGGAATATGTTTTTCCATCCCCTCACTTTCAGTCTGTATGTGTCCCTAGGTCTGAAGTGGGTCTCTTGTAGACAACATATATACAGGTCTTGTTTTTGTATCCATTCAGCCAGTCTATGTCTTTTGGTGGGAGCATTTAATCCCTTTACATTTAAGGTAATTTATCGATATGTATGTTCATATTATCATTTTCTTAATTCTTTTGTGTTTGGTTTTTTTTTTTTTTTGCGGTACGCATGCCTCTCACTGTTGTGGCCTCTCCCATTGAGGAGCACAGGCTCCGGACGTGCAGGCTCAGTGGCCATGGCTCACGGTCCTAGCCGCTCTGAGGCACGTGGGATCTTCTCAGACCGGGGCACGAACCCATGTCCCCTGCATCGGCAGGTAGACTCTCGACCACTGCGCCACCAGGGAAGCCCTGTGTTTGTTTTTGTAGGTCTTTTCATTCTCTTATGTTTCCTGACTAGAGAAGTTCCTTTAGCATTTGTTGTAAAGCTGGTTTGGTGGTGCTGAATTCTCTTAGCTTTTGTTTGTCTGTAAAGGTTTTGATTTCTCTGTCAAATGTGAATGAGATCCTTCCTGGGTAGAGTAATCTTGATTGTAGGTTCTTCCCTTTCATGGCTTTGAATATGTCCTGCTACTCCCTTCTGGCTTGCAAAGTTTCTGCTGAATGATTAGCTGTTAACCTTATGGGGATTCCCTTGTATGTTATTTGTTGTTTTTCCCTAGCTGCTTTTAATATTTTTTTTGTATTTAATTTTCGATAGTTTGATTAATATGTGTCTTGGTGTGCTTCTCCTTGGATTTATCCTGTATGGGATGCTCTGTGCTTCCTGGACTGGATTGACTATTTCCTTTCCCATATTAGGGAAGTTTTCAACTATAATCTCTTCAAATACTTTCTCAGCCCCTTTCTTTTTCTCTTCTTCTTCTGGGAACCCTAGAATTCAAGTGTTGTTGCCTTTCATGTTGTCCTAGAGGTGTCTGATACTGTCCTCAATTCTTTTCATTCTTTTTTCTTTATTCTGCTCTGTGGTAGTTATTTCCACTATTTTATCTTCCTGGTCACGTATCCGTTCTTCTGCCTCAGTTATTCTGCTATTGGTTCCTTCTGGAGAATTTTTAATTTCATTTACCATGTTACTCGTCATTGTTTGTTTGCTCTTTACTTCTTCTAGGTCCTTGTTAAATGTTTGTTGTATTTTCTCCATTCTATTTCCAAGATTTTGGATCATCTTTACTGTCATTACTCTGAATTCTTTTTCAGGTAGACTGCCTGTTTCCTCTTCAGTGGTTTGGTCTGATGGGTTTTTATCTTGCTCCTTCATCTGCTGTTTCTCTGTCTTCTCATTTTGCTTATTTTACTGTGTTTGGGGTCTCCTTTCACAGGCTGCAGATTCGTAGTTCCCGTTGTTTTTGGTGTCTGCCCCCAGTGGCTAAGGTTAGTTCAGTGGGTTGTGTAGGCTTCCTAGTGGAGGGGACTGGTGCCTGTGTTCTGGTGGATGAGGCTGGGTCTTGTCTTTCTGGTGCGCAGAGCTGCATCCCTTGGTGTGTTTTGGGGGTGTCTGTGACCTTATTTTGAGTTTTGGCAGCCTTTCTGCTAATGGGTGGTGTTGTATTCCTGTCTTGCTAGTTGTTTGGCATAGGGTGTCCAGCACTGTACTTCCTAGTCATTGAGTGGAGCTGGGTCTTAGCATTGAGATGGAGATCTCTGGGAGAGCTGTTGCTGTTTGATATTATGTGAAACCAGGAAGTCTGTGATGAACCAGTGTCCTGAACTCTGCTCTTCTCCCTCAGAGGTACAGACCTGATACCCGGCCAGAGCACCAAGACACCCTCAGCCACAAGGCTGAGAACAAAAGTGAGGGGGGGGGGGAGAGAAGGAAGGAAGGAAGGAAAAAAAGAAAAAAAAGAAAGAGAGAAAGGAAGGAAGAAAGAGAGAATAAAATAGTGTTAAAATTAAAATTTTAAAAAAATTATTAAATGTTAAAAAAATTAAAAAGTATTAAAAAAAAAAGAAAGGAAGAAAGAAGAGAGCAACCAAACCAAAAAAGAAATCCACCAATGATAGCAAGTGCTAAAAAGTGTACTAGAAAAAAAAGAAAAAATGGACAAACAGAACCCTAGGGGAAATTGTAAAAGCAAAGCTATATAGACAAAATCACACGAAGAAGCATCCACATATGCACTCACAAAAAGAGAAAAAGGAAAAAAAAATATATCTGTATATAAAAAAGGAAGAGAGCCACCAAATCAATAAATAAATCTACCAATGATATTAAACTGTAAATACTAAACTAAGATAAACATAAAACCAGAAACAGATTAGATGTAGACAGCAAACCCCAAGTCTACAGTTGCTCCCAAAGTCCCCTGCCTCAATTTTGGGGTGATTCGTTGTCTATTCAGGTATTCCACAGATGCAGGATACATCAAGTTGATTGTGGGGATTAAATCCACTGCTCCTCAGGCTGCTGGGAGAAATTTCCCTTTCTCTTCTTTCTTCGTACAGCTCCTGGGGTTCAGCTTTGGGTTTGGCCCCACCTTGAGTGTAGGTCGCCGGAGGGTGTCTGTTCTTTGCTCAGATGGGATTCTTTTAAAGTAGCAGCTGATTAGGGGACTCTGGCTCCTTCAGGCCAGGGAGAGTGAGCCTGCAGTGCCAGAGGCCGGCATGATGTTGCAACTACGGAATGCGGGACGAGCCTCCAGTGCCAGAGGCTGGCATGATGTTGCAACTGCCTAATGTGTGTGTTGTGTGTTCTCCTGGGGAAGTTGCCCCTGGATCACGGGACCCTGGCAGTGGCGGGCTGCAGAGGCTCCTGGGAGGGAAGATGTGGATAGTGACCTGTGCTTGCACACGGGCTTCTTGGTTGCTGCAGCAGCAGCCTTAGCATTTCATGCCCGTCTCTGGTGTCCACGCTGATAGCCATGGCTCATGCCCGTTTCTGGAGCCCATTTAGGCGGTGCTCTGAATCCCCTCTCCTTGAGCACCCCGAAACAATGTTCTCTTGCCTCTTAGGCAGGTCCAGACTTTTTCCCGTACTCCTTCCTGGCTAACTGTGGTGCACTAGCCCCCTTCAGGCTGTGTTCATGCAGCCAACCCCAGTCCTCTCCCTGGGATCTGAGCTCTGAAGCCTGAACCTCAGCTCCCAGCCCCCACCTGCCCCAGCAGGTGAGCAGACAAGCCTTTCAGGCTGGTGAGTGCTGGTTGGCACTGATCCTCTGTTCGGGAATCTCACTGCTTCACCCTCTTCACCCCTGTTGCTGGTCTCTCCTCCATGGCTCTGAAGCTCCCCTCTCCCCGCCCCCATTTCTGCCAGTGAAGGGGCTTCCTAGTGTGTGGAAACTTTTCCTCCTTCACAGCTCCCTCCCAGAAGGGCAGGTCCCATCCCTATTCTTCTGTCTCTGTTTTTTTTTTTTTCTTTTGCCTTACCCAGGTACGTGGGGAGTTTCTTGCCTTTTGGGAAGTCTGAGGTCTTCTGCCAGAGTTCAGTAGGTGTTCTGTAGGAGTTGTTCCACATATAGATGTATTTTTGATGTATTTGTGGGGAGGAAGGTGCTCTCCACGTCTTACTCCTCTACCATCTTGAGGGTCTCTGGACTTCGTTTTTCTTTAACCACCAAATACTTCAGATGTTGAATTTTGTAAAGGGAACTTCTTATTTTTAAGCATTTCAAACTTTTCCTAAACATTTTGAAAGGTTCAAATGAAGTTTCTACAATATGATTAGTATTCTTCATACTTGATACAGCCTGGATATAATTTCTTTATTAGATTCACTGAGATATTGTCACAACAGTTTTTCAAATGACTTAGAAATATGCTTTTAAAACAGTATATCTAACATAATTATGCACTGAAACTATTAAAAAATTTACCATCTTGGAGACTTTAATTTTGAATTTGATCTGTGAATTACCATTTTTCCAGAATAGTGGAAGAGGGTATTCTTCCACTGGCAGGGTATATCTGATACAGCCTGTATTCCTTACTGTCCACTGTGTGGTAAGTGTCTGACTATGATCTTAATCTCACTATTAATTGCTAGGGCTGGTTTGGTGCTCTGCTTCTAATGAACCTCTGAGTACTATGCTAAAATGATGATAAGGATTGTTTGTTATTGTCCTTAGTGATCCCAGGAACTTGGCTAATTAAAACTCGAGTTTCTATAAACACATGCTGACTCCTCAGTGAATTTCTAGGCTATAGCACTCTCAGGAATGTAAAGCCATTGGTCCGTATAATCTTTAAATGCTCCCTGGCACAACTGTGAACCCCTGGCAAGAGTATACACATAAAAAGATGATGCTTATGGCACAGAGCTGGACTATAGATTTTTAGACCACTAACATATGTTTCCCCTTTGGAGGCCTGGAAGTGAATTATTAGGAAAAAAAACCACCTCACATTATATTTTATCTATATTTTTGGTGGAATGAATCTAGATTAAGTAGCTTTATAGAATTCTAGGTAACAGTCAGATGGCTTTCCCCTTTTCGTAATGTGATATCTGTTTTTAAATAATATGTTTCTTTTTTCTAATTATGAAAGAACTACATGTTTATTATAAGAAATATAAAAAAGGGCTGAATTAAAAAGAAAATAAAAATACTCAGAGAAAAACCTTATTAACAATGGAGAAAATATCTTTCAAGTCATTTTTAAATTAGTTGTTAATTACACAGGCAATACCTGAACACCTCCTCTCTGTATAAAATTAAATTACTAAAAATAGAGTTAAAGTCCACCTGAATCACCATATAAAATTCCAGTCCCTATACAGTTATCATTTTTTTCTATTTTGCACACATACATACATACACAATATTGTTTTGGGAGGTATTGAATTTATAGATTGAATTGGAGAAAAATTGACATGTTTTGCAATATGGGACATTCACCTCAATGGAAGTGGTATTTCTCCTTAGACAGTCTTCTTTCATGTCCTTCAGTAAAAATACATAGTTTTCTCTATAAAAGTTTTATGTATTATTCCCAGGTATTCTATAATATTTTTAACTCTTCTGAATGGATTTTGCATTACATATTCAAATTGGTTATTGTTGGTTTGGAAGAAAGATGTGAAAACTGTCTCAAGCTATTCAGGCTGCTATAACAAAAATACCATAGACTGGGGGGCTTTAACAACAAACATTTATTTCTCATAGTTCTGGAGGCTGAGAAGTCGAAGATCAAGGCACAGGTAGATTCATTGTCTGATGAGGACCTGCTTCCTGAATTCATAGAGGGCAGTTGTCTTCTCACTGTGTCCTCACATGGCAGAAAAAGCAATAGAGCTTCTGGGGTCTCTTTCATAAGGGCACTAATTCCATTCGTGAAGCCTCCATCCCCATGACCTCATCACTTCTCAAAGGCTCCACCTTCTAATACCATCACCTTGTTGTTAGGATTTCAACATATGAATTTTGAGGGAACACAGTCTGTATCAGAAGCCCTTCATTATAAAGAGGATGTAAAATCAGAAATATACATTTCTTCTCTAGAAATAGAAATCAACTTCCAGCTTAAATGTCAAAGATAAGGTCTCAAAAACAAATCCATTTTTCCTCAAGTTTCTGACTGCAGTAGAAGATACAAATTCTCCTATTTTTAATAAACTTTTTAGTTTATTAACTCTTTTGTACATAAGACTATTGTGTGGTTTAGTTGCTTAAAAGCTATAATACACTTGCAGGTAAATGTGTTATTGTGAAAATTAATGATGGTTCAAAAAGGGTATTAGCTAATGTTAATGACTCAATAGTGAGTTAACTAAGTATTCTTAAAGATAAATTTTTCTTAAAAAATGTTATAATGTCACTTTGTTATTATGATCTTGAAAGCCATGTCATTTTTTTCTTCTTGTCACGGACATTTTATAATGTGGTTTCCCTCACTACCACCACCACCACCATTACAATACATGTTGCTTTGGCTTGTTTGGTTTGGTTAACTTTCTCTTTCACACTGGCATATAGGCAAGCCATTTGATTTTGTTTATTAATCTTGTAGCCAGTCACCTTGTTCAATATTAGTTTTAGTATTTCACAAGTGATTCTTTTCAGTTTTCTAGGTAGGTAATTGCACATTCTACAATAGTCTTATCTCTTTCTTACTAATTTTTAATCTAATTTCTTTTTCTTATCAAACTTGGAGAACAGAACATCGGGTTGTATAACTAACAATACAATAAGAGTAGTGATCACAGCATCTTTATCTCATCCTTGACTTTAATTGGAAGACTTGTAGTATTTCACCATTAAATATAGTGATTGCCATGGATTTTTGTTCATACCTTTTGTTAAGTCAAGAACATTCCTTTAGATTTCTAGTTTACCAAATGCCATTTTTACCATTATAATTAATGTTAACATTTATCAAATTCTTTTCAGTATAAACTAGGATGTTATATAATTTTATTATATAATATTTACATATGTAATTTACATTTTTAGATCTCCTTTGTTGCATTCTACAGATAAATGCTCTCGATCATGATGTGCTCATTGAGCAAACTACAGGATTCACCTTGCATGTGATCTAAAATTTTGGTCATTTTCTGTGTATGTTCAAATTTTTGTTAAACCATGTGTTGAATATTTTCAACTTTTCTTGTCCCCAGTTCATGCTGAATATGTTAACACAGTTGGCTTACTCCTCAGCTTCCACCAAAAGAGAGAAAAGGAGAAAGGGCCTTTAGATTTTTAATAAACAAATTTGAACTTATATTTGCCTGTAATAGTCTAGTCATTATCTCTTTTCTTCCCTTGTATAAAAAGAACAGTAGCATACTTTTGCTCCCATCTGTTCCCCCCACTTCCACTTCCCATGTTGATAGCATGTAAAATTTTATTTCCAGATTGTTTTTAATAAATTAAAAAAACCCAGTTATTTAGCCTTAATAATGAATTTTTAAAAATGTGTTCATTATTGCTGCTTTCTCTTGAACACATTCTTCTGTTTGAATTACAAACTTTTGTAATACTTTAGAATATTTGTTAGCCTGCAATTTGTAAATGTTTTTGCTTCATTCTCATATTCCAGTGTCATTTGTCTGACATAGATCCAGAATTATGCCATTCTGAGTTCTTTACAGTTTTTCCACATTGTTTTTTTATTTATCCAACATTGCTGATTGGAAGACTATACTCAGATATAAGATTGATTTATGACAATCATTAATAAAAAATCAATGGTAACAAGCAACCAGAAAATTTAACAAATATATGATTCCATTTAAAATATCAAGAAAAACTAAAATATGTGTTATATTTTAACAAGCAGTCCTAAGATTTCTGTGGGAAATAAATAAAACTGTATTAAAGGTTGCAAAAAGCTCAGAAAATGCAAAGATAGTCCATACTCTTGGATGGGACAAGTTGATGTATAAAGATATTAACACACCAATAATTTATAAATTCATTGGTAGCCCTACCTGAAATTCTTACAAATTCATTCTATGAGTATCATACTTGCTTAAAACCCAGAAACCAATAGAATGGAATAAAGAACTCAGAATTTTACACACACACACACATATATATATATATATAAAACTTCATGAGCACACACACACACGTGCTTTTATATATTCAGAAGTAAGCTTAAGTTTAGCTCTCAGCCTTTGTGTTTTTTTAATATACACTCTTTGCCAATTTTTCATTATGCTAACTATATAAAAGAGAATTATGAATA